>NC_135802.1:109051472-109363347 GCF_964213995.1 Mustelus asterias
TCAAAGAGATTACCAACACAGATAGATCATAGTCTTTGCACCAATTGCTTAATCTGGTGGTGCATGGCACAGCCTCACAAACACTGTAAAAAAGTTTTCCCTGTTGTCTGTTCAAAATCTTACTTTGTCTCATATTGAGGCCCTCGATTGTGGTGGGCTGGATTTTGTGGAGGTGTCAGGGGTGCTGCCTGCTGACTGGAAATGGACCTGCATCGTCGCCTCAGGAAGGCCTGCTCTCGTGAAGCGCCACGCAGGCAGTTAAATAGCCAGGGGCAAGCTTTCCCCATGGCTGGAAATCCCACTTATCAAGAGCTGCTGATCAGTCAGAGGCTGGCAGCTCTTCTGAACAGTAGCGCCACTGGGGAGGTCATGGCTGCCTCTGGGAAGACACCTACTTGAGGCCCAAGATGGAGGGACAACCTAGGTCACAAGTAAGTAATGGTTGGAGGGTTTGGCAGGGTGGGAGTTGTGTAGTGCAGTGGAGGTTGGCACCAAGGGCAGGTGGTGGTGGTTTTCAGCTGGTCCCCAATGTGCTTTGAACGAGGGACACAATTGTGAGGGAGTTGTCCTGGGTGTCCTCAACATCGTCTCTGGATTCCAGGAAATCTCATGGCATCAGGTCAAGCATGGGCAAGGACACCGCTTGCTGGCTACCATCTATCACCCCCCCGCCCCCTCAGCTAATGAACCAATACTTCTCCATGTTGTACATCACTTTGAGGAAGCAGTGAGGGTGGCAAGAGCACAAAATGAACTCTGGGTGGGGGATTTCAATGTTCATCACCAAGAGTGGCTCAGTAGCACCTCCACTGACCAAGTTGGCTGAGTGCTAAAGGACATAGCTGCTAGACTGGATCTTAGGCAGCGGTGAGACAACCAACAAAGGGAACCTTCCTGACCTCATCCTCACCAATCTCCTTGTCGCAGATGCATGTCCATGATAGTATTGATAGAAGTGATCACTATACAGTCATTGTGAAGATGAAGTCCAGTCTTCACATTGAGGATACCCTACATTGTGTTGTGTGGCACTACCACCTATACTAAAATAGGACAGATTTCAACCAGATATAGCAACTCAAGACTGGGCATTCAGTGAGGTGCTGTGGGCCATCATCAGAGTTGTATACAAATACAGTCTGTAACCTCATTTCCCCACTTTACTATTACCCTCCAGTGAGGAAATCAATGCAATTCAATATTCCTGCAAGAATGCAGGAGGGCATGCCAGGAGCAATACCAGGCATACCTAAAAACGAGGTGTCAACCTGGTGAAGGTACAACACGGGACTCCTTGCATGCGATAGACAGAACTAAGCTATCCCACAGTCAACGAATTAGATTTAAGATCTGCAGTCCTGTTCAGTCATCCAACCTCTGACCTTATGGCAGTTGGAAGTTCATTGATGAAGCTGCTGAAGATGGTTGAGCCAAGGACACTGCCCTGAGGATCTCCCACTGTGATGTCCTAGGGCTGAGCATTAGTGAGCAGGTTGTTGCTGAATATGTGCAGGTTGAGGACATTGTAGTCCCACCTTCCATCTTGGCAGAAGCAGCATTCGATTTCCACAGCCAACAGATCTGATCTAAGCTCTGCAGTCCTGCCACATCCAGTCATGAATAGGGATGGACAATTAAACAACTCACTGGAGGAGGAGGCTCCACAATTACCCCCATCGTAAATGATGGAGGAGCCCAGCACATCAGCACAAAAGACAAGGCTGGAGCATTTGCAAACATCTTCAACTAGAAGTGCTGAGTGGATGAACCATCGCGGCCTCCTCCAGTGGTCCCCAGCATCACAGATGCCAGTCTTCAGCCAATTCGATTCACTCCACATGATATCAAGAAAAGATTGAAGGCACTGGATAGAGCAAAGGCACTGGGCCCTGATAACATTCCGGCAATAGTACTGAAGACTTGTGCTCCAGAACTAGCGAGTTCCCAGCCAAGTTGTTCCACTACAGTGACATCACTGGCATTTACCCAGCAATATGGAAAATTGCCCGGATATGTCCTATACACAAGAAACAGGATATATCAACCCAGCCAATTACCGCCCCATCAGTCTACTTTCGGTCATCAGTAAAGTGATGGATGCTGTCATCAACAGTGCTATCAAGTGGCACCTGCTCAGCAATAACCTGCTCACTGACACTCAGTTTGGGTTCTGCCAGGGCCACGCCACTCCTGACCTCATTCCAGCCTTTGGCCCAAACATGGACAAAAGAGCTGAACTCAAGAGGTGAGATGAGAGTGACTGCCTTTGATATCAAAGCAACTTTGACCGAGTGTGGCATCAAGGAGCCCAGCAAAACTGAACTCAATGAGAATTAGGAGGAGAACTCTCCACTGGCTAGAATCAAACCTGGCACAAAGGAAGGTGGCTGTGGTTGTTGGAAGTTAATCATCTCAGTCCTTGGGACATTGGTGCAGGAGTTCTTCAGGGTAATGTCCTAGGCCCAACCATCTTCAACTGTTTTGTCAATGAGCTTCCCTCCATCATAAGGTCAGAAGTAGGGATGTTTGTACAATGTTCAGCACCATTCGTGACTCCTCAGATACTGAAGCATGTCCAAATGCAGCAAAACCTGGATAATATCCATGTTTGGGCTGACAAGTGGAAAGTATTATTCACACCACACAAGTGCCAGACATGACCAGCTCCAACAAGAGAGAATCTGAGCATCTTCCCTTGATATTCAGCTGAATCCCCCACTATCAACATCCTGGGGTTATCATTGACCAGAAACTGAACTGGACCAACCATATAAAAACTGCGGCTGCAAAAGTAGATCAGAGGCTGGAATAGAGTAATTCCCCTCCTGATTCTCCAGATCCTGTCCACCATCTACAAGGCATGAGACAGGAGTATGATGGAATACTCTCCACATGCCTGGATGAGTGCGGCTCCATCAGCACTCAACATCCAAAACAAAGCAGTCAGCTTAATTGGGAGTCCATTCACCACTTTAAACATTCACTCTCTCCACCACTCACACACAGTGGTAGCAGTGTGTATCATCTACAGATCACAGTCACTCACCAAGGTTCATTCAAACCGTGACCTCTACCAACTAGAAGCTCAAGGGCAGAAAATACATGGGAACACCATTACTTCCAAGATAGTCTCCAAGCCACACACCATCCTGACTTTGAGCTGTATCACTATTTCTTTACTGTCGCTGGGTCAAAATCCTGGAACTCCCTCCCAGCACTGTGGATACCCCTATACCACATGGACTATAGTGGTTCAAGAATGCAGCTCACCACCATCTTCTTATGGGCAATTAGGGATGGGCAATAAATGCTGGCTTAGCCAGTGAGGCCCACACCCCATGAACGAATAACAAAAAGCACCCCTGGGAGACCACAAGCAGACTGTACAATTTTACCCATGATGCACGTTGACAGGTCTGGCCACCACTGAGTTAATGCCAATGGCACGGGGTGAGGCCCTTAAGTGGTCATTAATTGCCCACTTAAAGGCTTCAATTGGCAGTCGTGTGCTTGAGCAAATCTGTAGCTGCAAAAATGTTGGCGTGAACAGAGGGTCAAAGGCTAGACAGTTGGGGTTTAGAAAATGGGAAAAGTGAATTAGGAGCTAGTTTTTTCCAGGGATGCAGGTGGAGCATAATACAAGGAAGTGACCAGAGACGGCTTACATGTGATTGAAAAGATGGGAGTGGTAACACTATGGGAGATAACATTGAGGCGGCACGGTGGCACAGTGGTTAGCACTGCTGCCTCACAGTGCCAGGGACCTGGGTTCGATTCCAGCTTCGGGTCACTTTCTACGTGGAGTCTGCACATTCTCCCCATGTCTGCATGGGTTTCCTCCAGGTGTTCCGCTTTCCTCTCACATTCCAAAGATGTGTGGGTTAGGTTGATTGGCCATGCTAAATTGCCCCTTAGTGTCAGGGGGATTAGGAGGGTATATATGTGGGATTGCGGGGATAGGACCTGTTGTTGATGCAGGCTCGATGGGCCAAATGGCTTCCTTCTGCATTGTAGATTCCATGATTCTATGACAAGGCCAAGGGGGTGGCTGAGAATATGGAGTGTTTACATGGAAGGAAAGATTAGTGAGGGTAAGAGAGCACAATGAGTTGAATTTGGGGTTGAAATCATTGAGGATGAGAAATATTTCGGAGCAGAGGCTGAAAGAGGAAAGCAGTGGAAATATCTCGGTGAGAAATATGTTATTGTACTTGGGAGGATGATGTGAATGATGATTTTGAATGAGAGATGAAAGGCGTGGAAGAAGGTGAGTCGCTCAAAGGAGAACAAAGTGCCGAAGGTGCAGGGGGTCAAGTCAAGGTGAGTTCTGGCATTAAGTGTCACCCCACCAATGCAACAGCCTTTAAGTTGTGGATGATGTAGCCGGATGGGGAGGCTTCATTCAGGGGGAAAAGTGTCACCACCCCTCAGCCAAGTTTCCATTAATGCCATGATGTCAATGCAATGCAATCCACAGTAAGTTCATAGATGGCAAGGCCCTTGTTCACAAGCCTGGAGGGGGATGCATAGAGGAGTGTTGAGAGCTGATCTGCTGGCAGAGCCCATACAGGCAGCAGGGCAAGGGTTGAATTGGATTAAAAAAGAGATTGGCACAATTAACCCCCAGCTGCTGCATTGGGCCGAGAGACCAGTGCCTGTTAATCTCTTCTAATAAAAAATAGGTGCATTTAACATGGTTTTGTTAAACACAAACATTTTTTTAAAGCATCATACATCGATTATATGTAGCTTATGACAAGACAGACAAGTAACAATAAGTTCAAAAAAATAGAACACCCACTTTGTCCTATGGCTGTTAATTTAATTTTTATTTCAATTTAATTTATCTTGCAACCCATCTCTTTTATTTGATGCAAGGTTGATGTGATTGTTTACCCGGGGCCACTGGGGCTCCGTTAATCTGGTATATGAAATTTTAGGGGCAGCCACAGGAGATGGTCTTAATTGAAATGGGGATCAATTAAATTGTTCCGAAACTCCTGTCCATAAATTCATCTCATTCTTCCTCAGAGAGGAGATGGGTGTCAAAACATGTCGCTATCCTCCTGCTGAATTAATACATTCCACTTAGCCCTGCGCACTCTGGATTATATATGTCAGAAGATTTCCGAAATAGAAACATGGCAAAAATTAATTGGATCCAACCATCCAATTCTGCCGATTGTCGCTTTACTGCCATTTTATATTCATATCAGAGACAGAGGCGGCAAATCCCTATTCAGTTCAAGCTGTGCATGTTCTTCCAGCCAACTGAAAGTGATCTTGCACATTCTGCAGAAGGGCTTCATATTAATACTTATATGCATTCAAATTACCTCTTGGGTGATTACTCTCTTTCCCATTTGAACTATGTGAAAAGGGCAGTCTCAAGCACAAAGGAGCACTTCAAATGACACAGGCTATTTGATCCTTTTATTTTCATTTTCTTTAGTGGCTTTTTAGTGCTCTGTTCTAGGGTATAGTTTTGGATATTTTTTCTTGTTTATGGTATCGGAGCATATGGGAAATGTTTATTTAGCAACAGAAATTGCCAAATATTGCCTGCAAAAAAAAAATCAGCAGAAAATCTTTTAGAGAAAAACAAGGGAACAGAAAAGTAGTTAAACAAAAAGGAAGGGACATAAAAAAGGCTGTTGCCATTCGAACTTCTATTGCAGCACAGGGAGCGACAAAACATCCGACTGCAAACTAGAATCTGTGCTATTTTGGCACCTCACTGGAAATTTAATGACAGATTTGCTTTTAAAATGTCCCAATTGCAGTATTTAATGGTATGACAGAATGCATGCCAAGAAGATCAGCTGTCGGCAGAGCTGGAATGGCTTCATTCTCAATTACACCACCAACTGTATCTAAACATCTCTCAAGTAATAACTGGGGACAACTATGATGTCTGCAGCAAGGGCATCTGCAGCAAATCTGCAATGAGAACTGAGCTCGCCATTGCCCTTAACTTTTCAGCCTTTGCTTCATTTTAGGCTAGCAAACAGACGATCTGCACTATCAGTCAATCTGCTGCCTAAAAATGTTTCAGAACATATGGCTATCAATTTCCTACCTAATAGCAATATGTGGATGGCATACCGATTGAATTTGACCATACTATTGCAATATCCTCTTTTACATTGTAACCCACAGTGTCCTATCACTTCAAGCCTGTAAGTTTATTTTTTATTCATTAGTGGGGGTGTGGATGTCACTAGAAAGATCAGAATTAAATGCCCATCCCTTATTGCCCTTGAGAAAGTGATAATAAATTGATTTCTTGAACTGCTGAAATCCATGTAATGAAGTTACTTTTACAATACTGTTAGGCAGGGAGTTCCAGGATAACAATGAAGGACCAGCAACTCTGGATGGTGTGTGACTTGGATGTGATGGTGTTCCCATGTGTCTGTTGCTCCTGTTCTTCTCGAGGTGGTAAAGATCACTGGTTCAGGAGTTGCTGTCGAGGACGCCTTGGCAAGTTGCCACATTGAATCTTACAAGCGGTACACTCTGCAGTCATAGTTAGCTGATAATGAAGGGAGTGAATGTTTAATATGGTGGGTTGGTTGCTAATCAAGGGATGCTTTGTCCAGAATGGAGTTGAGCTCCTTGAGTGTTGTTAGAACTGCACTCAACAAGGCAACTGGAGAGTATTTCATTATACTCTGGACTTATGCCTTGTCAGATGACAGAAAAGCTTTGTTTGAGCAGTCAGGTGGAGAGCTGCTCACTGCAGAATTGCATGTTCTGGGATGTGTGCAGGAGTGGTGTTGTTTGCAAGCAATGGTGACAGGGGCATAGGCTGCCTAGAGGTACACAGCCATTAGAAGAATAAGCTAGTAATTCACCCAGGCCTACAATGACAGAAGATGTGGCACGGTGGCACAGTGGTTAGCATTGCTGCCTTACAGTGCCAGGGACCCAGGTTCAATTCCAGCCTCGGGTCACTATCAGTGTGGAGTTTGCACATTCTCCCTGTGTCTGCGTGGGGTTCCTCCAGGTGCTCCGGTTTCCTCCCACACTCCAAAGATGTGCGGGCTAGGTTGATTGGCCATGGTAAATTGACCCCAGTGTTAGGGGGATTAGCAGGGTAAATATTAGGGGTTACGGGAATAGGTCTGGGTGGGATTCTATGTAATTGAATTCCAGCTGTAAATTATACCTCCAGTTAGAGCTAGTGCATTGTACATGGTGTTTCTGCGTCTAGATTTGTGATCGAATGAGAAAAGAGAAAGTACATAACAACAACAGGATGGTATTAACCTTGAAGCTAGCAGAGACATCCAGCTCCTCCTTCTTAGGTTCTTTGCTTCATTTATGGACAAAGATATCCAGGTGATAACCTCAAAGGGAATCGAGGGCTTGTCATTTCTGGGTCTACCTGCAGTCCAGGTCTGTTCCCTTTCATTATATATATATATATATATCACCTTGTTGTGTATAAAGTTATATTGATGGGTTTACATTTGAAAAACACATACACACTGATGCATATAGGCCAAGACAACAATCTATCAACCTTGTCACTACGTGATCATGTTTCATGTAGCTAGGTTGTATTATATTGATTTGCTGTGGGATGTCCTTATAACCATCATTATTTCAAGCGCTTTAGTTGTATGCTATAGATTGATGTGTGTCCTGCTGAAGCATGGATATGCATGATAAACTATGAGCTTGTCTGAAAACCTGGCATAGGCCTGCAGTAAATGTGTAACAGAATGACAAGGGATATTTACTAAGATGCATTGTGCAGTGGACTTTCACGGAATTGGTTACATTCTGGGTCTTTTCCCACCTGCCACTTGTGGAGTGTTTTAGCTCTGAAGCTTACGCGACTGTCACAGAAACAAAATTAAATAATTATATTTCATATAGCACCTTTAATGGTCCTGGGAGATCCCAAGGTGCTTTACAGTCAATGATGTACTTTTTGAAGTTGAGTCACTGTCGGAGTGCTAGAAAGATGGCAGTTATTTGTGGGCAGCAGGCTGCCACAATTGATAACCATCAGGTATTTTATTTTGTGATGTTGGTTGAGGCCAGTTTATGAGGGAGAACCTCTCTGCTTACCTGTGAATTGTCGCATGCATTTTTTACATCCACCTGAGAGGACTGGGTCTTACTTTAAATTCTCTTTTGAGAGACTCTGACACATCGGACTTCTGCATTACTGCACTGGAGTGTATTGAGCAGGTGAGCTCTAACTCATTCAAGTTTTAGATAGAGTCTATCTTTGCCTTGTTTTTGAGATAATTCAAAAACATGCCTTGACAAATGACCAAGAAACGCATTTTGGTAATTGCTTTTAGGTACTGGTCTATCTTGTGCCACTGTAAGATTCATCTGCTAATCTTCAAAAGTGCTAGACAATGTATGCAAATCAGCTGCTGTGTGGCTACACTACAACAATGATTACACGTCAAAGTAATCTTCATTACCCTTCTTCAATGCACTCCAACAAATCGATACCGTCTATTCCAAAATGCAAAATACCATGGGGTGGATTCTCCCTCCACAGATTAGAGTCGGGGTTCGGGACTGTTCCCAGGTCCTGAAAGTGCCTCTGGGGAAAAGCAGTCATTCTTTGGGCTTTCCATGGGCAGACCCCCTTAACTGACATGGGGACAGATTTCCTGTCCAGTTTAGGCTGGTGGGTAGTCTCTTGAAGCTGGAGGGCAAATCAGAAGCCTTCCAACTTGAGAGGAACAGCAAACTACAGCAGATGGTGAATGACTAAGAGGGGACTTCAACATGGAGGGGCTCTCTCACCAACGACGTTGGAACTTTAAATGATAAACAGATAAAGCAGCCAGTTGTAGGAGGATGGTTGTGGGGTGGTGTGATCCCACACACAGGTCCTTAGTGCACCTGCACCCAGATCTAGGCCTGCCTGAAGCATTGCAGCGATGTTCCCCTCCCCTGCCCCCCTCACCCTCAGTAAGAAGTTTAACAACACCAGTTTAAAGTCCAACAGGTTTATTTGGTAGCAAAAGCCACAAGCTTTCGGAGCCTTAAGCTCCTTCTTCAGGTGAGTGGGAATTCTGTTCACAAACAGGGCATATAAAGACACAAACTCAATTTACAGAATAATGGTAGGAATGCGAATACTTACAACTAATCAAGTCTTAAAGGTACAAACAATGTGAGTGGAGAGAGCATTAAGACAGGTTAAAGAGATGTGTATTGTCTCCAGACAGGACCCTTCACCCTCTCCAGCCTGTTACTGGGTGCTCACCTCCGGACTGTTCAACTGTTCCCCACCGGGTCGGGAGACTAGAGACCATTCTTCAAGTTACAAAGCCAGTGCTCAGAGTGGACCGGGCAGACCCAAATCCATTTGGAAAATCGAAGTTGGCCTCCTTTAGATGTGGTTAACCTGTTATGGACATGAACCTGATTACCTCACTGGTGAGGGGTGGTGAAAATCGGAAGTTGCGATTCTGCTGGTGAGCCCCCACCGCTGATCCCGTGGACAGAATAAGCTCAGGTTCCCGCCCTACAGTTTCTTCTGTTGGTAACCCTTTTGCATTGCAAGAGCTGTAAATAATCCTAATTAAATGTAAGTCTTTCTTTAAGAGAATGTTTTAATGTATTTTAGAGTTGGTGCTAACCTTTACTTCACATGGGATATGGGGTAATTTGATAAAGTGGATTCAAAATTGGCTCAGTTGTCGGAGACAGAGGGTGATGACAGAAGGCTGCTTTAGTGACTGGAAGTCAGTGTTCAGTGGTGTACCACAGGGATCTGTATTGGGCCCCCTATTATTCGTCATTTATATGATTGACATTGATAATTATGTGGGGGTGGGATTAGTAAGTTTGTAGATGACACAAAGATTGGATGGGTGGTTAACAGTGAGATGGAGTGTCTTGGGCTGCAAGAAGATATAGACGGAATGGTCAAAGGGCAGATAAGTGGCTGATGGAATTTAACCCTGGAAAGTGTGAGGTGATACACTTTGGAAGGAGTAATTTGCCAAGGAAGTACTCAATGAATGGTAGGACACGAGGAGGTTCTGTAGAACAAAGGGACTTTGGCGTGTTTGTCCACAGATCTCGGAAAGCAGAAGGGCATGTTTGTAGGGTGATGAAAAAGGCATATGGGACACTCGCCTTTATCAATTGAGGCATAGATTACAAAGTAAGAAGTCTCACAACACCAGGTTAAAGTCCAACAGGTTTATTTGGTAGCACAAGCCACAAGCTTTCATCAGGTGAGTGGGAGTTCTGTTCACAAACAGGGCATATAAAGACACAAACTCAATTTACAAAATAATATTTGGAATGCGAGTCTTTACAGGTAATCAAATCTTAAAGGTACAGACAATGTGAGTGGAGAGAGGGTTAAGCACAGGTTAAAGAGATGTGTATTGTCTCCAGCCTGGACAGCCAGTGAGATTTTGCAAGCGCAGGCAAGTCGCGGGGGTTACAGATAGTGCGACATAAACCCAAGATCCCAGTTGAGGCCGTCCTCATGTGTGCGGAACTTGGCTATCAGTTTCTGCTCAGCAATTCTGCGTTGTCGTGTGTCGTGAAGGCCGCCTTGGAGAACGCTTACCCGAAGATCAGAGGTTCATAGAAACCCTACAGTGCAGAAGGAGGCCATTCGGCCCATCGAGTCTGCACCGACCACAATCCCACCCAGGCCCTACCCCCACATATTTTACCCGCTAATCCCTCTAACCTACGCATCTCAGGACTCTAAGGGGCAATTTTTAACCTGGCCAATCAACCTAACCCGCACATCTTTGGACTGTGGGAGGAAACCGGAGCACCCGGAGGAAACCCACGCAGACACGAGGAGAATGTGCAAACTCCACACAGACAGTGACCCGAGCCGGGAATCGAACCCAGGACCCTGGAGCTGTGAAGCAGCAGTGCTAACCACTGTGCTACCGTGCCGCCCTGAATGCCCGTGACTGCTGAAGTGTTCCCCAACAGGAAGAGAACACTCCTGCCTGGTGATTGTCGAGCGGTGTTCATTCATCCGTTGTCGTAGTGTCTGCATGGTCTCCCCAATGTACCATGCCTTGGGACATCCTTTCCTGCAGCGTATCAGGTAGACAACGTTGGCTGAGTTGCAAGTGTATGTACCGTTTACCTGGTGGATGGTGTTCTCACGTGAGATGATAGCATCCGTGTCGATGATCCGGCCCATCTTGCAGAGGTTGCTGTGGCAGGATTGTGTGGTGTCGTGGTCACTGTTCTCCTGAAGGCTGGGTAGTTTGCCACGGACAATGGTCTGTTTGAGGTTGTGCGGTTGTTTGAAGGCAAGAAGTGGGGGTGTGGGGATGGCCTTGGCGAGATGTTCGTCTTCATCGTTGACATGTTGAAGGCTCCGGAGAAGATGTCATAGCTTCTCCACTCCGGGGAAGTACTGGACGACGAAGGGTACTCTGTCTGCCGTGTCCCGTGTTTATCTTCTGAAGAGGAAGACCTCTGCAAGACGTGCTGGATCATCGACACGGATGCCATCATCCCACGTGAGAACACCATCCACCAGGTACATGGTACATACTCTTGCAGCTTGGCCAACATGGTCTACCTGATATGCTGCAGGAAAGGATGTCCCGAGGCATGGTACATTGGGGAGACCACGCAGACGCTACAACAACGGATGAATGAACACCACACGGCAATCACCAGGCAGGAGTGTTCTCTTCCTGTTGGGGAACACTTCAGCAATCACAGGCATTCAGCCTCTGATCTTCGGGTAAACGTTCTCCAAGGTGGCCTTCACGACACACGACAATGCAGAATTGCTGAGCAGAGACTGATAGCCAAGTTCCACACACATGAGGACGGCCTCAACCGGGATCTGGGTTCATGTCACACTGTAACCCCCACGACTTGCCTGGGCAAAATCTCACTAACTGTCCTGGCTGGAGACAATACACATCTCTTTAACCTGTGCTTAACCCTCTCTCTGCTCACATTAAAGACTCACATTCCAACCATTATTTTGTAAATTGAGTTTGTGTCTTTATATGCCCTGTTTGTGAACAGAACTCCCACTCACCTGATGAAGGAGCAGCGCTCTGAAAGCTTGTGGCTTGTGCTATCAAATAAACCTGTTGGACTTTAACCTGGTGTTGTGAGACTTCTTACTGTGTTTACCCCAGTCCAACGCCGGCATCTCCACATCATAGATTACAAAAGCAGGGAAGTCATGTTGGATGTTTGGTGAGGCCACAGCTAGAGTGCTGAGTGCAGTTCTGGTCACTACATTATCGGAAGGATGTGATTGCCCTGGAGGGGATGCAAAGGAAATTCACCAGGATGCTGCTTGGGATGGAACATTTAAGTTACAAAGAGAGGTTGGATAGGCTTGAGTTGTTTTCATTGGAGCAGAGAAGACTGATGGTGACCTGATTGAGATGTTCAAGATTATGAGGAGCATGGACAGAGTGGATAAGGAGCAGATGTTCCCCTTACTTGAAGGGTCAGTCACGAGGGGACATAGGTTCAAGGTGAGAGACAGGAGGTTTAGGGAAGATGTGAGGAAAAACTTTTTGACCCAGAGGATGGTGATGGTCTGGAATGGATTGTCTGGGAGGGTGGTGGAGGTGGGTTGCCTCACATCCTTTAAAAAGTATCTGGATGAGCACTTGGCACATCATAACGTTCAGGGCTATTGGCCAATTGCTGGCAGATGGGATTAGGTGGGAGTGCAGGTGTTTCTAATGTGTCAATTCGGACTTGATGGGCCGAAGGGCTTCTTCTGCACTGTGTGATTCTATGATTTACTTCATTTGACTTGTAATAAATCTAGTTTTCATTGTATCTCATGACGACAATTCTTTCATGACACAAATAGCTTGCTTTATTTTGCATGTCTGCTGCAATAACTGCTTCACAGAGATGATGCCTTGTTACATTTTAGTTCAAAATAAAGCTGGGTTAAACTAACCTCAACTGAGTAAAGCTGTGTTTCATTTGGTTATGTGAACAATGTACAAGGCAAAACAATTAAAATAAAATGTTCCATAGATTTGTGACTGTAGATGCTAACATATTGCCAATGGTATTAATCCTCCCTCTCATCTCTCAGTGAATTACTAATACATATGATAAGCATTATAAGATTGAAATATTCATATGACCATCTGGCTGATCCGTGGTAGTCTGGCAGCTAACTTTTTTTAAGAACTCGCTGAAGTGTGGAGATTAAGCTCAGTCTATCCTCCCAATAAGTGTGGGCCAAATCCCAACAAGGGAAATTTCATGTTGTCAGATTTCTCCCCCTCATGTTGTTTCAGCACACAGCTGAATCCAGACAGTTGCTGGACCAATTAAACAACATCTCTGAACTAATATTGATCAACAAGAAGATTAGAATACAAGTTGGTAATTAGTCTAACTGATGCCTAGTCGAGATACTTTGATGAAAGGCTAGCATGGTCAGCATTACAATAAGCAAATCCAAAAAAACCAGCAAGTATGCTTATTGCCAAGAAGAATATTGTGTCCGAGATGTGAAGTTATGAAATGCTTGCCACCCCATGGGTGCAAAAGTGTCAATGTATTGTAGATTGATAGAACACCAATTCATGATTGAGATTGTCCATACGTTGAGATTTTCATCGAAATTCAAGTAACCGGGACAGTATTCAGCGAAGTTAATGTGTTTCCCCCAAGCATCACCAGGGCTGGGCAGGAGGAGGGAGGGAACTATTAAGTTGAAAGAGGATAAAGTTAGCAAATATAACACTGTCATTCAAGAAGAGGGAGGAGAAACCAGTGAACCAATCAGACTGGCAACAATTGTCTGGAAAATGCTGGTATCTATCATTAAGGAACTTGCTATGATCCTTGAGCAAACCCCAAGTTGTTGGTAGGATCCAGTTAGGAACCAATAGTGTTTTGTTTAAAGTAGAAAAAGTTAGAGACTTTAAGCGCTTGCTCAGTGAAGAAAGCCACAAAATTCGAAGAGTTTTGGATAAACAAAAGTAAACTTTACTACAAAATGTGAGAAAGATTTTTAAAATATCTATCTTATACTCTAACATTCAGGGTAAGTAAGAGATACATGTGAATTAACAGGCAAACTGAGGTCAAACACACCATGTTGCATAATAAATGCCAAATACGACCAAAATAGATTCTATGGATTTCTCAATAACCCACCCAGGTGCTGGTAACACTGTGGGCCCGATTTTACCATCACATTGCGCCCGTTTGTGGGTGCAAAAACTTGGTAAAGTCAGGCATGAGGTGAGTAGTGCGATACGCGCCCTCCTCCACGCTGGTTCCCCCTTTACCAAGGCCCGAAAATGGCCGTGATCAGGACCATGCCTGAAACGGGCGCGACGGCCATTTCAATGCATTTGCATGAATTTAAATTGACTTTCAAAAGTGTGTTAACCAGGGTTCAGGGTAAACACATTCCTCTTAGAGTGAAGGGCAAGGCTGGCAGAAGTCGGGAACCCTGGATAACTCGGGATATTGAGGCCCTGGTCAAGAAGAAGAAAGAGGCACATGACGTGCATAGGCAGCTGGGATCAAGTGAATCTCTTGAAGAGTATAGGGGGTGTAGGGGTAGAGTTAAGAGAGAAATCAGGAGGGCAAAAAGGGGACACAAAATTGCTTTCGCAGATAAGGCAAAGGAGAATCCAAAGAGCTTCTACAAATACATAAAGGGCAAAAGAGTAACAAGGGACAGAGTAGGGCCTCTTAAGGATCAACAAGGTCATCTATGTGCGGATCCACAAGAGATGGGTGAGATCCTCAATGAATATTTCTCATCAGTATTTACTGTTGAGAAAAGCATGGATGTTAGGGAACTTGGGGAAATAAATAGTGATGTCTTGAGGAGTGTACATATTACAGAGAAGGAGATGCTGGAAGTCTTAAAGCGTATTAAGGTAAATAAATCCCCGGGACCTGATGAAGTATATCCCAGGACGTTGTGGGAGGCTAGGGAGGAAATTGCGGGTCCCCTAGCCGAGATATTTGAATCATCGATAGTCACGGGTGAGGTGCCTGAAGATTGGAGAGTGGCAAATGTTGTGCCTTTGTTTAAAAAGAGCTGCAGGGAAAAGCCTGGGAACTACAGGTCAGTGAGCCTCACATCTGTGGTGGGTAAATTGTTGGAAGGTATTTTGAGAGACAGGATCTACAGGCATTTAGAGATGCAAGGATTGATTAGGGACAGTCAGCATGGCTTTGTGAGTGGAAAATCATGTCTCACAAATTTAATTGAGTTTTTTGAAGGGGTAGCCAAGAAGGTAGATGAGGGCAGTGCAGTTGATGTTGTCTACATGGACTTTAGCAAGGCCTTTGACAAGGTACCGCATGGTAGGTTGTTGCATAAAGTTAAATCTCATGGGATCCAGGGTGAGGTATCTAAATGGATACAAAATTGGCTTCTTGACAGAAGCCAGAGGGTGGTTGTAGAGAGTTGTTTTTCAAACTGGAGGCCTGTGACCAGCGGTGTGCCTCAGGGATCAGTGCTGGGTCCACCGTTATTTGTCATTTATATTAATGATTTAGATGAGAATGTAGGGGGCATGGTTAGTAAGTTTGCAGATGACACCAAGATTGGTGGCATGGTGGACAGTGAAGCAGGTTATCTCCAATTGCAACGGGATTTTGATCAATTGGGCCAGTGGGCTGACGAATGGAGTTTAATTTAGACAAATGCGAGGTGATGCATTTTGGTAGATTGAACCAGGGCAGGACTTACTCAGTTAATGGTAGGGCGTTGGGGAAAGTTACAGAACAAAAAGATCTAGGGGCACAAGTTCATAGCTCCTTGAAAGTGGAGTCACAGGTGGACAGAGTGGTGAAGAAGGCATTCGGCATGCTTGGTTTCATTGGTCAGAACATTGAATACAGGAGTTGGGACATCTTGTTGAAGTTGTACAAGACATTGGTAAGGCCACACTTGGAATACTGTGTGCAATTCTGGTCACCCTATTATAGAAAGGATATTATTAAACTAGAAAGAGTGCAGAAAAGATTTACTCGGATGCTATTGGGACTTGATGGATTGAGTAATAAGGAGAGGCTGAATAGACTGGGACTTTTTTCTCTGGAGCGTAGGAGGCTGAGGGGTGACCTTATAGAGGTCTATAAAATAATGAGGGGCACAGATCAGCTGGATAGTCAATATCTTTTCCCAAAGGTAGGGGAGTCTAAAACTAGAGGGCATAGGTTTAAGATGAGAGGGGAGAGATACAAAAGTGTCCAGAGGGGCAATTGTTTCACACAGAAGGTGGTGAGTGTCTGGAACAAGCTGCCAGAGGTAGTAGTAGAGGCGGGTACAATTTTATCTTTTAAAAAGCATTTAGATAGTTACATGGGTATGATGGGTATAGAGGGGTATGGGCCAAATGCGGGCAATTGGGATTAGCTTAGGGGTTTTAAACAAAAAAGGACGGCATGGACAAGTTGGGCCGAAGGACCTGTTTCCATGCTGTAAACCTCTATGTCTCTATGACTCTAATGGGCTGCGCGCCCAACCTTACCAGCACTTCCTCCTTTACCACCACGTTCGCCCATCCAGATTCGGCATGAAACAGATATGCTCTACAAAAGTCCGATTTGGGTGCTCCAGTTAGCGAGGAGGTGAGTGCCGTGTGTCCGATGACTCTGTGCTTGAAATCGGTGGGCCGGTAGGGGGCGGGGGGGCGGGGGGGGGGTGGGTCCAAAGGCTCTCTGTTTGAGATCATTGAGAGGGGGAAGGGGGAGGCCGCTGCCACTCTGCCTGTGATCAGTGAGGAGGAAGGGAGGAGGGGCCCATGATCGGTCTGGGTGGTGGGGGGTGGGGGGTAAGGTGGTCGTAATGTTGGGGGGTGTGGGGCAATGTCTGTGGGGGCCAGGGGGAGACATTATCCGGCCCAGGAGGGATGTGGCAGGATAGCCGCATTCTATCATTTTTTATCTGCGTATGCGCAGTTGGAGGCGTCAATCGGAGCTGCAGGGTTTCAGGTGCATTAAGCCCCACCCACAGGCTTGTGCAGCGCGATTCGGAATCGCTGATAATTGTTCAGGCAGAGTGCGTATGGGGTCACCTGAGAATGGGTCTAAAAGTCGGATCTGAAACACTCCCAGTTTCAAGTCCGCCCAGCACTTAGAATCAAAATTGTAAAATCGGGTCCTGTGAATCAACCAATCTCAGTGAAACTCAGTCTCTCCCATGAGGGTTCCATGAGAACTTCTACTTTCCCTTACCATTCTACTGCCGGATTCTCTGACCTCCCCGTGGCGTTTTTCTTGACGGTGGGAGGCAGTGTGCCATTGGCCAGTGGCAGGATCCTCTGGCCCTGCTGCTTTCAATGGGATTTCCCAATGATTGCGCCCCATGCCACCTGGAAACACATGGTAGGGGTGCACCATCGGCAGGACCAGACAATTGTACCCTATGTTCTTGACCTTTGTCTCTTTGTATAGCTCTTGGCCAATCCACCTAACCTGCACATCTTTGGAGTGTGGGAGGAAACCAGAGCATCCGGAGGAAACCCACATTGACACGGGAAGAACGTGCAAACAGTTACCCGAGGCCAGAATTGAACCCGGGTCCCTGGCACTGTGAGGCAGCAATGCTAACCACTTTTCAGTTCCTCCTGGAATATTAAACGTTCCTGAAACTTCTTTAAAAATTGGTTCACCTGTTCTTTCAGAATGGCATTAATTTCATTTGTTTCACTTCCTAATATTCCAGGGGAACAAATCTGATTCTTGTAGTGTTTGATGTTTCTGCAACAGATTTTCCTTTACATTGCAAAGCTCAATTACTTTATCTTGAGATTTCCTGTAACTTACCAGCGTCTCATTGAGTTTGTTCTATTGTTCTGCCATTCTGCTGCTCATGATAGTCTTTATTCCACCATGTTGCTGAAGGGTTGCGTTCTGTTTTTGAATCTTATTTTGAAGGAAAATTATCTGTTTTTTTCAACTGTTTATTTATTCTTTAGCTCTTAACTTCGGCCTCTGCATTTCAGCACATTGCTTTACCACTATTGTCACTTTGTCACTTTGTCGCTGCCTCACAGCGCCAGGGACCTGAAGTAGGACATTTTCCAAAAGCCATATTTTTATTATCTCATCAATATTCACCTCATTAAACATATTCATTTATTGGACTGATTGGCACCATTCATAACGTGCCCACAATGCAGAGGGGAACACCCGAATGGACATTCGTTTAAATCCCCCTCTGCACAGCTGAGAGACCTTTAATTTCAAAGCCGACAAAAGATCCTTATTCTGCCCAGCAACAGCACGAAGCTGCATTTTAAACCGGCCTTTGGCTAAAAGATCGGGATATCTGCGAGTCAAGACCTGGAGTGGGTTATATGGCATAACCGGACTGTCAATAAAATATTACAGGAATAAAATGGCCAAGGCAGGCAGAGAAACTTAATAAACTAGGATAAAAAGAATAAAAGATTAGATTAAACCCCCCTACACACAGCAGGACAAAATGACATTAACACCTAATCTCGCAAGCACAGAATACAGACACAAAACAGTAGAGATCGATTTAGATAAGGGGACACATCGAGAGGATAATGGGAAACACATTAAAACACCGGGGCAAGAACAGGCAGTCCCATTAACACGGACACACACCATACAGATGCAAATTAACAAGCCTCCCAGGGAACTTCCTGACCAGACAGGCCACTTTATAAGTATTGTAAAAATGTATGAGCAAATGTTCCCGCTCGAATTTGGATCCCTATAAATATCCAGAGCAAATGTATAACCATTGAGATCAACGTGGCCAAGCACTGTTTCTAAGCTGGCTACAGGGGTCTCCCTGGGTACCCAGTAATTGTACAATAAAGAAAAACTCTTTGAACCTTGCCTTGCGACTCGACTCCATTGAATGCACTGGTACAAGGAATTTTTCCCTACAACAGACCCGAGTTCGATTCCCAGCTTGGGTCACTGTCTGTGTGGAGTTAGCACATTCTCCCTGTGTCTGTGTGGGCTTCCTTCAGGTGCTCCGGTTTCCTCCCACAGTCCAAAGCGTTAGGTTGATTGGCCATGCTAAATTGACCTTACTGTCTTGGGGATTAGCAGTGTAAGTGGGTGGGGTTACGAGAATAAGGGCCTGGGTGGGATTGTGGTTGGTGCAGACTGGATGGGCTGAATGGCCTCCTTCTGCACTGTAGGGATTCTATGATTCTATTGATAGCTCCAGTGTAGCTTTTAATGAAGTTCCGTTCAACACTATTTTAAACTCCTCATGTTTTCCTGACCATATATTGGTTCTTCAAAGAGCCTTTCAAGGTTGCAACTTCTTTGAGTACCTTTTCTGCCTGCTGCTGTGCCTATCTGTACACTTGGTTGAGTTTTCCCAATACCTGCTTCGATTTGACAACTGTGGAATTTAGGGTCATTATTTGCTCCTGGTACCTTTGTGACATTTTCTCTATCTGCATTTCAGTGTATTGCTTTGTCCCTACTGATAGCTCCAGTGCAACTTTTTCTGAAGTAGCATTCAACACATTTTTTCAACTCCCCAAACAGTTTGGTTCATTGAAGACTTTAGTTTATCTTACATTTTCAAAGGGATATACTCAGTTTGAATCTTGCACTTGAAGTCTTCAATTCAGCTTTGATACTTTTTGATTTTACCTCTGTTTTTTCTAGCTCCACCTGCCACAGGGATCGTTTCTTTGTTGTTCATGACCAGCTGCACATACAGTTCTGGAAACATGTTGAGGTCTTCAAAAAGGGTTCTGGAACTCACCAAGGCTCTTTAAACAGCACCTTCCAAATCTTTTATCATCAAGGAGGACAGGGGCAGCAGGCATATGCGAATGCCACCACCTGGAAGTTCCCCTCCAAGCCACTCAGCACCCTTACTTGGAAATATGTCACCGTTTCTTCATTGTCGCTGGGTCAAAGTCATGGAACTCACTCCTGAACAGCACTGTGAGTTTACCAGCACTGGTTTAAGAAAAAGGAAGGCATCTCACCATCACCTTCTCAAGAGCAATTAGGGATGGGAAATAAATGTGAGCCGAGCCAGTGATGCCTACGTCCCATAAATTAATATAAACAGTTCCCTGCCTCTCTGGCACACTCATGTGGCTTGTTTGGGTACTGCCTTTTGTTCTTTCGTTGCTATGCTTGGGTTTTCTATGCCTGTCCTCAACTTGAAGATTAAATTATTGTCAAAGGCTGTTAATAGTTTCTGGTTGCAGCTTCATCAATGCCTTGCATTAGGATAATGTGATTCTCAAGAGCACCAAATCAGTATAAAAAGGCAGAAATCTCTGATTTTTACTGGGACCTTATGAGGTCCAATAATATGAAAGGTCACTCTTAGGAACCAAAGGGACATGAGGAGGGACAGGAAGCTGGAGATGAGGCAGAAGATCAGTCATGATCTTATTGAATGGTAGAGCAGGCATGAGGGGATATTTTGGCTACTCCTGCTGTGATTTCTTATGGCCTTATGTTCTTACACAGGACTTAAAGAATGCAAAGAATCTGGCTCCAAAAAGGGACCTGGAAATTTGACATAAAAAAGAGAAAAAAATCACTGGCTTGAAAATGAAATTGAGCGAATAAACGATAATTGTTGAAGAGATTAATCGATATCCATATTTGAGATAGACGATTATCAAGGGATAAGGATCAAAATTGGGTAACTGGAGTTATTGGTCCTGGTCCAATTGAATGCTGGAACAGGCTCAAGGGACTGAATGGTCTAATTTTGTCACTACATTGAATGAAGATTTCAGTAAAATAGCCACTGTTCTTATATGCTACAATATGCTGGATATAAAGTGTATGGTTTTGTTTAAGAATATGCATTTCAGATGCTCTACGTTGCATGATAGGCATAACAGTATCATTTGGTTCCAAATTGTATAGACTGCAAAGCAAACAGATTACTTCAGAAGACTGTAGGCAGGGTATACTGACTTTTGACCCTCCAAGCAGTGTCTCAGGGATACTTTATGACAGCAACCTGTGTTATCTAAAGGCCTATTTACAACCAGCTGGGCATATCTTTTGCTTTTATCTTCCACTGACAGCATACTTGAACTTTGACACAGGACTTCCTCATCACCATCTCTGGTACGTTTTTCACTAGCATTTATCCAACTGTCAGAAACTCAGCTTTGACTCATGAAAGGATGTGGGGGGAAAGATTCTTCAGAAACAATAACTATTGACCTGTGAAATCTACTCCACATTTCCTTGAGATGAGGGTAATGTATATATTTATATAGATAGATAGAAGTGCAGAAAATACAACAATAGTGACAGTCTAAAGGTATTGTAATCAGCTTTTGCTATCTTTGAAAAGTAAATGAACCCTTCTAGAAGTAAAAACAATTTCAGAAATAACAGAAAGCAATGCACTAGTTTTGTTTCATATGCCTTGTACAATGACCTTGTTACATTTGCTGTCTTCTTGTCAAAGTGAGCAGCCAAGTGCAAAGTTTCCAGTTCTGCTTAAGCCATAAAATGCTGTCAATTGCCATTGCAAAGAAGAACAAAGAATACTTCACTCTGTTCCTAGCTGAAGTAAGAAGCATATTGCACCATTGCTCATAAATCAATAGGAACACTATTGTTCTTGCCGTATCTTGTCCCAGACCTGACAAACTATTTACATTGTTTCTTTTAATGACTGTTGATATAACAAGACTGAATATTGCGAAAGGCTAATTATTGCGCTTAAAATGCCCCAATGTTGTTTTTCATGAAACAGCAGCAAATGAACAAACTTTGGGCCACTTTGACTCTTCTGTGTAATCGATTCTTTACATTCAGAGCCTGGACTCTCGTAAAGATTTATGTCCAGGTAGATCAATTTCAATCTGTCACTGACTAAACTATGAAAGCCACAAACATTGTACTTTGTTGGTGCATTACAACAGATTGAAACTTAACCCTTTTAAGGATGAATAATCTTTGTACCCTGAAGGACACAGATATCTACTTTTATTGCTTAATAATACTGCGAAAGATTGTGTCAAATATAACACAAACAATTAAAAATCAAAATTAAAGGGGAACATTATTCTTGAGGTAGAGTATTTTAAATCAAAGGTACTCCCAAAGACCTGAATAATGTATTACATATATCACTTACTTTGTTGTACCAGTAAAAAAAAAATTGAAGGACCCATGAGATTAGCATTTCTCAACAGCAGAAGAAAAATATCTATCAATGAAAGATTCCATGTGTCTGTCGATAGCTGTTATCATGATGAGTGTGGCATGCTTGCTGGTCCACAGCACCAGTCTGTTCCTGAGCTCCAAATACTTTAATACTGGTGAAGACTCTCAAATAAGTGACATTTCCAACTCTTAAGGTGTATGGAAATTCCAAGCTGGTCATTATTTTAATTTTTCATTATGCTGAAACAGTTCTATACATTACTAACTGGCTCAAAGCTTGAGGCGCTTTATTGCTGTAACATTAACCCAAAACTGCAACAGTTTCCTGAATTCTTTGCCTTTATTTTCTCTTTGCCATTTTTTTCTGCCTTAACATTTTCCCTATCTAATAGAATCTAAATACTCCAGCT
The DNA here is from genome assembly GCF_964213995.1 of Mustelus asterias. Taxonomy (NCBI): domain Eukaryota; kingdom Metazoa; phylum Chordata; class Chondrichthyes; order Carcharhiniformes; family Triakidae; genus Mustelus; species Mustelus asterias. The sequence goes on from NC_135802.1 coordinate 109,073,993, forward strand.
CTTCTTCTCCAGAAATCAACCTTAAAGCCATTTGTTTGATTGTTTTTGTCCTACATCTGGTTCCAAAAATTCAATTTTGGGGCTAAGGGCAACTTCCAAAAACAGGGCTCACATCAGTTTAAAGTTTATTTATTCGTGTCACACGTAGGCTTACATTAACACTGCAGTGAAGTTACTGTGGAAATCCCCTAGTCGCCACACTCCAGCGCCTGTTCGGGTAAACTGAGGGAGAATTTAGCATGGCCAATACACCTAACCAGCACATCTTTCAGACTGTGAGAGGAAACCGAAGCACCCGAAGGAAACGCATGCAGACACAGGAAGAACGTACAGTCGCTGCACAGATAGTGACCCAAGCTGGGAATCAAACCCAGGTCACTGGCGCTGTGAGGCAGCAGTGCTAACCACTGTGCCACCATGCCGCCCTATGTAAAGCTTCCCCTCTCTGCTATCTCTGTACTCCATCTTCCTTCCATAATGCAGTCCAAGAGGAAATGTAACTATGGGTGGAATTTTCTAGCCCCCACCATCCGGTCCCATCGAAAGTCAATGGACTTGTGGCTGGGCTGTCAAATCTCCCACAGCGGATCCGCCCACAACGGGGCTGGAAAATCCCAGCCTATTGCACTGCATCCTTAAAATCAGGATTTCATCAGGTGAGGAGTCCTTTGAACTGCTCTGAACTCCTTATCTGAGGCCTCCGCCACTCCCTATTGGTCCAAAAACTCCTCCACCAACACCCACCATGTTACTTCCATTCTGCAGCAGCAAAAGAAACTCAAGAATATCTGGCCTGAGCCCCTCAGTGATCCTTTTAAATATTACTGATACAGGGAAGGAAGTCCCACAAGTACGTTCAGCTGCAAGTGATTGAGAAGGGATTCACAGTACTTGCAAGATATAAAATGGTGGATTGGGCACAAACACAGCACTAGACATCGGGGGTTGGTACTGGGGCTGCTGCTGTTTTTAATCTATATTAATGACCTAAATTTACTTTTGCTAATTCATCCTACTACCTTCAAAGTGGACATACACGGCACAATTACAACATTTGCAATGGCACAAACTTGATAGTATTGTGAAGATTTCGAGAAGTTATCGATAGGGTGCTGGAATGGCTGGATATGAAGCAAATGAAATTCAATGCAGGGAAATGTCAAGTCGATATATTGGTAGGAAGAGCAAGAGAGGCAATATAAAATAAAGGATATAATTCTAAAGGGGGTGCAAGAACAGAGAAACCTGGAGTAGGTCTGGTTGAGAAATGATTGAAAAGATGTATGAGATCCTGGGCTTTTGATCCTGGGCTTTGCAAATAGGGGCATAAAGTACAGAAGCAAGGAGTTTATGATGAAGCTTACGAAACACTGGTTTACCTCAACTGGAATATTGTGCACAATCTGAGGCACCACACTTTAAGAAAGAAATAAAGAATTTAGAGAGGATGCAGGAAAGATCTATCAGAATGTTTTCAGAATGAGGGACAACAATTACGAGGATAGGTTTGAGAAGCTGGAGTTGGTGTAAGAGCAGAAAAGGCTGACCCCAGATTTGATAGAAGTTCTCCAAACCACAAGAGACTTCGCTAGAGTGGAAAGAGACAAACTGTTCGCTTTGGTGGAAGGGTTAAAAATTTAGATTTCAGATGATTGGCAAAAGAACCAAAGACAACATAAGGAAACATATTTTACACAGCTAGTGGTTATGATCTGAGGGGATGCTGGAGGCAATTTCCATCGTGACTTTCAAAAGGGAATCAGATAAACAGCTGAAGCAGGGTTACAGGGAAAGGGTGAGGGATTGGGACTAGCTGAATTGCTCTTGCAGAGAGTTGCCATGGACTGATGGGCTGAATAGCCGTGCTGTAACCACTCTATTATTCAATGGTCCAGACACTTTGCGTGGTTCAGGCACAACATGTCTGAGCTAGCGACCAGTCAGGGCGCACCAAGCAGGCCATGTTGATTGCTCAGAGAAGTTCAGCCACATTTTCAGAGTTTGCATTTTCGGTGTGCTGGCATCAGCTGAATTTCACAGCTTGGATTTTTAATATTGAACCATAACCATTACATTACCACACTGAATCACACCACTGATGTGACCAGGCCAATTTTTGACATATAAGAATGTGCTAAACCAGCAAGGTCTGTTGAATTTGGCCAGCACAGATAGGATTTTGCCAAGGTTATGTGGAACAAAGAGGTCGCCATGACACTGGATGATTTCAAATAGATAAAGACTAGGCACTCTAAAGCCTGGCAGTACTTCAAGTAGATAAGTCACCAGGTTCATACGATGTTCATCCTTGGTTGCTGAATGAAGTAAAGATAGAATTTGTGGACGTGCTATCTTCCAATCCTCCTGAGATACAAGGGGGTCGAGCCAAAGGACTGGAGGACTGCAAATAGAACCATAGCCTCCCTACAGTGCACAAAAAGACCATCCGACCCATTGAGTCTCCGTCAACTCTCCGAAAGAGCATCCCACTCAGGCCCACCCCTCCACCCCTTCCCAGTAACTCCACGCATTTACCATGGCCAAGCTACCTAATCTACACATCTTTGGACACTAAGGGGCAATTTTAGTGTGGCCAATCTATCTAACCTGCGCATCTTTGGACTGTGGGAAGAAACCGGAGCACCCGGAGGAAATCCATGCAGACACAGGAAGAACGTACAAACTTCACACAGTTATTCAGAATTGAACCTGGGTACCTGGTATTGTGAGGTAGCAGTGCTAACCACTGTTCCACCATGCCACCCAAATATTACACCCTTGTTCAGAAGAGGGGAGTGGGGTAAACCTGGTAACTGCTGCCAGCCAGTTTAATATCAGTGTTGAGGAAGATGTTGGAAGCAATAATCCAGAGGCAATTCAACACCACTTAGATAAGCGTGGACTAATAAAGGAGAGGCAGCATGGATTTGTTAAGATCAAATCATGTTTGACTAACTTGATTGGGCTTTTTGATGAGGTAACAGAAAGGATGGATGAGGACAGTACTATTAATGTACATATGAATCTTCAAAGAGTGTTTGATGAAGTACCACATATTAAAATTGTTCGCAAAATTGAAAACTGAGGGAGAAAAGGGTGGTAGCGGCATGGATACAAAATTGACTCATGGATAGTGATCAGAGTGCCGATGTGATTTGCTGCTTTTTGAACTGGAGGGAGGTTCAATACCAGTACATTTGCTTTTATATACGTTAATGACTTCAACCTGAAAATATAGGGCACAATTTCAGGATCCGGAGAAGGCAGAGGAAGACTGGTAAATGGAGCAGAAATATGGCACATGGAATTCAGTGCAGAAAAGTGTGAGCTGATAGATTTGGTAAGAATGAGGAGAGACAATACATGCTAAATAATCCAATTTTAAACAATGTTGAAGATGAGAGAGACCTTGGAGACGCTTGTGTGTAAATTGTTGAATGTCATAGGACAAGTTAGAAAAGTAACTAATAAAGCAAATGGGAAGTTGACCTTTTTGAATAGAAGCACAGGGCACAAAAGTCAGGAAGTTATACCAAATATATATAAAACATTGGTTTTGCCTCAGCTGAGTATTGTGTTCACTTCTGGGTCCCAGTCTTAAGGAAGCTCAGGGAGCCTTTGGGGAGGGTACAGAAATGAGATTTATTAGAATGATTCCAGGGATGAGGGTCTGTAGATAAGTGGAAGGAACAGAGAAGATGGAATTGTTCTCCTTGGTGCAGAGAAGACTAAGAGCAGATTTGATCATTAAAATCATAAAGAGTTCAGTTGGAGTAAATAAAGAGAAATTGTTTTTAAAGCTGGGAACCAGACAATGCCAATTGAACGTGATTGGGTTTGAGGTGATGTGAGGAAAAGTTATTTTACACAGTGATTGGTTAGGATTTGGAATGTAAGACCAGAAAAGGGTGATGAGTACAGATTGAATAAAAGGGTAAGATTTTTCTCCTTCTCCATGGTGTGTCTCACAGTGGCAGGAGGCAGGAGGCTCGCAGGCAGCGGAATCTTATGGTCCCCTCATTGTCAATGAGGTTTCCTGTTGAACGCACCCCTCACTTCGGGAAACCCGTGGCAGGGGTGCATCGTCAACGGGACTGTCAGATCCCACCGACATAAATGCCAGCAAGATTTTGGCGCTAATCTTCAAAGGGAATTGGATAAATATTTGATGAAGAAAGAATTGCAGGCATATGGGGAAAGATCAGGACTATCTGGTAAGGTCATTCATCCATAAGGGACAACAGGCGTCTCTCTCTGTTAAAGAAAGACAAGTGGTTTTATAGCTTAGGGAGCATCATTCTGCATCAGGGATGGGAGAATGCAAAGAGGCAGTCCTTCATGTACTATCATAGCCCGTGTGGGAATTAAACCCACAGCACCAGCATCATTCTGTATTGCACACCAGCCAGCTGAACTAACCAAACCAAGGACTAGCTGGATTTCCCCTTAAAATAACCAATGTAGACTTGATGGACCAAAAGACTTTCTGCTCTGCTGTACCATTCTATAATCTTCTGATTCTATAATAGAGGAATTCCAAAACTATATTCTCATTGCTGTCTTTTTTGCTTGTTCTTGCCTGCTTTGAATCCTTACATAGGTTCCCATCCCCCTGCCATATATATTCATGAACTGGTTCTAGCCAAGCCAGGAGCAAGGGACAGCATGGTTATCAACTCCTAGAGGATGCAGATGAGAGTTTTGATGGGGGAAATGTTCAGAAAAATGCTGAAACCATACACACTGAAATGCTGGTGCATTGGTAGGCCTGCCAAAAAGCCTGTTGCCACTAGCAAGGAGCTTGGAGAAGTCTGTCCCCATCCTGACACAGGGTCTCATGTGGAGCTTGGAGCTCATCCTCTCCAGTATGAAAATGGTCGCCATCTTCATGAGACCCATGATCCAGCCAACATGCAGCATCTGATGGCCAATGTCTCAGCTACCATTGCAGCACAAGCACAAGACAGGCAACAAGTGAGTGCTGCAGTGAAATTTCAGACTGGGTTCATAATATCACTGCTTGTTTTCATGTAAGTTTAGTTTGTTGCCATGGAGGCTTGGACTGCTGTAATCAGTGGATAGCAGTACTGAGAGGAGCTTGCAAACTCTCAGCAGTCCAACAATCCATGCTCCAGCAAATTGCTGGATTACTGAGGCTTTACCCCAGGGAAAAGGCAGCGGCTACATGGAGTACAAACCGCTGCACTATCTCAGGACAACAACATTTAGCAGTCCATGTCCAGATGCAGCAATATCTGGACAATACCCTGGCTTGTGCTGACAAGTGGCAAGTAACATTTGTGCCACGCAAGTGCAGGGCAATGGCTATCTGCAACAGAGAGGATCTAACCATTGCTTCTTGACATTCAATGGCATTACCATCACTAAAACCTCCACTATCAACATCCTGGGGGTTACGATTGACTAAAAACTGAACTGGACTAGCCATATAAATACTGTGGTGACAAGAGCAGATCAGAGGCTAGGAACCTAAAGTGAGTAACTCACCTCCTGTCTCTCCAAAGCCTATTCACCATCTGCAAGGCACAATTCAGGAGCATAATGGAATGCTCTCCACTTGCCTGGATGGGTGCAGCTCCAACAACACTCGAGAAGCTTGACACTATCCAGGACAAAGCAGCCTACTTGATTGGCACCCCATCCACAAACATTCATTCCCTCCACCACTGACACAAGGTGACAGCCATTTGAACAATCTACAAGATATGCGGTAGCAACTCACTGAGGCTCCTTAGACTGCAGTTTCCAAACCCATGATCGCTACTATCTAGAAGGACAACGGCAGCAGATCCATAGGAACACCAGCACCTGGAAGTTTCCAGCAAGTCACTCATCATGCTGACTTGGAAATATGTAGTCGTTCCTCCATTGTTGCTGGGTCAAAATGTGAAGCTCTCTACCGAACAGCACTGTGGGTGTACCTACACCTCAGGGACTGCAGTGGTTCAAGAAGACAGCTCACCACCACCTTCTCAAGGGCAATGAATGCTTGCCCATCGAATGACATCATCATACCATCAATGACTTTTTTATTTTATTTCATTTATTCACCAATGTTTAACTAACAGGCTATGCACCGCAATCTCACGACTAGGGATCAGTCTGCTTACCAGCTCTTTAGTTGTATACACTCTGTCTCTTCAAAGCATTTCTGTGCAGTCAGCATGCTGTCATTTCAATAGATTCTGACACTGAGGCTTTGTTGAGATCTGAGCAGATCATCGAGGGTCATCTCATGCCATGTAGCATGATCTAAAGCTCTTCACCATGTTGTACCTGCACTCTTGCTGCCGTGCTGTTTAACCACTGGTGAATATCAAGTCGTGTTTTTAGAATAATATGAAGGTGCCAATCACTGATAAGGGATGGTGTAAACATTTTGTGGGCTCATTTAATAAGATTAGGCACATGAGAACATATATGCATGGATAGAAAGCTTGAAGACATCAGCAGCAGGGTTGCGTCTGCTATATTCTGCTCATAGGCCAAACTGAGGCTTGATCACATGACGCACTTCCCTTCTGTTGATGTCATGCTGTTATACCTTAAAGTCATATTACAACAATGGAAGTAGGTTCAATCGAAGCCTTCAAAAGGAAATTTGACTGCATCTGTAAACATAAGAACATAAGAATATAAGAAATAGGAGCAGGAGTAGGCCATCTAGCCCCTCGAGCCTGCCCCGCCATTCAATAAGATCATGGCTGATCTGAAGTGGATCAGTTCCACTTACCCGCCTGATCCCTATAACCCCTAATTCCCTTACCGATTAGGAATCCATCTATCCGTGATTTAAACATATTCAATGAGGTAGCCTCCACCACTTCAGTGGGCAGAGAATTCCAGAGATTCACCACCCTCTGAGAGAAGAAGTTCCCCCTCAACTCTGTCCTAAACTGACCCCCCTTTATTTTGAGGCTGTGCCCTCTAGTTCTGGAAAGAATCTCTCCACCTCTACCCGATCTAGCCCCTTCATTATCTTATAGGTCTCTATAAGATCCCCCCTCAGCTTTCTAAATTCCAACGAACACAAACCCAATCTGCTCAGTCTCTCCTCATAATCAACACCCCTCATCTCTGGTATCAACGTGGTGAACCTTCTCTGCATTCCCTCCAAGGCCAATATATCCTTCCGCAAATAAGGGGACCAATACTGCACACAGTATTCCAGCTGCGGCCTCACCAATGCCCTGTACAGATGCAGCAAGACATCTCTGCTTTTATATTCTATCCCCCTTGCGATATAGGCCAACATCCCATTTGCCTTCTTGATCACCTGTTGCACCTGCAGACTGGGTTTTTGCGTCTCATGCACAAGGACCCCCAGGTCCCTCTGCAAAGCAGCATGTTGTAATTTCTTTCCATTTAGATAATAATCCAATTTGCTATTATTTAGGTGTAAAGGAAGAATGTGCCGAGATCTGGGGAGGAAGTGGAAGAATGGCACTGGGTGCATTGGTCATTTGAAGATCCAGTGCAGACATGATAGCCTCCTTCTGCGCTGGACGGCTCTGTAAAGTAAATAGTAAAAAGCAACTAAGTGGAAGTTGGATAGTGATGCCTTTAAGTAATGCTGACGGGAGTGGGGGGAGGGGTAGGGTGCAGCCCCACGTGGAATAACTGGAAGATGAAGTCAAAAATGATGGCTCAAGGGTCAAATCAGCATCAGGTGCTGACTGAGGCCAGGGTCTGCCTACAGCACAAGAATTCTGGTGCATGCATATAGCACCCGTCCTCCGCCCCATCAACATGCCGTTTGGTTCATGCCACACCGGAAAGTGTTTGGGCGCAGTGTTAGAACAAAGAACAAAGAACAAAGGACAAAGAACAGCACAGGAAATAGGCCCTTCGGCCCTCCAAGCCTGTGCCGCTCATTGGTCCAACTAGACCATTTGTTGCTGATTCTCATATTAACCAACACTTGTAGCACCAAAACTCCAGGTGCTGCAGAGCTGAATTTTGTGGTCTAAGTTTCCATTGGGGTTCTCAATTTTCTGCTGCAATTTTAGTGACGGTTTGGTGGAGTCCTTGGAGAAATATTTAAACGGCTGATTTCAGCTCTATGGACTGCATATTACAGGGGCAGGAGGGTAGGGGGTATGATCCCAGAAGAAAGGTTGGCTCCATGCCAGCCAGTCCTGCAGCTGTAATACCCTGTGGGTGGGCTAGTTTGCCCACAAGTTGGATTTCACCCTTCAATGGGCAGTTAGCTTCTCTAGGGAGTCGCTGACCAATTGCGTTGGTCTGAAGCTCCAACAGTCCAGGTAGTGCCAAGAGCGTGTTCATTGGCATTGCCAGGACTGCAAACAGACACAAACAGGAGGTGCAATGGATCCCGAAGCAAGGTAAGTTTGGGGTATTGGGCAGAATTTGGGCAGCTTGGGGAATTGGGGGCAGTGGGTTTAGAGAACAGGTGTGTTGAAAGAAAGGGAAAGGGAGGGGCTGCCCTCCCCCGGATGCATAAAGGACCCCCCCCCCGCAAAAAAACCACCCTTAAAAACCTGCTTTTTAACAACAGCCTGCCCACTCTCACCTGACAGCCCACACCAACCAGATTGTGGCATGGGCAGCGTAATGTCAGGGTCAATTGACTTGTTCCCAAGCTCAATTTATGCTTGATTATTAAATATGGTGGGTGGGCTGCCGATTTCAGCATCTGTCTACCTAATGCTCGGGGGTGGGTAGGAATGTGGTCGTTGGATACCAGCCTGATTTTACATGCCCCTCCCCTGCCAAAACCACACCCGGGGTGGGGGGGAGGGGGGGGGCATGTAAAATCCTGCCTTTCTCTGAGAGTTCCTGTCCTCTCCCACTGACGTTAGGACTGAAGGCTGGTACAATTGCTGAAATTCAGACTCATTTTGACTTTCTATAGTTCTGTCTGAATGTAACAATAAATATACTCTCAATACAGTGTACACAGATAGGGTCAAATCTTAGCAAGCATGCATTCAGTTTCTTTACTTTGCAAATATTTAGGTAATTGTGTGGCGAATTTCAATATTATCAGTATTTGGAGAGGTGTGTTCAGAGACAGGACCAGGAGCCAGCTTGTTGGAGGAGAGGTCAGAAGCTTGCTGCCCAGCAATGGCGGGTAGTCAATTAGCCCCATTAATGGCAGGGCCAGTGCAACCACTAGGCAAGCTAGATGATCATTTAGACTGGCAAAAACCTGGAGGGTGGGTAGAGATGTGAAGGGGGAGGCAAAAATTGGAGGGGAGGCAAAAACTGAATGAACTATTCATGAAACTACATAAGCAAACACACAAGCATCAGCAGTGGGAATGAAAGATCTAGATTTACTGATGTACATCCACATCCAAAGATGTGCGGGTTAGGTTGATTGGCCAGGTTAAAAATTGCCCCTGAGAGTCCTGAGATTCGTAGGTTAACGGGATTAGCGGGTAAATATGTGGGGGTAGGGCCTGGGTGGGATTGTGGTCGGTGCAGACTCGATGGGCCGAATGGCCTCCTTCTGCACTGTAGGGTTTCTATGATTCTATGATATACTGGCACACATATAGATATCTATGTCTTTGTGTTGCAGTCTTACCCAACATGTTATGCTGTATAAATTTGTGCATCTATGTAAGACCAGAAGATGTAGAAGCAGAAGTAGGCATTGAAGCCCATTGAGTCCGCTCCGCCATTCAATGAAATCATGACTGATCTGGTATAATCCTCAACTCCACTTTCCACTTTATCCCCATAACCCTTGATTCTCTTATTGATTAAAAATCTGTCTATCTGGGTCTATCTGGGTGGAGGGAGGATGAGGGGGGGATCTAATTGAAACTTACAGAATACTGAGAGGCCTGGATAGAGTGGACGAGGAGAGGATGTTTCCACTAGTGGGAGAGACTAGAACCAGAGGGCACAACTTCAGAGTGAAGAGAAGCTCCTTTAAAACTGAGATGAGGAGGAATTTCTTCAGCCAGAGGGTAGTGAATCTGTGGAACTCATTGCCACGGAGGGCTGTGGAAGCCAAGTCATTGAGTGTCTTTAAGAGAGAGATAGATAGGTTCTTGATCAATAAGAGGATCAAGGGTTATGGGGAGGAGGCAGAAGAATGGGGATGAGAATCATATCAGCCATGATTGAATAGCGGAGCAGACTCAATGGGCCGAATGGCCTAATTCTACTCCTATATCTTATGGTCTTATGGTCGTTTCTCAGCCTACATAACTATTCCAAGACAGTGAACCAATTAATAATATGAAAGAATGTAATTTAATCTCGCACATGCTTATCATAATGATTATTGATTGTGCAAATTGTGGACAAAATCATCATGTTGCTGGAACATGTTGAATGACATCTTGTGAGTGATGTTAGACATTTTAATGCACAATTCTTTGAGTACATGTCCTGTGAAAAGTGTAGAACAATGTGCATGTTCAATCAATATCAGAATATTCCCCTTTTTTGTGTGTAATAAATCTGTAATTGTAAACGGATAATTTTTATTCAGACTAATGCACAATAAACATTTTTGAAAGGTAATTGTGTAAGTGGGGGCGTGGGTGGATGGGGGGGGGTGGGGGCGGTGAATGAAAGGCTGAAAGATCATCTAGGATGCCTAATACTCCTATTTTAAATAAATCAATAACCAATTAAACTAACTGAAATGAACTGAGGTAGGATGCCTAATACTCCTGCATCAGGCCTGATTAATGGACCAATTAGGGAAAAGGTGACGAACCTGCCAGGAGCTTCCCAACAGCAGAGGGACATCCAAAGAGGCTGGAGGCCAGCATTTACCTGGAGACAGATTCCTGACAGCATGCTGGGGGTGGGGGGGGGGGGGTGTTGGGGGGGTGGGGGGGGCGGGGGGGGGTAGGTGGGGTGGGGGGGGTCACCTCCTCTCACTCACCCCAGTAGGAACTTGCTGGGATGCGACAGCTGAAAGCCCTCCTGTGAAGGAGCAGCCCCTCCTCAATGATGCCCCGGCAGCTGTGGCCATGTGGGAGTTTTAAATCTATCCACTGTTGCAGAGTGCCTCCATTTTGAGGCACCCTCGTGGTATTATGCCTGGCTCAACACCCTGCAGCTGTCTTGATGGGACTGCCGGCCGGACATTGCTCTTAATGGGCTGTCAGCTTCGCCGGTCCACCTGCTATCCTTCATTGGATCAGTCGCCCAGAGGCGGTTTATTAATTGACCAGGAAATTCATGGCCAATGTTTCACCATAACCACTTCCAGCTTCCCTTTGTAGAATTGAGGCCACCTTCAGGATTGTAACCCAATCAGGAAAATTCAGCCCATTATGATTCACATGACATGAGATAAACAGGACAAGTGCAATTTGAGGTTTGGCTTCAGCCAGTTGTACCTCTCTGTGAAGTTGATTTTTCTATGGCAGACATCTATGCAACCTGCCGCACCTTCACTCTGAGACATCCATTTTGAATAGAGTTCCCTTGTTTGGGCCTGTTCTTAAAATTAATTATGCCAGGGATTGTATGATCGCTAAGATCAAATGTCAATGTCAGTAGAGCAAAAGACCCGTGGAATGTACAAGTTTAAGCACTCTGGCTGTTGATTCATTCAAATGCATTTGTGGGAAAATGGTTAAACCTACACTTTAAAACTCTGGCTGGAATTTTCCAGTCTCGCACTCCCTGTTACCATTGCCAACGAGAATGGAGAATTTGGTGCTCAGCCAAATCTCCATTCACTGCAGTGGTACCTGATATTCCCACCCACGGGCCAGGCCAGAGAATCCCAGCCTTTATCTCACAAAGATGTAAGAAGTGATTTCGAAAGGTATTGTTATAACTTGAAAGGTTTTCCATGGCATTAAATCAAATGTCTTGTTGCTTAATTTGAGTTCTGTCGAGAAATTGAACTGTGGATTGAAAATTCACATCATTCACATATATCACATCATGAAGCTTTGTAAGACAGCTTCATCCAAAGGTCTTGCCAATTACCAAGCCATATAAGAAATATGTTCAAAGTGCATTTTAATCCCTTGTGTACTGATTCGAACGTTACTGTTTTAAGTACTGTTCCTTCAGTACATGGCCTGTTTTACTGCTTCTGTACATTGCTCAACTTGTAAATAACTCTGGGGGGGCTTGAAGGGAAGGGAAAGGAAGGCTGGTAAGGGGGAGAGACAGGAGGGAGAGAGGGGGGAGAAAGGAGGGAGAGAAGAGGGGGAGAAGGGAGGGAGAGAAGAGGGAGAGAAGGGAGGGGGAGAAGAGGGAGCGAAGGGAGGGGGAGAAGAGGGAGCGAAGGGAGGGGGAGAAGAGGGGGAGAAGGGAGGGGGAGAAGAGGGAGAGAAGGGAGGGGGAGAAGAGGGGGAGAAGGGAGGGGGAGAAGAAGAGTATTAGAGAGAAGATGGTTATGAGAGGCAGAAGAAGAAGTGTAAAGTTGAGGAGGTTGTCTCCAATCGATGGAGGGTCTGATAGCAGGGGAGATATACTCAGATGAGGAAGCTGGGTCAGCGTATCCAAAATAATGCCCAGAGGGTGGAGTGGGGTTTGGAGGAGAGGCTGAGAAGTATGAGTTTTCTAAATAGCGTGGAACATGGGAGATGTACTCAGATGAGCAGCAAGATTACAGCCAGTGTGAGAGGGTGTTGTTACTATGCTGAAAATGAATGGTGGGTTCCAAACATCAGGTAATGCTCAGTAAACAGGGGGTAGTGATTGACTCCAAACACTCAGCAGCATGGTGTCAAACGCTACCTATATTTCTGCTCAGTGCAGGGAGTTACATATCGGGGCTGGGGGTTTCTTCAATGTAGGGGAAAAGTGTTCTGGTCCTAGTGTGAGAGAGGGGAGAGTATCACCATATGTGGAACTTTGCTTGGCCAAAGCGGGACTGCCATAGTCCCACAGAAGAGTTACATTAATGCGTTGGGTAGTAAACCCGATGACATCATGTTGGTTTGCAATTGCAGTGGGCGGGTGTGTTCCGAAATCTCCAGTCTGTCTGCCATTTTGAAATTAGCACTTAGACGCTGATTAAGGTACAGTGGAGCCCTGATGTAACGCGATGTAGCCCCGATTTAGCGTGAAATCGGATATGACGCGATGAATCATTGGACCCTTTTTTTTACTATTTCCGGTTTAGTGATTTAGCACAACCCAGATTTAGCGCAACCCGGATAACATTCGCGATAACATTTTATGGACCCCAACCATCGCGTTACAACGGGGCTCCACTGTACTTAACAGGTCAACTGACTGCCATAAAACATTGCCCACACTTTTTGGCTAAGATCAAGCATCAAATTAAGCCCAAGGTAGGGTGCAATGCCTTGCCAGCTTGGGTCTTGTTTGTCTCTCTTGTGGGAAGCATGAATTGGATTCAATTGGATTTTGAATTTGGTTTTTGATGCGAGGAATGGGTTTGCCCAGTCCACTCTGAGCATCGGCTTTGTAACGTTAAGGATGGAGTAAAAAAAATAAGGTGGGTGCACAGGAAATATGGCCAGAGGGAATCACATCTTTTTTCAGGGACTGGAGATGGGCCTATGCCTGACTTTAGCAGGAGAGGCTGCTGTGAGTTAGTTAGTTGTGAACGATTTGCTGTACTCAAACCTCTGATTAGATTCAGGGCAATTTCTCAGGAGAGGGTCCAGAAATCTGGCGCTGCGGCCCACTTTGGGCACTGCACAGATTGTGATGTGAAACAATGCCCCTTTTGGGCATTACACATCCTATAGGAAGCAACTCCTCTGGTGAGGAAGAGAGGAGGAGGAGAGCATGAAGGAGGAGGCCAGCTGGCCAGAGGCAGGAGTGATATGAGTTACAAGAAGGTGGGCAAACTGTTGAGGAGTGGGGGCTGTGGAGGAGAGGCAGCAACAGGCACACAGACACGGGTGAAGGCTGTTCCCTGCCAATTGAGTTTAACGGGTCTGAATATCCCTCTCGCAGATGATGGAGCGACAGTGTCTCTAACGACTGCACCTTTCACGTCCCTGTGTGATATATTGACAGTTGAAACTACCTCCAGTTGTGTAGGTGGCCACCCAATGCCCGTGGCCTTAAAAGCGACAGTCACTTTGAACTTCTTCACCTCGGGCTCATTCCAGGCTGCCCGTGGATACCCTCAATGGGATCACCAGCCTGCAGCACATCACTGCACAGCGGTTTTCACTGATGTTATGTTAAGGCATGCATATCAGAATATTTTCTTTACAACAGACACCAGTCAAGTGGAAGTGGACAGATTGTTCTCACGTGGGCATCAAATTGGTAGCCAGGGGCTTTCAGCAGCTGCAAGGAATACCACTCCATAAATATACTGATTGTGTGCAACCATAATCAAAGAATCATGCAGGTATGCGCAAGGTACCTGGGATGCAGCCACAACGCACACATCCTCAGACACCAGGGCTGTGGATTTGCCCAGATGCTTTGAATGGATGGCTGCTTAGAGACAAGTGCTACCCCCTGAAGAAATGGCTGCTGACTCCAATACTAAGTCCAAGGATGGAGACTTTGCATCGTTAAAATGAAAGCCAAACAAAGACCAGGTCAATCATTAAGCAGACCAAGATTCAGATGCCTGGAAAGATCAAGTTTGATGCATCAATATGCACCAGTCAGAGTCTCCCTCATGGGAGCACTCTGCTGTGAGCTGTACAACCTGCCCTCCAGAGAGGGGAATCCCTGTCCGAGGAAGAATGGAGGGAGACAGCCCAGTCCTCAAGAGGAATCAGAGGAAGAGGAGAGTGAGCTACAGCAGGAACGGGCCACGTTGATCGAAGGGAGGCTCTGGGTGCCCGTGAGATGCAGGAAAATCTGATCATCAGAAGATTCCATCAGGTGAGTTTCTCCAACTCAATATGGAAATGGTCGAGCGCTTCAGGTTTTTAGGTGTTCAGGTCACCAACAATCTGCCCTGTTCCCTCCATGCTGACACCATAGTTAAGAAAGACCACCAACGCCTCTACTTTCTCAGGAGGCTAAGAAAATTCAGCATGTCTGCTACGACCCTCACCAATTTTTAAAGATGCACCAGAGAAAACATCCTTTCCGAATGTACCACAGCTTGGTATGGCTCCTGCTCTATCCAAGACTGCAAGAAACTACAAAGGGTTGTGAACATAGCCGAGTACATTACACAAACCAGCCTCCCATCCATTGACTCTGTTTACACTTTCCACTGCCTCGGAAAAGCAGCCAGCATAATTAAAGGCCTCACACACCCCGGATAAACTCTTCCACTTTTTTCTGTCGGGGAAAAAAATACAAAAGTCTGAGGTCACGTGCCAACCAACTCAAGAACAACTTTTTCCCTGCTGCCATCAGACTTTTAAATGGACCTACCTTATATTAAGTTGATCTTTCTCTATATTCTAGCTTATAAATGTAACACGACATTCTCTTCTCCTTTCCTTCTCCTCTATGTACTCTATGAACGGTATGTTTTGTCTGTATAGCGCAAGAAACAATACTTTCCACTGTATGTTAATACATACGACAATAATAAATCAAATCAAAACACCACCTTCATGGCCTTCGGCACCATCTTCACCTATATGAACACCAGTGCCATGGATGGACAATGTTACTAACTCAAATAATGTCAATCAGTAGGGCACACATAATCACAGAAACATCTAACAGTATCCAATCAATCCATATCTGTCCCTTCACACACAGATAATGAACGAATGCAGCCCAATAATAATGGAAAATAACTATCATGTATGTACACCAGGCTTGGCCAACTTTTTCACGTGGGGATCACATTTCCATTTTTCCATTCTCAAGGGACCAATGAGCAAATTTCATAAAGACGAGGTTTGGCACAACATGAAACAGAAAAAAACCAAAAGGAAACAATGTCAAAGCAATAATTTGATATTGCTTTTTTAAAAAAGAGTAATGAATAAAGATGGCCGTTAGAGTGTGAGAGGGTGAGGGTATGTACGCTCAGCTCATTGCCAGTTTCAGTCCCACCCACTGTGTGACTGAAGGCTCACTCTGGCTGTGAGTATGTGTTGGTGGGTGGGTGTGAGGAGGAATGAAAATCCTGAGGCTGGGAGTCAGCTGGAAATGCTCTCTCTCTCTCTCTCTTTCTCTCTTTCCATAGGCTGGAATTCTCCAGTGGTTCGCGATCCGCCACTGCCAGCCAGAACAGAAAGTTTGGCGCTCAGCTAAATCTCCATTCACGGCAGCGGGTCAGCAGAATCCCGGCTGTGGGTGACGTCGGAGAATCCGGCCCATAGTTTCCCCCCTTCCCACACTGGACGGGATCTGCCGGCACTTCCTGCCAGTGAGACCCTCTGATCCTGAGGAATGCACCCCCTGCAGCAGGTTACCTGGCAGTGGGACAGGCAAGCCAAGCAAAACACTTTAGACATCAGCAGGCCAGCCAATAGCGAGCTGCCTCCACAGCCAGAAAAAACTGCCGTGCGGACAGGAAAATCCCACCCACGTACTTCCTCTCTCTCTCCCACTGTCCCCCTCCCACACACCTTCTCTGTGCCACTCTCCCCCCCTCACTCTTTCTCCCCCGCTCTCCCATTCCCACACACTCTGTGCCGCTCTCCCCCCGCACTCTTTCTCCCCCGCTCTCTCACTCCCAGATACTATTTCTCTACCACTCTGCCCTCACATTCTCTCTCTCTCCTGCTCTCCCACTCCCACACACTCCCTCTCTACCAGTCTCCCCACACACTCCCTCTCTACCAGTCTCCCACTCCCACACACTCCCTCTCTACCACTCTCCACAACACTCGAATACTCCTCCCCCTCCACACACTCCCTCTCCTCCACACGCCCTCTCCCCCCCCACACACTCCCTCTCCCCCCACACACATTCCCTCTTCCCCACACTCACACACTCCCTCCCCCCCACACACACTCCCTCTCCCCCACACTCACACACTCCCTCCCCCCCCCACACACACTCCCTCTCCCCCCCACACAAACTCCCTCTCCCCCCCACACACACTCCCTCCCCCACCTACACACTCTTCCTCTCTCCCACACTCACATACTCCCTCTCCCCCCCACACACTCACTCACTCCCCACACACACCCCCTCTCCCACACTCACACATTCCCTCCCCCCCCGACACACACTCCCCCTCCTGCCCACACACACTCCCTCTCCCCCCCCCCCACACACTCCTTTTCCCCCCATACACACTCCCCCTCCCGCCCACACACTCTCCCGCCCACACACTCTCCCGCCCACACACTCTCCCTCTCCCACCCTCCCTCCCCAACCCACCCCCCACAAATATATACACACACACACACCATAAACACACAAAAATCCCTTTGTATCTGAGATCAACCTGGCGAACCTTCTCTGGATTGCCGCCAATGCCAGTATACCTTTCCTTAGATAAGGGGACCAAAGCGGTTCACGGTATTCCAGGTGTGATCTAACTAGTGCCAGGTATAGTTTTAGCAATACTTCTGTATTTTTGTACTCCATTCCCTCTGAAATAAAGACCAACATCCCATTTGCCTTCCCTGTTCCTGGCTGAACTTGCATGTTAGCTTTTTGTGATTTATGCACGAGGATTCCCAAATCCCTCTGTGCTGCAGCTTTCTGCAGTCTTTCTCCATTTAAATAATATTCAGTACCTTTAATTTTCCTAACAAGTGCATAACTTCACATTTTCCTACATTATATTCCATCTGTTAAATTTTTGCCCACCCACTTAACTAGTCTATATCCCTCTGTTGACTCTCTGGGCCCTATTTTACTGCAGTGGAGCCCCGTTGTAACGCGATGGTTGGGGTCCATAAAATGTTATTGCGAATGTTATCGGGGTCGTGCTAAATCACTAAACCGGAAAGAGCAAAGAAAAGGGTCTAATGATTCATCGCATCATATCCGATTTCGTGCTAAATCGGGGTGCGTTACAACGGGGCTCCGCTGTATTTTGATTCTAAGTGCTGGGCGGACTTGAAACTGGGAGCGTTTCAGATCCGACTTTTAGACCCGTTCTCAGGCGCCCCCATACACACTCTGCCTGTAAAAATATCAGCAATTTTGAATTGCGCTGCATAAGCCTGTGGGTGGGGTTTAACGCACCCAAAATCCTGCAGCTCCGATCAGCGCCTCCAACTGCATAGGCACAGAGAAAAAAAATGATAGAATGCGGTACCCCTGTCACATCCCTCCTGGGCAGATAATGCCTTCCCCTGGCCCGCACAGACATTGCCCCACCCCACAACATTACTGACCCCCTTATCCCCCTACCCCTTCCGCCATCCAGACCAATCGTGGGCCTCTCCCCCCCTTACTGATCTCAGGCAGAGTGGCAGTGGACCCCCCTCACTGATCTCAGGCAGAATGGCGGTGGACCCCCCTTCCCCCACCACTGATCTCAGGCAGAGTGGCAGTGGACCCCCCCTTTTCCCCTCACTGATCTCAGGCAGAGTGGCAGTGGACCCCCTTTTTCCCCTCACTGATCTCAGGCAGAGTGGCAGTGGACCCCGCTTTCCCCCCACTGATCTCAGGCAGAGTGGCAGTGGACCCCCTTTTCCCCCTCACTGATCACAGGTAGAGTGGCAGTGGACCCTCTTTTCCCCCTCACTGATCTCAGGCAGAGTGGCAGTGGACCCCCCTTTCCCCCCCTCACTGATCTCAGGCAGAGTGGCAGTGGACCCCCTTTTCCCCCTCACTGATCTCAGGTAGAGTGGCAGTGGACCCCCTTTCCCCCTCACTGATCTCAGGCAGAGTGGCAGTGGACCCCCTTTCCCCCTCACTGATCTCAGGCAGAGTGGCAGTGGACCCCCTTTTCCCCCTCACTGATCTCAGGCAGAGTGGCAGTGGACCCCCTTTTCCCCCTCCACTGATCTCAGGCAGAGTGGCAGTGGACCCCCCTTTCACCCTCACTGATCTCAGGCAGAGTGGCAGTGGACCCCTCTTTCCCCTTCCCCCAATAGGCCCCACCCCCTTGACACTGCCCCATGCTGCGTGGGCAGTGCAAAGCTTCCTTTGAGCATGGGCACATTGCCGCTTGGGCAGTGCCAGGGTCACAGGGCACCACTCCTGCTGCCCAACCCCCTCATGGGCCCCAATTGCCCCCCTTCACTCCAGCAGGGTGGGGCCACTAGTGCCCCGTTAGTGGGGAGGTACTGTAATCCCTCCTGGAGTGAACCACTCAGTGGGGTGGGAGACGCTGGTGGGCCCAGAGAATTCAGTCCCGGGCCCGCTACTAGCATTTAAATAGTATGTAAAATATTATTTAAAATGCTAACCCGACTAGTAGGGGAGATCCTAAATGAATACTTTGCGTCGGTATTCACAAAGGAGAGGGATGTGTTGGCTGGGAGTGTCTCTGAGGGGAGTGTTGAACCGTTGGAGAAAATCTCCATTACAAAGGAGGAAGTGTTAGGTTTGTTAGAGAATATAAAGACTGACAAATCCCCAGGGCCTGATGGAATCTATCCAAGGCTGCTCAGGGAGACGAGAGGTGAAATCGTTGGGCCTCTGACGCAAATCTTTGTCTCGTCACTGGACGCAGGTGAGGTCCCAGAGGATTGGAGGATAGCCAATGTGGTCCCGTTATTTAAGAAGGGTAGGAAGGATAACCCGGGTAATTATAGGCCGGTGAGCCTGACGTCCGTGGTGGGGAAGTTGTTGGAGAAGATTCTTAGAGATAGGATGTATGCGCATTTAGAAAGGAATAAACTCATTAACGATAGTCAGCATGGTTTTGTGAGAGGGAGGTCATGCCTCACTAACCTGGTGGTGTTTTTTGAAGAAGTGACCAAAATGGTTGACGAAGGAAGGGCCGTGGATGTTGTCTATATGGACTTTAGTAAAGCGTTTGACAAAGTCCCTCATGGTAGGCTAGTGAAAAAGGTTGGATCTCATGGGATAATGGGGGAGGTGGCTAGATGGGTGGAGAACTGGCTTGGTCATAGAAGACAGAGGGTGGTAGTGGAAGGGTCTTTTTCCGGCTGGAGGCCTGTGACTAGTGGTGTTCCGCAGGGCTCTGTATTGGGACCTCTGCTGTTTGTGATTTATATAAATGATCTGGAAGAAGGAGTAACTGGGGTGATCAGTAAGTTTGCGGACGACACAAAACTGGCAGGACTTGCAGATAGTGAGGAACATTGTCAGAGGCTACAGAAGGATATAGATAGGCTGGAAATTTGGGCAAGGAAATGGCAGATGGAGTTCAATCCTGATAAATGCGAAGTGATGCATTTTGGTGGGAATAATGTAGGGAGGAGCTACACGATAAATGGAAGAACCATAAAGGGTGTAGAGACGCAGAGGGACCTGGGTGTGCAAGTCCACAGATCTTTGAAGGTGACGTCACAGGTGGAGAAGGTGGTGAAGAAGGCATATGGCATGCTTGCCTTTATAGGACGGGGCATAGAGTATAAAAGTTGGGGTCTGATGTTGCAGATGTATAGAACGTTGGTTCGGCCGCATTTGGAGTATTGCGTCCAGTTCTGGTCGCCACACTACCAGAAGGACTTGGAGGCTTTGGAGAGAGTACAGAGGAGGTTTACCAGGATGTTGCCTGGTATGGAGGGGCTTGGTTATGAGGAGAGATTGGGGAAACTGGGGTTGTTCTCCTTGGAAAGACGGAGGATGAGGGGAGACTTAATAGAGGTGTATAAAATTATGAAAGGCATAGATAGGGTGAACGGTGGGAAGCTTTTCCCCGGGTCGGTGGTGACGTTCACGAGGGGTCATAGGTTCAAGGTGAAGGGGGGGAGGTTTAACACAGATATCAGAAGGACATATTTTACACAGAGGGTCATGGGGGCCTGGAATGTGTTGCCGGGCAAGGTGGTGGAGGCGGACACACTGGGAATGTTTAAGACTTATCTAGACAGCTATATGAACGGAGTGGGAATGGAGGGATACAAAAGAGTGGTCTAGTTTGGACCAGGGAGCGGCGCGGGCTAATTGTTCTTTGTTTCTCGTTTCAAGGTTTCATTCTATGATCATCTTGCTGGTGCCAGTACAGAGCGAGACTGCAGATAGTTGGGAACCTGTCTCGGGGGCAGGGAATTCAGATGGTGTTCGTAAAGCAGAAGTGGAAATGAATAGGGTTGGGAAGCATTTTCTGATCAGGGCCAGTGTGATCTCCTGGACTCGTTTCGATCGCCTCAGGGGGTCGGAGAGGAATTTCCCAGATTTTTTTTCCCCATATTGGCCCTGGGGTTTTCACTCTGGGTTTTCGCCTCTCCCTGGAGATCACATGGTCTGGAATGGGGGGGTGGGGGTGAGTTAATAGGTTGTGATGAACAAAGCATCGTAGCTGTGAGGGACAGCTCGGTGGATAGGATATTAGGATGTCGATAGGCTGGAAAATTGGGCGGGGATCCTGGATTCAGGATTCAATCCTGGACCGGGGAGCGGCGCGGGCTTGGAGGGCCGAAGGGCCTGTTCCTGTGCTGTATTGTTCTTTGTTCTTTGACTCCCAGCTGATTTCCAGTGCCACGCAGATGCCGCTGGAAAACTGGGCCTGGGAAATGCAAGCTCAGCGCGAACACTTGTGGGAATCCCGCAAATCAGCTGACGGGCGATTCTCCTGGTCCGCTGCTCTAAACATTTAGCACAGCGGGTTGCGAGAATTGCCCCCAATGTATTCAGGTAACTCTGCAGATGTCTGCAGCTCAGCGTCCAGTTCAATGACTCTGAGCCGAATCACCTCAAGCCGCAGACACGCTTGCCCTGGATAACACCAGTATCCATGAGCTCACACATGCTGCAGCCTTGACACATCACTTGTCCTGCCATCCTTATGATCATTAACTAATTACTTAATTATTGTATTCAATTATTTATTTTCTTTTAGATATTAATTAATCTTATCACAAACTGCAGGACAAATTTAAACCTCAGAAAGTAACCCTTGACCATTTATCGGATATTCACCAGATACTCACCAACAGTTCACCCTCCCCGTGGACCCCACAACCAGTATATTCTCCAATGGGTCCCATAACCAGTATGTTGCTTCTTAGGCCCTGCAACAAGTCTAATCCCATGGGCCCCTCAGGAAGCTCCTTTCACTCCCTCCATCCTCCCTGAAATCCTCTCTTTTTCCCACGACACTCAGCGAGATGCGTCCGCTGCTCCTTCAGTCAGAGACAGCTTCTCTCACATATTTGTACACGCAGGAGTGAAATCTCCTGTGATTGGAGGAGCAGCTCCTTCCATTCCAATTACCCACCTGGTCAGCATTTTGAACAGTGGCGACAGGGCTCCAATCCAGCAGGCGGGCAGAGCGTTGGACATGCTTATGGTACCCAGTAACTCATATCAAGGTTCAAATCTTATAAATAAGAATGACACCCATTGCACCCAAGTGTGACTGGTGTTTTGTTGATATTTCTGGGTGTTGCGGCATGGTGCTCCACCCTTACTGCCCGCTGAGATGGAGATAAGCTGCTTACCATTATGCTCCTCGCCTGGGGTGACTTTGGCGTCCATCCTCTGGTCACCTGAGGCTGTGAAGGGCCCTCTTGTGGTGGGAGCCTCATGCACAGTGGCAGTTGGCACACCAGTTAGTGCCGCACTTGGAGGCATGTGTGCCAAGAACAGAGGGAGAAAAGGAAATGGCCATCAAAGGCGTCTTAAGAGATGCCTCCTGATGGCATCGACAGCTGCTCCTCTACTTGTTCCTCCTTGCTCTCCCAATGCTGTTAGTCACCTCCCCACCGGACAGCCATTAATTGATTGCTAAATGCATTATGCTCCATCTTTCAAAGGTGGGGAACAGGAATTGGTGATGCACTGACTTCCATGTCAGCCTCCTGCCCACTGCTAAGCTACTTAATATTCCACATGTCTCTGTTCATTAAGAAGCCAATGCCTGTGGACAGCTGTGAAAGCTCAGGAAACTTTTACTCCATGGTAGAGGGAATCTAGTGGTGTGGCTGACCGTGTTGCCACTGTTTCGTGACTGTAAAGGGGTGAACTCAGTAAAGTGGGGAGGGAGCGATTCCATTATTCAGCTCAGTGGGGAGAAGGATTTGAATGTGAATGTGTTGTCTATTTACAAACTATCTGCTCACTGGGGTTTGGAAAAGCAACGAGGTGGGGGTAGGGAGGGTTGGTGCCAATATTTCTCCTCAGCAGTGGAGCTGATGAAGTTCGATGGGCCAATCTCAGGATCTCTGCTTGGTATGGTGGGGCCAGCACATCAGATTGTCCTTGGAATTGGCAGAAGAGCACATCTACCATTGATGCTTGTGAGAGGGAGAAGAGGGAGTGAAAAATGGGGAGGATGACTCCAATTAATGGAAGGTCTGGGTGGTGGGGGGATGGGGTGGGGGGATGGGGTGATATACTCAGATGAGGAGGCTGGGTCAGAGTGACCAAAAGAATGTTGCGAGGCTGGGCCGGGGTGGGATTGGGAGAGGGGTTGAGAGATGTGAACGAAATAGTCTACATAATGTGGAAAGTGCTCAGATGAGATATGTGGACTCCAACTATGGGTCTCAATTGTTTCCATGTTCCAATTGGCTGGATCAAAAGTCTGAGATCACACACTGAAAAGGATTTTTTTCCTGAAACAGTCAAGATTCAGCTCCACCAGTGGGTCATTAGAAACATGATCAATCCAGGCACCTGACAAAGATCAGAGTATTTCCTTTGCTTTTAATTTCACGCGCCTTGACCTAATTAGTTCTTAACAGGCAGCAAGTATTTCCTCTTCTGATGTTTGTAACCAATTTTCAGATAGGAACAAGACTCCAAGTGACGTACAAATTAAGGTAAAGCCTATTTTCCAGTCTGCATGTTTTATTCCATTGCCTACTCCTGCTACTTTTCAAATCAATTAACACAGCAGAAAATATGGCGTCTAGTTTTCATTCATTATTGAAGTCATCAAAGGTTACAGCAGTCTTCTTCAATGGAGCTTTCTTAAATCTCTGGGGTAGTAAAAGAACTACTTTTAGATTTATATTTCATTCCATTGAAAGCTCTTTACTTGGCAGAGTGATTGGCAGAGATACCTATTGATCCTCTTTTTGCAGTAATGACCTGCCAGCAATACTCATTGAATATTCTAGCTGTTACTGAACCATCCAAATTTGTTTGGCAAAACTTCTAAAGATTTAAACTTCTGTTAGTTTAATGTACTCCTACTCTTTTTTTTGCTAAAGAAAAAATATTCAAACCAGCAACCAGTAACTTATTAAGCGAGAATGTTTAGGTGATATTAAAGACAAGTGTAGAGCTGTAAAATGTTTTTGCAGAAAACAAAATAGTTTCTAGCTTTCTGTAATGTTACCTTGAAAGACTGACTGAGGGTGGCACGGTGGCACAATGGCACGGTGGCACAATGGCACGCTGCCTCACAGTGCCAGGGACCCAAGTTCGATTCCCAGCTTGGGTGGCTGTCTGAATGGAGTCTGCACATTCTCCCCGTGTCTGCATGGGTTTCCTCCGGGTGCTCCAGTTTCCTCCCATAGTCCAAAGATGTGCAGGTTAGGCGCATTGGCCATGCTAAATTCTCCCTCAGTGTACCCGAACAGGCACGAGAATGTGGAGACTAGGGGATTTTCACAGTAACTTCATTGCAGTGTGAATGTAGGCCTACTTGTGATTCATAAATAAACTTTACTTTACTTGATGGTCATAAAAAGAAATAAAGATAGGCAACTCAATTCACTGGTCATGCTTCTTACTGATAACTCTGTCTCCTAGTCACACTCTTTTCTGTTGTCTTTTTCATCCACACTCTCCCAGTTTTGTTCATTACCTTCACTCTTTCCACTTGATGTAATGTTTCTGTGTGACAGTAAAACCTAACTTTAACTGCTCCATGCTGCGACACAAGGATTAAGTATTTAAAGAAAAGGTAAGCATGAAGCAGAATTCACATGTTAGAAATAATAAATTGTAATGCAAATGCACCAAAATGTGACAAACCCTTTTGTCAAACATGACGGCTACCCATCCATTACTCAAGAAGCAACATTCTGCATGCTCGGAAAAAGATATTGCTCTACTGTTTGAAAATGGGAGAGGCCAATGTAGACCCAAAAAGATTCACATTATATTACACTTGCCTTTTATAGAATCCTAATTCAGATAGAATTGGTTTGAATCCTATTGCCAACATTTTCTGAATTATTCGTGAGAACGTGGGAAGTCTAATGATAATTAATTTTTTTTTTAACAAAGTGTGATATTTTATCAAAGTTAATGTCTTAAGAACTAGTTCTTTAAAAGAATATTCAAAGAATTAGACAATTTTCTGTTCTGTATGGTATGTTTGTCAAGAGCTAAGAACTAATTCTGTTGAACACGCGTGTTCTCATAAATCTGTAGCAATACTGAGGATTTTCTTGCGATACAACTCATTGCACTGATGACAATCATGTGTTACTGCAGATATTTATTAGCCAATAAATTAATCTTCAGCTTTTAATCTTTTAAATCCTGATAATGAATGTCTGAGAGTATCTTTCCAAAGTTAATGAGTCCCAGTCCCAGTCAAACTGAGTTCTGTTAATAATTTATTCACAAAGGGAGAGTCTGTACCAGATGTTCCTGTATAGTAAATCAATGTTCACACTGACTTGCTTTAGTCATTTTTAACCTTATCAGTTGACACCAGCCTAACAGCCAAGGTTATTTATCCTCATTCGCGAGCTTCAAGTTACAAAGAAAGAATAAAGTAAAAAGAGAAAAAAAAGTGAAGACTGGCTTCATTAAAATGACATTCTTTAATTTATATTTAAGACAAATTAACTTCTGATTTAATGCTACCCTAATGCATCAGTGTGTAATTACTCGTTTAAATTAGTTTCATTGTGAAATGCAATGTGTCCTTTCAAGAAACTGATTTCAAAGTGGTGAAATATGTATTATTTCAGTTTAGACAATTAATTAGGCAGCTTTGATCTCTGCACTCACTCTGAATGCTTTTAAAAAGGAAAGGCTTGCATTTATATAGCACTTTGCATGACCACTCGTTGTCTCAAAATGCTTTATAGCCAATGCAATACTTTTGAAGTATAGTCACTTTTGTAATGTAGGAAACATGGCAGCCAATGCATGCACAGCAAACTCCCACAAGCAGCAATGTTATAAGGAGCAGATAATCTGTTTTTGTTATGTTGATTGAGGGAAAGCTATTGGCCAGGACACTAGGGATAATTCCCCGGCTCTTCATCTAAGTAGTGCCATGGGATCTTTTACATCAAGCTGAGCAATCAGATGGGCCAAGATTTTAATGTTTCATCTGAATGACGGCACCTCCGACAGTTTAACATTCCCTCGGTACTGCGCTGGAGTGTCAGCTTTGATATTTGCGCTCAATTCCTGGAGTGTAACTTGAACTCAGAACCTTATGACTCAGAGGTGTGAATACTACCCAGGTGTGAATACTACCAACTGAGCCATGGCAGACATTGCTTACTCCTGAATTTTGTCACAATCCAGTCTGTACAAAGATGCTTTGTTTCAACTCTCAGATAGTTTCTGGCCAAGAATTGGATCAAAAATTGTCTATCATACATGGCATGTCACACCTTGTCACGTAGTAAATGATGCATTTTGCAACCATATGTTAGAATTATTTTACTGAATGCTTTAAATTAATCAGTTCCGTGATGGAGAGGAGAGAGGGTAAGATGCATCGTCTACATTGCTGTCTCATTGCCTGATTCGTACTCACCTTTCGGAGCTTACCTGAGGGTCACTGTTGGAAGCTCAAACTTGATTTTCTTTATCAAGATCCAAGATGGTGCCAGAGAGTGACAACTTCTTACAAGCTGTGTCCTTGTAACTCTATCTTTTCCTTCTCTCTTTTTAAAGCGCACAAGAAACAATACTTTTCGCTGTATCCTTATTCATGTGACAATAATTAATCAAATCAAATCAAAGTGAGTTGCCTGTGAAAGTGTGATCGGCAAATTACTCTGGAGATGTAAAAGAGTCCCAAGGCCAATGAAGAGACATATGGATTCAAAAAGCTGGGCAGGATTTTCTGTGCCCCCCCCACGACATGTTTTGCAGTGGCCGAATGAGCCTGTCTTTGCCGGCAGGGGTATCTTCCAGTCCCGCTGCTGTCAATGGGGTTTCCTATTGTTTGAACTGGGCAGGGTGGGGAAGGTGGGGGGATGATTCCACCACCTTCCCACCACCTCTGCCTGATTAAGTCTCGGACAGGAAGGCTCACACACAGCCTTACAACCTTCCTGGCCTGGATGCTAATTGAGGAACTTAAGTGAGCCATATTCCACTACCCCTGATATTCAACCAGTCAGGGGCAGGGGAGTTGCCACACGGGGACTATAAACTTTGTCGTGTTTGCTTGCGGGATTCAGGGAGGGGTCCGTAATTCAAAGGCACTCCATGCCTGATCAAGAGACCTGGCTTCAGGAAGGGGGGGAGGGGGTGTCCTGTGAATGTCTTGCCCCTGAGACACCACCTCCCATCCAGCTACCCCCATCCCATCCTCACTCAGCTTTGCCTGCGGGCCCCTGTTGATCACGGGCCTCTCGTGGCAACATTATCGGCAGCTGTCATCACTCCCTAATGGCAATGGTGAGCTGCTGACCAATCAGAGGCCAACAGCTCTAAGGAAACCAGCAGTAATTCTCACCAGGCTTGCGTCGTGCCCGAGGGCTGGAAGGTTCCTGAGAGGGGGAGAATCTGGCGTCGAATATGCTGAGTATATTTAAATACTATTTTAAATATGCTAATCGGCCTCGCACCCTTTCTGGGTTTGAGCCATTAGAAAGGGACCAGGATGATTGCAAACCGTTCGGCACTGGGTGCGAAACCCTTTTTAGGCCATATTCTATTTTCCGGGTTCGGTGCAATCTGCACCAGGTGTGCTGAGGCCCCATTAACTCTGCTTTTGTCTCCACAGATACCGGCAGACATGCTGAATTTTTCCAGCACTTTCTGTTTTCATTTCAGATCCCGCAGTATTTTGCTTCTATTTTAGGTTTTAAGGGAGCCTGGAACTTTCCATCGAACCCCATCATGAGAACACGATAGCCCCAGGTTCTGCTGTATCGTGGAGAAGACCAAACGCTAACATTTGTCTATTCAGGTGGATGTAAAAGATTTCACAGCTTTAATCAAGCAGTTTGCTTTGTGTCCCAGCCAACATTCCATGATCTGCCGCCATTAGCACCAAAAATAAATTATCTGCACATTTATTTCTCTACTATCTGTGGGAACTTTATTGTGCTGTGTTTGCCGACAGTAACCGCACTTCAAATAATAATTAATTGGCCATACAGCACTTTGAGACTTCCTGAGGAAATGGGAGGTACAATAATAAATGCATTTCATTCTTTTACAACATCAGATAACTAGTATGGGAGAAATAGTCTTGGACTTAACTATTGGTGGCAAGTCCAATCCATGCTAGGGTAAAAAGAAAAAAACAAAGAATGTACATTTATATAGTGCCTTTTGTGACTGGAGGATGTCCCAAAGTGCCAATGAAACACTTTTTGAGTGTAATCCCATTGTAAAGAAGGAAATGTCAGAAAGCAGCTCAGTATGTCCTTTGTTCCCCTTCATTATTACTTAATTTCTTCCCTCCAGTAAAAGATCAGAAGTGGGGATGTTTGTTGTTGATTGCACAATGTTCTGGTCCATTCCAGGTTCTTGGACATGGTCCATATCCAAACACAGCAAGACCTGGACAATATCCAGGCTTGGGCTAATAAATAACAAGTAAGATTCGTACCAAACAAATGCAAGGCAGTGACCATCTCCAACAAGAGGAAATACAACCATCTACCTTTGACATTCAATGGCATTACCATTGCTGAATCCCTTGCTATCAACATCCTGGGAGTTACCATTGACCAGAAACTGAACTGGACCAGCCATATATATATATACATAGAGAGAGAGAGCAGGTCAGAGGCTGGGAGTTCTGCAGAGAGTAACTCATCTCGTCACCCCCCAAAGCCTGTCCATCATCTACAAGGCACAAGTCAGGAATGTGATGGAATATTTTCCACTTGCCTGGATGGGTGCAACTCCAAAACACTCAAGAAGCTCACCAACATCCAGAACAGGGCAGTTTGATTACACTGTGGTTATACTTACACCACATGGACTGCAGCGATTCAAGAAGGCAGCTCACCACCACCTTCTCAAGAGCAATTCGGGATGGGAATTAAAATGCTGGCCTAGCCAGCGACACCCAAGTCCCATAAGGATTTTTAAAAAAAATTGTGAATTGAAGAAGCTATTTAAAGAAGTGATACATTTAGAACATAGATGATTGGAGCTTCGGCAAATGTATCTAAAAACATAATAAATAGGAGCAGGAGTAGACCATGTGGCCCGTTGACCCTCCTGCTTCATTCAATATGATCATGGCTGGCCTTACAACATCAACTCCATTTTCTCACCTGCTCTTCCCTATCCCTCGATTCCCTAAGAAACCAAAATCTGTCTACTCAGCTTTAAATGTGTTCAATCATTAGGCATGCACAACTCACTGGGGTAGAGAATTCCAAAACCTCTCAACCCTTTGAGTGAGGAAATCTTTCCTTGTCTCAGTTCTAAATGATTGGCTTCTTATCCTAAAACTGTGCCCCCTTTTTCTAGCTTCACCGGTCATAGGAGACAGCTTCTCGAGCTTCTCCATAGCCTTGAATATTTCAATGAGATCACCTCTCATTCTTCGGAACAGCAGAGAGTATAGACCCAATTTACTCAGCCTTTCGTCAGTGAACAATCCTCTCATTCCAAGAACTAATCTAATGAATCATTACTGTACTGCCCCAATGCAAGCATATCCATCCATAAATATGGAGACCCAAACTGCAAGCAGACCCCATTCTCTTGCGCACTTATGTAAAATATGGCTCAATGACGTTGTGTAGGCAACCTAATGTCATAATGCCAGTCTCTGACATCATAGAAGGTGAGTAGCACTGAAAGTGGAAGCCTGTCCACTATTTTTAAAACCAATTAATGAGCAATTGACCTTGCCAAACACCCAATCGATTGTGATTTTATGTGGCTCACATCATTTTGAGTTGCACAGGTAGGAGGTGGCAGCAAAAGAGCAAAGAAAAAGGGCTGGTAACTGGACAATGTTGCATGCAGCATCAGAGTCTGCTGCTGAAGGTGGAAATGTTTGGGTCTTACTTTGCTTTATTTATTCACTGTTACTAGGCTGCCATAGCAAATAAGTACAGAATGAGAGGGAAGTGGGCCTAAGACCAGGGATATCCTGGAGGGTGAGGATTCCAGCAGAGGAACGGGATCTCGCTGTCTCCCACAGGGATTGGGCTCTCTGGGGGAGGCCCCTCTTCAGTGAGGGGGAAATGAGGAGAAGGAGATGGAGACGACAAGTTGTCCAGGGACAGGGGAACCCAGTGCTTCAGGTAGGTGAGGAACCTGTTGCTGTGCAAGGGCCAGTACAAAAGAAACAACAGCAGGCGGTCCACAGTATGAGAAGACACTTTCCTGCTAAATTACTTCGAGCTCTCAGAGTGCCAGTGCCTTTGCAGACGGTATCATTTCCAGGGACACTGTGACATCCTTTAGGGAATTGCTGGCTGGGGAGATCAGCTCGAATAGCATTAGTGACCAACCTGTGCAGTGTAAAAATCAGTGGCGGGGCCTATTCCCGCTGGAGAGGCTGGCAGCATGGCGCTAAGTGGGCCACTGTGCATGCGCCGATCTGACAGAGCGGAGATCGGTGCATGCGCAGTGGCCCCTGTCTGTCACCCTTCCCCGTGATCTCCGCAACGCTGGCCCTCTGGCCCCCACGGCCCGATCGCTGACCCCATGAACATGCCCAGGCCTATCTCCCCGCCACACCGGCAGTCCTGACCCTCCTCCCCCCCCCACGCAGTGTTGACCACCCCCAGCAGGCTGATCCCCCCCCCACCCCTCCTCCCTGATACCCAGCCCCGATCGCTGGCCTCCCTCCCTTTGCCCGCAATCCCAGTGCAGAGAGGCAGAAGAACCCTCGCTGATCGCTCCCCCAGATGCCCCACCCCCATCAGGCCCTGCTCCCCCATTAGACCACACCCATTTGGCACTGCCCATGCCCGCTGGTCAGTACCAAGGTGCCCCCTGGGTATTTGCACTTTGCCCGTTGGGCAGTGCCAGGGGACCCAGACTGACATTGCCAAGGTGGCAATGCCCAGGGGGCACCCCTCTGCCACCTGACCCTCTGGGGGGCCCCCCAATTGCCCCCCTTCACTCTAGCGGGGTCAAGCTGCCAGCTCCCCATTAGCGGGGAGTGACTGTAAACCCCACTGGAGTGAAACACTCATGGCGGGGGGGTGGGGGGGTGGGGGGTAGCATCCCGGGCCCGCTAATGAGATTTAATTGACATTAAAATGTCCTCTTGAATACATAAGCAGCTCCACGCTGGAGCTGCGCTGGGGCTCGGCACCAAGCATAGATCGCACTAACTCAGCCCCGCTGAAATCACCCGGCTAGTTGTGCTAAAACATCAGCGCAGCGGGATGGGAGAATTGCCCCCGTGGAACCTGTAAAACAATAACACCTTTACCTTCCCTCATTTATGTATCTTCTGGGCATCAGTACCAGGGCTGGCTCTGCACATGTCAAGGCTGAGGCCCAATATGAGGCCATTCAGAGGGCCACATGAACAAAAACTCCTTTGATAGCAGTCAGCTGATCCAAATCCAAACAGAACACAACACACATGAAACACATGAATCGCCGAACAAATGGAGAAAGCCTTCTTTATTCTTCTGCTCCAATCTCCTTGCAATAAACCCTAACATGCCATTTGGTTTCCTAATTGCTTGCTGCCAACTTTTCCGTGTTCCTTGTACCGATACACCCATGTCCAATTACAAGTTTTGCACATCTTGCTTTTCTATTCTTACGACCAAAATGAATAATTTCCCATTTCCCCACATAATGCTCCGTCTGCCACCTTGTTGTCCACTCACTTAATTTGTCTTTATCTCTTTTAAGCATCTTTGTGTCCTCCTCACGGCTTGCATTCCCACCTAGGTTTGAATTGTCAACAGCGTAGATACAGTATTCTCTATCAGGTTAATCTAATTGTTTAATATTGATTGTAATTAACTGAAGCCCAAGCACTGATTCTTGTGGCTTTTCACTATTCACAGTCTGCCAACTTGAAAATACCCCATTAAACCCTACTCTATCCTCCTGCTCATGAACCAATCTCTATCAATGCTAATGTATCAATCCCAAGTCCATGAGCCTTTATCTTGTCTTTGGCATACCTTTGGTGTGATGCCTCATCAAATGTCTTTTGGAAATCCAATTATACTCCATCTACTGGATCCCTTTTATCTACCCTACTAGTTTCATCCATGTGGGTACATCTACACCCACATGGGTACCAACGATATAGGTAGAGAAAGGAAAGAGGTTTGCTGAGGAAATAAGAACAGCTAGGGACTAAATTAAAAAGCAGAACCAAAATGGTAATAATGTCTGGATTACTAACTGAGCCACAACCTGATTGGCACAGGATCAACAAGATTAAAGAGGTAAATGCATGCTTCAAAGATTGGTGTGGAAGAAGTGACATTGCTGGGTTCTTCTGGGTTTGCGGCCGGCAAGCTGCATGCTGGTTTTCCCACCTGAGCCAACACTGCAGAAAAGGGAAAATTTCACCCCCAGACTTACTACTGTCCTTTCTAACATTATAAACCTCTTTTTTTTATCTGATATTACCGTTAGCCTCTTTGGTACGGCTCAGATGGGTCTTTCCCACTTTATGTTTTTCAACATTATTGTATTTTTGTTGAACATTTTGATTTGTTTATTTACCTGTTTCCCACTGTGCATTTACTGCCATACCTTTAAGTCTATTTTTACAATCCATAGCCAGCTCTCCCCTCAAATATATGTAATCGGCTATGTTTAAGATTCTTGTTGGTGATTGGAGCGTGTCATTTTGAAACTTAGCTCAATTGTATTATGATCGCTATTTCCCAGTGGCTCATTTACTAATGTTACTAATTCATTTCACATTATTGCACAATACGAGATCTAAAACAGCTTTATCCCTAGTTGGTTCCACAGCATATTTGTCCAGGAAACTGTGATGAAAACACCTTTGCCAATTTAATTGGTCCAGTCTAAATGAAAATTAAACCTCCCCTCCCCCCCACAAATATTAAATTGCCTTTGCTACAAATTTCAATGATGTTTTGTTTAATGCTCTGTTCAACATATAACTATTTTCAGGGGTTCCTGTAAATTACTCCCACCAGTGTTTTCTCACCCTTGCTATTCCTAATCTCTACTATACTGATTATACTTCCATCATATTCTGAGCCAAGATCCTTTCTCACTAATATCCTTATGTTGCCCTTCAGGATCAAGGCTACCCAGACTTCTGTTCCTCTGGAATATGTTGAGCACTTCCCAGGTCTTGGCAACCACCTCTCTCAAAAGGTCATCAGTAGGAAGCAGATCCAACCAGATTATCTGTGCCAGCTCAGCCTTTTATAAGCTATGGCAGCGATTGTTTGACAATAAAGACCACCACAATCTTACTGTAAAGAGCACTTGTTGTCAACACACTCCTGCACTGCAGTGAGATCTGGATTGTGTGTCAGTGACAAATCAACGATTGAGAAATTCCATCAACCATTCCTCCACCGCAGACTCCAGGAACCAGTTGGAGGACCGTCAAACAAATACCGCCCCATGACTCTGCAATGGTGATTAGATCAAATCAATTAACTCTATTTGTGCTACTAATTCATCTGTCTTATTGTGAATGCTCCACTCATTCAGATAAAGTGATTTCAATTTTATTATCTTTACTATTATTCTCTGCAAAGACCTTGCTCTTTGATGCATTATTACCATTGAACTCATTGTCCCTTCTTGTTGCACTCAGCTTGTCTGTGCTCACATTAATATACTTTTTTATTGCCTCTTTTACTCCTGGATATCTAAATCTTTCTTAACCAAACCCTTCTCCCCCTCTGTTAGTTTAAAATCATTTTATCCTCCTCTGACCATATTTGCTGGTGCACTCTTATTTTTGTATACTCTGTCACATCTTCCTGCCACACTCTGGTTGCCAATACTTGTATCACTACTCTGCACTATTGCCTTATCCTTTCTCTTTAACTTTCCAAATCTCTCCGCACGCGAACCTTCCACTCCACACCCCTGCTATTTAATTTAAAGCCTTTTCTGTAGCCCTAGTGATATAACTCACCACTGGTCCTTAGTCGTCCCTATGTTGTCTGTGCCAACATGGACAATGACAACTAGATCCTTCCACTCACACTCCAAGACCAGAGGAAATATCCTTAATCCTGGTAGTGGGTAGGTAAGCACAGTAAGAAGTCTCACAACACCAGGTTAAAGTTTATTTGGCAGCACAAGCTTTCGGAGTCTCGCTCCTTCATCAGGTGAGTGAGGACTTGTGTTCACAAACAGGGCATACATAGACACAAACTCAATTTACAAGATAATGGTTGAAATGCGAGTCTTTATCGGTAATGAAGTCTTAAAGGTACAGACAATGTGAGTGGAGAGAGGGCCAAGCCCAAGTTAAAGAGATGTGCATTCTCTCCAGCCAGGACAGTTAGTGAGATTTTGCAAGCCCAGGCAAGTCATGGGGGTTACAGATAGTGCGACATCTCCACATCACTGGGTAGGTAACAGAGCCTTTGGAACTCTCACTCTCAGCTAGAGAGAATTGTATCAATCTCCCTAAATAGACTGGCCTCTACTACAACCATATTCCTTTCTACTTCCCCCACTTGCATGGTTTCTTGCACCATGGTGCCGTGACAGTTTGCTCATCCACCCTGCAATCCCTGCTCTCATCCACACAAGCTGCAAGAACCTCAAATCTGCTGGATAATTGCAAGGGCTGGAGTTCCTACATTTCTATCTTCTGGTCCCCACAACTTCCTCACGTGAAGTCACACCCCCTTGTCCCCAGGCCATGACTAAATGAAATGTATCAGGTATCTTAGGGTGTGACTGCTATCTAAAGGTGGGGGGGGAGGGGGGGTGTGTGCGGGGGGAAACAAAGTGTCCAGATAGCTTTCTCCCTTCCTAATGTATCAGGGATGATGAGCTGGAGTCCAAGCTCAGACACTGTGATGCATCAGGAAGGGAGAAAGTCCCTCGGGTTGCAGACCCTTACTGCAGATTGGTTTGCCATGGATCACACTTATGTCCACCAGTTCCCACATACTACAGCTGCAACACATCATTTGCCCTGCCACCTTTATGATGTTTTATTTAATTGGTTGGTTTCAAGTTTAGAAATATCACTCAACTGTTATCTGTAGTTATATTAAATACTTGAACTTAATCTTCCCGGTGCTGATTTAAATTATCGCCTCATTAGAGCAACAAAATCTTAAAACTCACTAACCTGCTCACCTAATTAATGCTTTTGAGCACTCACCAACTACTGGAGGCTGAAAAAAAATGTCCTTCCCCCTCCGTACCAAATTTCCAAGATAGCATTTGTACCTCCAAGCTCTCTATCTTCAACTCACTCAGTGCTCTCACACTCCTTAATACTATGGTGGAGTGAATACTGATATCTAACATTCACAGAAATAAATAATTATCAGTGCGTGCTGCCCATGGAGAACTTTTGCGTAATTCCAACCGACTGACAAAAGAGGTCTGTGTTACCCACTTTGCTCTCTGCATGAAATTCCTTGGTGACTTGAACTCTGGTGCACAGATGTGTGGTACATCTGGATGTAGAACCACTTCTGCACTCTGCAGCTTCAAACTCTTTCATCACATTCTAAAACTGCATTCTGAATTAATAATGAAAGAAATTCCTGTTCCCTTGAGAAAAACAAGTCAGTTTTCTTTTCAGAAATATACGCCAGTCAATGGTCTTTCTTGGGCTGGGCTTTTAATGGAGTTACTTGGAATTGTGCCAAATAACAATGGCAACATGATTGAGGATAACATCACCTTGTGTGTAGAGAATTGTTCAATCTTAAACAATGGGCTACATTTTTATCCTTAAGATGGGCAGCAGGAATTAGGAAAAAATCCCTGCTCCATATGCCCACCTGACAAGGAAGTGCCTGCAAAGATAGAATTTTAATTACTGGGAGGCAGGTGCAGGCTGTGGTCAGGCCAGCTGATCTGGGAAAAAGTTAGAAGGATGTCCCAGGGGCTGCCGAGTGTCAAGGCAGGATGGTTTAAAGGTCTCAATGCTTTGAGACTTCATCCCAGTTAGAATAAAAATGGAATGGCCCCACAGACTCACTCCTCACAACCTATCAACTCCCACACACTACCCATGCCCTGTCCATGCCACCTTGATCACAATTGGATGTGTCATAAAGCTTTAAAAACAGTCATTTTTTAATAACATGCTACTTCCTTTCAAAAAAT
Organism: Mustelus asterias; assembly: GCF_964213995.1. Classification (NCBI taxonomy): domain Eukaryota; kingdom Metazoa; phylum Chordata; class Chondrichthyes; order Carcharhiniformes; family Triakidae; genus Mustelus; species Mustelus asterias. Next base: position 109,110,282 of record NC_135802.1, read on the forward strand.
CTCATTTTTACCATAAACTAATAAAACATCAATCATCTGGATCCTTTAAAGTAGCAATAGCAGAAACTGCAAACATTTGAAACCTCTTTATTTATTTTGTCAAAATAAACATTGGGCAATTGACGGCACAGATCAGAGGGTCAAAGCTGTCAATCAAGCAATGCTTTCTCTGGTGCCCAGGTGTTCTCCACCCAACCACCATGGCCCTCATAACCTCCATATCAAGGTATGCCCCCCACCAATCTCTATGGCCCTCATGACCCCATGCCAAGCTGTGGCACTTTCATGCCCATTCACCATTATACATTGCATAGAACCAATGGATGTCTGGGCTCTCAACAAGAATGCATAATGAGGCTTGGCTAAAAGCCAAGAAATCCATTAGAATATTGAAACACCTGACCACCAGGGAAATCATTTCTTGATTGACAGCTTTAACTCTCTGCGCTGCACCGTCAATCACACAATTTATTTTTACAAAATAAAGAGGTTTCAAATGCTTGACGTTTCTGCTATTGCTACTTTAAAGGGTCTGGATGATTCATGTTTTATTGGTCTCTGGTAAAAATGAGTTTTTTTTAAAGTGGCATGTCATTAAAGAATGACTGTTTTTAAAGCTTTATGGCACATCCTATCGCGATCAAAGGGTTAATTGATTCTATATGGTGTACTGTGGGTAAATGTATGTGAAAATGCCATAACTTAGCAGGGGGGCCATAGGGCTGATACCAAGCATGGTGGGGGGGGGGGGGGGGCGGAGAAGATACAGGGATTGATTAGCAGTGGGGGGCACACCTTGGCAAGGAAGGCATGCGGAAGTCATCCTTATCTTTCAAAAGGTTCTCTCATGCAGACTATGGTTCACAACATCTGTGTGGTACCTCAAACCACAGCCCTTTGAGAAGCTGGCCTGACGCCATGATAATCATGGGAAGACATGGACACATCTATCACTGCAATGGAGCTATCCAAGTTAGGAATGCAGGGTGTGGGCTCATAACCTGAACCGTCCCACTCCTGAAAACCGGAAACCCTGGGAATGTGGTCAGGAATCCCAGAATTAGGTCTCAGTCTGCGGAGCCTCTCCAAATGTGTGAAAATCCTGGTTTAAAACAATGAAGCTGTTCTTCAATGAAGATTGTTGCTTATTCCAAGCATCATCCTTGGCCATTCTCCTGATCAACAGCAGCCATTTTGATGGATGTATAAATGGGGTTTGTGTTGATCCTGGGCTGATGGGGAGAAACCCCAAGGGAATTCCAAATGTAACCATTATTCCACTATAAAAAAATAGAAAATGTGACTGAACTTCATACAGACAATGATTAGTTTAAATAGTTAATCTTATGATCTACTATTTTAACAGCTATTATACTGGGTACATTATTGATTCATTTAAATTCCACATCAGTTTAACCATTTCTTCTTGGCAGTGAACAGCAATCCCATGACTGAATCTCCCAACATCATCACTGAGTAGAAACTGAACTGGACAAGCCATATAAATACCATGGCCACAAGAACAGGTCAGAGCCTGGGAATTCTGTGGCAAATTCACCTCCTGACTCCCCAAAGCCTGTTTTAATGGAACAAATTGGGAGTGTGATGGAATATTCGCCATTTGCCTGGATGAGCGCAACTCCAATAACACCCACGAAGCCCGACAACATCCAGGATAAAACAGCCCACTTGATAGCACCCAATACAACACTTTAAACATGCACTCCCTCCATCACCAGCACATACTGGCATTAGATGCAGTGGAGCAACTCGCAAAGCCTCATTTGAAGCACCTTTCAAACCACCAACAACCACCACCTAGACTGATGAGGACAGCAGATCATGCAAACACCATCACCATCTGTAAGTTCCCCTCTAGGTCATACATACCATCCTGACTTGGAATGAGATCCCAGTTCCTGCGCTGTCTCTGGGTCAAAACCCTGGAACACCCTTCATAACAGCTCTTTGGGTGTTCCCACGCCAAATGGACTGCAGTGGTTCAAGAAGGTGGATCACTACCACCTTCTGAAGGACACTGTGGTGAACCATCGTTGGTTCACCACTGGGGTTTGTTACCATGTTACTGTTGGGCTAGGGTGTTATTACTGTGGGGGTTGTACTCGGTTGTTGGGTTAGGGTGTTTACCTGTTATGAGAGTTATCGTGGCACATTCCAGTGGGGTCCCGCCTCCGGTGGCGAGGTATAAGACCCCCTGCTCCGGCAGGACCCCTTCAGTCTGAACTGGTGTATTCGTGTTAGTAGTTCCCTTGTTACTTTATTAAAGCCTTCAATACCGAAGCCTTGATTCCATGTGCTTATTGACGCGCATCAATTTAATAAAGTAAACAGAAAACTCACAACTGTGCAACAAGAAGAAAAAAAAACAGAGAGTATGGAACAGATCCTAAAACCGGATCGTCTGACACTGGACCCACGTGCGGTCGGTGCAGCTAACACATTCGACCATTGGTGGAAGTGCTTTGAGGACTACCTGGCAGCCTCGGTAGCTATCACTACGGACAGTGATAGACTCCAGGTCCTCCACGCGAGGGTAAGCGACACGATTTACCTAGCCATTCGTGCAGCTCCCACTTACCAGGGGGCCGTCGAGCTCCTAAAGAATAGGTACATTATGCCACCCAACGAGATACATGCTCGTTACCTCCTCGCTACACGACGTCGGCAGTCGGGCGAAACCATAGAGGATTATGCCAATGAGCTCCTGCAGCTTGCCAGGGGTTGCGACTGTAAGGACGTCTCCGCCGAGCAGTATATGTACGACCTCGCCCGAGACGCGTTCGTAGCAGGGGTAGGGTCCTCGTACATCAGGCTTAAATTGCTAGAAAAGGGGAAACTCAACTTGACCCAGGCAATGGGGATGGCCGTGAGGTTGGAGGCGGCGTCGAAGAGCTTGGCGCTGTACCCTGAGGACCACGTGCAGTCAACGTGGTTGGAGCAAGCTCTGCTCCCTCCTCGCCCTGCGAACCCGCGCTCCCAGACCGATTCGACGACGGCGGCAGCTCCAGGTGGCCAGCGATGCTATTTTTGTGGAGGGGCCAAGCATCCACGGCAACAGTGTCCGGCAAGAACGGCAATCTGCAGCCAGTGCGGTAAAAAAGGCCACTACGGCAAAGTCTGCAGGTCCAAACCTAAAAACGGCAGTGCAGCTTGTAACCCTCCAGAACGGAGACCATCTCTTTCGGCGTCGCAGTACCCACGAGGTCCGACCACGTGCGATCTCAGGACGGCGCCATCGTGGCAGACAGAGGAGGAGGAAGACCACCAGGAGTCGCTGCGCTTGGCGCCCTCGCCCACGTGCGATCCATGGGGGCGGCCATCATGGTCCACGACGACTAGGAGCGACCAGCAGGGGTCCTCAGCATCCACATCGGCAGCATGCAGCAGCGACCAGCAGGGGTCCTCAGCATCCACATCGGCAGCATGCAGTGACGCCCAGGGGCCAACGGTGGCGTCGATCTCTCTGGATCAGACCAGGCATTACAGACTGGAACATTCTATGATGGAGGTAAAGGTTAGTGGCAGAACTGTGAATTGTCTGTTTGACAGTGGGAGCACCGAAAGTTTCATACACCCTGAAACTGCTAAAAGGTGTGGACTCCGGGTTCTCCCTGCCAAACAGACAATTTCCATGGCATCACAGTCCCGGTCTGTACCGATCCAAGGACGATGTATGGTAACTCTTGAGGTACAAGGCACAGTTTACGAGCAATACAGGCTCCTTGTGCTACCTCACCTTTGCGCGCCAATTCTCCTCGGACTAAACTTTATGGTCCACATGAAGAGTGTGATCCTACAGTACGGTGGGCCACTCCCTTCACTGGCAGTAGGGAATCAGCCGCAGCCTCCAAATTGCCCAAAGCGCCCCGCGTGCAATTTATCCACCCTGAAGATCACGACACCATCCCTTTTTAAAAATCTGGTACCTGGCTGCAAGCCCATCGCTACTAAAAGTAGGCGTTACAGCGCTGAGGACCGGATCTTTATTAGATCTGAGGTTCAGCGGCTCCTCAAGGAAGGGATCATACAGGCCAGTGCTAGTCCGTGGAGAGCGCAGGTCGTGGTAGTCAAAAGCGGGAACAAACCTCGGATGGTCATCGACTATAGTCAGACCATTAATAGATACACGCAGCTGGATGCGTATCCTCTCCCGCGCATTTCTGATATGGTCAATCAGATTGCGCAGTACCGAGTGTTTTCTACCATAGACCTTAAGTCCGCCTACCATCAACTCCCCATCCGCCCAGAGGACCGACAATATACGGCTTTTGAGGCGGATGGTCGTCTATACCAATTCCTCAGGGTTCCATTTGGTGTCACCAATGGGGTCTCGGTCTTCCAGCGTGCTATGGACCGAATGGTGGACCAGAACGGGTTGCGGGCTACCTTCCCGTACCTGGATAACGTCACCATCTGCGGCCATGACCAGCAGGACCACGACACGAATCTCCAACACTTTCTGCGCACTGCATCTCGCCTGAATCTGACCTATAACAGGGAGAAGTGCGTATTCCGTACGCATAGGTTAGCCATCCTCGGATACGTGGTGGAAAACGGGGTCATTGGCCCTGATCCAGACCGTATGCGCCCACTCACTGAACTTCCCTTGCCCGCTAGCACAAAGGCACTGAGGAGATGCCTCGGGTTCTTTTCATATTATGCACAGTGGGTCCCCAACTACGCGGACAAAGCTCGTCCGCTCATTAAGTCCACGACCTTCCCACTTACGCCGGAGGCCCAATTGGCCTTCAAGGTTTTGAAGAGCGACATCTCGAAAGCCACGATGCACGCGGTGGATGAATCCATCCCTTTCCAGGTGGAGAGTGATGCATCTGACTTCGCCCTAGCCGCCACACTAAACCAGGCAGGCAGGCCCGTCGCGTTCTTTTCCTGCACCCTTCAAGGCCCAGAAATTCGGCACTCAGCGGTGGAAAAGGAGGCTCAGGCCATTGTGGAGGCAGTCAGACACTGGCGCCATTACCTGGCAGGTAAGCGGTTCACCCTGATCACGGATCAACGATCCGTGGCGTTTATGTTCAGTAACACGCAGAGGGGCAAGATCAAGAACGATAAGATCTTGCGGTGGAGAATTGAGCTCTCCACCTATAATTACGATATTATGTATCGTCCAGGGAAGCTCAATGAGCCCTCGGATGCCCTCTCGCGCGGAACATGCGCCATCATGCAGGAGGACCGCTTGAAGGCTCTCCACAATGATCTGTGTCATCCTGGAGTCACCAGACTCTACCACTTCATCAAAGCCCGCAACCTGCCCTACTCGGTGGAGGATGTCAGGTCAGTAACTAGAAGCTGTCGGATTTGCGCAGAATGCAAACCACACTTTTATCGACCAGACCGGGCACAATTGGTCAAGGCCACTCGCCCTTTTGAGAGGCTGAGTGTGGATTTTAAGGGCCCCCTTCCCTCAATGGACCGGAATGTCTATTTTCTCAATATAATAGACGAGTATTCCCGGTTTCCGTTTGTTTTCCCCTGTGCGGACACGTCAACTGCCACCGTCATCAAGGTTTTCAGTGAACTTTTTACCCTGTTCGGGTACCCCTGCTACATTCATAGCGACAGGGGCTCGTCGTTCATGAGCAACGACTTGAGGCAATTCCTGCTCTCATTCGGGATTGCCTCTAGTAGAACCACGAGCTACAACCCTAGGGGTAACGGACAGGTGGAAAGGGAGAATGCTACAGTCTGGAAGGCTGTCCTACTGGCACTGAAATCCAGGGGCCTTCCAGTCTCCCGTTGGCAGGAGGTCCTTCCAAATGCGCTCCATGCTATCCGCTCCCTCCTGTGTACGGCAACCAATGCTACTCCCCACGAGAGGATGTTCTCATTCCCTCGGAAGTCGTCCTCGGGGACCTCATTGCCAGCCTGGTTGACGTACCCAGGACCCGTCCTTCTGCGGCGCCATGTGAGGGCTCGCAAGTCCGACCCCTTGGTCAAACCGGTCCAACTCCTCCACGCCAACCCTCAGTATGCCTATGTGGCATATCCTGACGGGCGAGAGGACACTGTCTCCATTAGAGACCTGGCGCCCGCAGGGGACGTAGCAACCCCTGTCGCTCCTATTCCCCCAGTCACAAATCCACTACTCCTCATTACTTCCCCAGACGTGGCGCGGTCAGCACCGGGACCAGTGCATAACACTTTTACTCCCATGTACAGCTTGCCTGAGACTCGGAGATCGGCGCCACCATCATCATCACCACCACCACTACCACCAAACGTTCCAGGATCCCCTGCACCATCGCCTCACCAGGGCCGGCCGGCCCGGGAGTCCTTGAAGGGACAGCCAGACGTTACTTTAAGAGCGCCACCACAAGCACCTGCTCCGTTTTCGCAACCGGTGTTGAAGAGATCGGCACCTGCTCCGGTTTCGCAACCGGTGTTGAGGAGATCGCAGCGTCGGTGCGGTCCTCCAGACCGTCTGGACTTGTGAATCCTGTGACTTTTCTGTTATTGTCTGTTATATGACCTGTTTTTCGTCCACCCCGCCACCTTTTGTTCTTAAAGGAGGGGTGAATGTGGTGAACCATCGTTGGTTCACCACTGGGGTTTGTTACCATGTTACTGTTGGGCTAGGGTGTTATTACTGTGGGGGTTGTACTAGGTTGTTGGGTTAGGGTGTTTACCTGTTATGAGAGTTATCGTGGCACATTCCAGTGGGGTCCCGCCTCCGGTGGCAGGGTATAAGACCCCCTGCTCCGGCAGGACCCCTTCAGTCTGAACTGGTGTATTCGTGTTAGTAGTTCCCTTGTTACTTTATTAAAGCCTTCAATACCGAAGCCTTGATTCCATGTGCTTATTGACGCGCATCAGACACGGAGGGATTGACAGTGAATGCTGGCCATGCCAGTGACCCCCCTCCCCCTCACATCTCACAAATAAATATTTGAACAATCATGAGCTGCTAATCCTTGCATTGCAGGTAGCCAGTAACTTTCTGAAACCTGACTCACTGAGTTCCTTAGTTGTGCCCATGTATTACAAAATACAGCAGTGGATAGAAAGGCATAAAACTGTGTGGTGCTGTATATCTTGACATCTCAAAATAGCGTTTCCGATTTATTTTTCAGAGTGAACCTATTTAAGATGTAAAGTCTGACAGCTGTCTGAAGTATGCCAGCTAACATGATGTATTCATTTAATCTTATTTCTTGTGCTTGTCATGTTAACATCATAAATAATTAAAGAGCAGAATTTTTCCACTTTTCTCAGGCTTGATAAAGGCAAATACACTTAACCAAGCTGAAAAGTGATCGTATCATATATTTCATTAGTTAATCGAGATTAGAGAAATAAGCCATTAATTTGTGAAGAAAGTAAATAAGGCATCAATTTTTTTCGATGCTAAATTTACATGTTATCCTTTCGTACGTGTGCAGCTTCATCAAAGAACAAGCAACACTACCTGACATAACTGAAACCTGTCTCAAGATTAGGATATAGTTCCAGGAAAACCTGTGCCATTGAGCCCAGTTATTTTAACCCCAGAGGTGGGAAAGCTTTGAGAAATGATAATCCGGGACAAAATCAAAAGTCAAATGAACAAGTACGGGTTAATTAAGGAAAACAATCATGGGTTTGTTAAAGGCAAATCGTGTTTAAGTAATTCAATTGGCTTTTTGATGATGTAACAGGGAGTTGTTGAGGGTAATGTAAATGATGTAGTGTACATGGACTTGCAGAAGGCATTTGATAAACTGCCACATAACTGGCATGGTAGCAAAGTTAAAGCACATAGATGAGAGACAACATTGGCAGAAAGCAGACCATGTTATCTGAGTGACAGGAAAGATGTGTGTGCTTCGTCATAGTCCCAGATGATCATGGGCTGCAGTCCTCTTTGAAAGAGAGCTGATGGGTAGTGATTCAATCTTAGGGTCACCACACCTCAGGCAAGGAGCAAGGTTGAAAAGGCAGGACAGGGCCTTCATGGATAACCTCAGCCTGTACAGGAATTGAACCCATGCTATTGGTGTTGCCCTGCATCACAAAGCAGCTGCCCAGCCAACTGAGCTAACTGAGTCCCAACAAGAAACATAGAGCAGTGATGAATGTTTGTCGTTTCGGACTGGAGATAGTAGAGATTGTACATAATAAGGCAACCCAGGAAATGGTATTACAACAATTATTTTCCTGAAGAAAATGTGACTGAACTTTATACAGGCAATGATTAGTCAGGTAGTTATTCTTATGGTGTACTGAAAATAGCTTTTATAACGAGTACGTTACTGAATCATAGAACATAGAACATAGAACAGTACAGCACAGAACAGGCCCTTCGGCCCACGATGTTGTGCCGAGCTTTATCTGAAACCAAGATCAAGCTATCCCACTCCCTATCATCTTGGTGTGCTCCATGTGCCTATCCAATAACCGCTTAAATGTTCCTAAAGTGTCTGACTCCACTATCACTGCAGGCAGTCCATTCCACACCCCAACCACTCTCTGAGTAAAGAACCTACCTCGGACATCCTTCCTATATCTCCCACCATGAACCCTATAGTTATGCCCCCTCGTAATAGCTCCATCCACCCGAGGAATCATTTAAAGTCCATATCAGCTTAACCATTTCCCCATGACTTTAAACAGCATTCCCACCACTGAATCTCTCACCATCAACATTCTGAGGGTTAGTATTAAACAGAAACTGAATTGAACAAGCCATATAAATACTATGGCTACAAGAACGGGTCAAAGACTGGGAACTCAGTGACAGGTAACTCACCTCCTGACTCCCCAAAGCCTGTTCACCAACATTTACATGAAACAAGTTGGAAGTGTCATGGCATATTCTCTATTTGCCTGGATGAGTGCAGCTGCAACAAGACTCAAGAAGATTGACACCATCCAGGACAAAACAACCTGCTTGATTAGCACCCAAACAACACCTTAAACATTCACACTGTCAATCACCAGTGCACAGTGGCAGTAGATGCAGTGCATTTGGATGATGCTATTCAATGATCCTTCTTCCATTGCTCGCTGAGGAAGAGAATTCCATGGACTGATGGCTCTCTGAGAGGAAAGATTTCTCCTCATCTCCATCTTAAAATTTTCAGTCCCCTTATCTTTAAATTGTGTTTAAAGTTTTTATCTCTCCCACAAGGGGAAAAAACATTTCAGGATCTTACACGCTCCAGTAAGATCACCTCTCATTCTTCTAAGCCCCAGTGGATACAGACCCAACCTGTTCAACCTTACCTCATAAGACAACCCATCCATCCTAGTAGATGCACCCATTTGGGTGTACAGAACAAAATATCAAAATGTGTGGATGATACAAAACTTGGAACTATTGTGAACTATGACGAAGACAGAGCTAGGTTTTAAGAGGCCAAACGGGGTGGTGAAATGGACGGACTCATGGCAGATGGAACTTGATGCAGAGAGTGTGAATTGATACATTAACAGGCGGTAGAAATTAAAGGATACAATTCTAAAGGGAGTGCAGAAGCAGAGGGACTGGTGGCATATGTGCACAAAGTGTTGAAAAGATTAAGAAAGAATTGAATAAGTATCATAGCAAGGAGATTATGGTAACCCTTTATTAAACACTGATTTGGTTTCAGCTGGAGTATTGCGTCCAATTCTGTGCACTGCACTCTTAGGAAGGATGTGAAGGCAGTACACAAAAGACTTAGGAGGAATGTTTTCAGAGATAAGGATGTTTGGTTACTTTGATAGATTAGTGGAATTAAGGCTGTTGTCCTTAGCAAGGTTACGTTAAAAGGAGATTTGATATATGTGTTCAAAATCCTGAGGGTTCTGGGCAGAGAGAAACTGTCCACATATGCGAAAGGTCAAAGATGCAAATTAGGACCAGGAGTAGGCCATTTGGCCCCTCTAACCTGCTTTGCCAATCGATAAGATTAAGTCTGATTTAATTGTGACCTCCTCTTTCTTTCATACCCTTGTCAGTCAAGAATCTATCTAACTCAGCCTTAAAATATTCAATGACCCTACCCCCAATGTAATCCGAGGAGGAGAATTCCATAGACTCGACTCTCTGAGGGAAAAGATTTCTCCTCATCCCCGTCTTAAACTTTTAAGTCCCCTTAATTTTAAACAGTGTCCCCTAATTTTGTCTCTCCCACATTGGGAAATATTCTTTCAGAATCCACCCTGTCAGGACCTTACATGTTCCAGTAAGATCACCTCGCATTCTTCTAAACTCCAATAGATACAGACCCAACCTGTTCAATGTTACCGCATAAGACAAGCCATCCATCCCAGGAATTAGTTGAGTAAATCTTTTTTGTTTTATCTCTCATGCAATTTATTATGACGATGGAGAAACAAACCACAGAAATATACACAGAAATATTAAAAAGACCCGAGTTTTATATTTTGAAATGGACACAAACCTTGAAGATGTCTGAGAATGTACAGTTAGCCACTGACAGGAATGGCTGCAGGGTGCTTCTCAAAGAAGGGACAATGGAAGCACTCCCTGTTTCCAGACAAGGTACTTCTAAAAGCATTCAAAGACTGATTACCACATTTGGACAAAGGAATATAACAACTATCTCATCTCAAAGACCTTAGGTATAATTACCTAGATGGATAAGTGTATTCTGGGTTTCCAGTTGGAATGTACAAAGGGAGGTTAAAAGCCCATGACCTGCCTGCCTTCTTGGTCGGTCAGTGTGTGTGTGTGTGTGCGCTGTGAGGAAGAGCATCTGAAAGTTTTCCTCACAGAAGGAGTGTGATACAATACCAGAAGCACTGTCCTGCAAAAAGGAAATAGCCACTTTTGCAGGACTATCTAAAAAAGCTCTCTCTCTGACTGAGGAAATCAAGCAGCCAGCAAAAAGGACCACAGCTGGAAAAAAGAACGGAAATAACTCTCCAAACAACAGAACACCTGAATCGAAGAATCAACTACTCGCCTGTAGAAGCCAACTACACTGCAATCTATTCCTAACAGCTGTAAGCATCATCAATTAACTCCTCGCAAGTCAAGAACTGTTCTATATAACTTTGTATCGATAATTACTTACCATTGGACTCAATTCTTACTTTTAATCTGTATAAATGTAGATGCATGTGTTTTATCATTTCTCCTTATCATTTTAGTTAGTAAACTTACTCGATCATCACTGAAGAATGCCTAGTTGAATCTTTTTAAACCTAACTATTGGGTCTGGAAAAGGTATCCAAGGAAAAGAGAACCTTGTTAAATTAAACCTTTGTTTCTCCCAGCAAAGGGTGGGTTGAATAAAGACATAGAGCCAGTCATCCTTCCACACCTCTGGGTTTGTGACAAGTTGGGGGTATCCCAGCTGGATGGTGACAAATCGAGGAGTCTCAACTGGATCAACAATTTTTGGGGAACATCACTGGAAGCTGGTGATAACAAATTGTATCTTTCCTTAAATAAAGAGACCAAAACTATACTCAGTGCTCCAGGTGTAATCTCAACAACTGTAGCAAAACTTCCCTACTTTTATATTCAAGAATATATGGTTGCTATATTTAATAATAATAACATGCAATATATTGTGTGGTCGAGAACCAGAGGACAATGATTCAAAGGGAATGGGAAAAGAACAAAATTGAAATGAGGAAATATTGTTTGGATCTAAACTTGTTAGTGCCCCAAACTGAGAGGGGTTCCAATGGCACGGAGCATGACACAATGAAGAAGACCAATGACCAAACTAATCTGAAGCTCAGCATCATCATTCAGGTGAACAGAGAACATTAATAGCTTGCCCACACTGCCTTCCTGTTGGGCCTAATAAATGTTGGCTGGTGCCAATACCAAGGAATGAATCTAGCTGGGAGGTGACGATGAGGTAGGTGTCAGGTAAGTAGCTGAGGGTGGGCCACCATCAGTTGTCTGTGTAGCCAAAGGAAGGAATTTAGTGACATTGTCTGGCTTTTTCTAGCCCAGCCTCCAGTGCTTCCTTTAAAGTTAGGCACTCTTAACCTGCAAATCTAATTGGAATTTGCGCATCAGGTTTGAAATGGAACTCATTTCTGACAGGTACCAGAACCCAAAACAAAAAGCTTCCACTCAATTTAGTAGTGGCTCAAAAATTCTGTGAAAATTGGGTACATGCCTCAGCCTCACTAAATAGATTACCTTTGCACCCATATGCTTGTAAAATAGTGCAAAATGCAAGAATATTTAATTTTGGCACCACTGTTTTTTGGATGAAATGTGTGTCTGTCCGTCTATTTAGGTAAATCCTATAGCATTATTAAAAGAAGAATAAGGACATATTGTGTCCAGGACAAAAAGTTTCCCACAACCAATACCACCAAAAACAGCCATTCATTCATTTGCTCTTGGTAGGATTGTGCTGTATGCAAATTTGCTCCCAAATTTGTTTCTCTTCACTTAATTTTTTTTTGTTTCTTTCTCCATCCTTTTCCACTTCTTTGTTTCTTCTCTCCTTTGGATGGAGAGATGGGGTATGTTATGGCATGAGGACCAATGAAACAAACTAACAATGGCTGGTAGTTCCATTCAGAATGGACATATTAAAGTTGGGATCCACATTGGATGAGAGGGATGTCCTATGATGAGAGGCGGAGTGAGTTGTGTCTATATGCTCTGGGATTTCGAAGAATGAGAAGCGATCTCATTGAAGTGTTAAAGATTCTGTAGGGGCTTGATAAGGTAGACACAGAGAAATTGATTTCCTGACTGGGGAATCTAGAATTTTGGGGGACAATCTTAGGATGAAAGGCCAAGAGTGAGAAGAGGAGAAATTGCTTTCCTCAAAGGGTTGTGAATCTTTGGAATTCTCTGTCCCAGATGTTTGAGGATGTTCTATTGTTGAATATACTTAAGACCGAGATAAAGGCCAGAATTTTACCATCCCGCCTGCCACGGGAATCTGAGCGCACGAGGGGTGGACAATGGAAAGGTCCGTTGACCTTGGGTGGGATTTTACGGTTTTGGGACGAACAAAGCCATAAAATCCCACCCAAACAGATATTTGTTCTCTCAGGGACTTAAGGGATATGGTGAGCAGGTTCGAAAGTGGAGTTAATGCCATGACCTATCATGATCGTATTGAATGGCAGAGCATGCCAGAGAGATTGTATGGTTTACTACTGCTACTATTATGATTATATGTTAAAATGGGACTGGAACCCCAGTTCTCTCAAATTCTACTCAATGCTGGGTTTACTCTGAGAGAAAAAATTCCATCTCGCTTCCACCTGAAATAGGAGCTGTCCCCATGTTCTAGATTCCCCCACAAGGAGAAACATCCTTTCAGCACCTAAGCAACATATACGTTTCAATGAGATCACTACTGATTGTTCTAAACTCCAATGAATATAAGCCCAACCTGCTCAACCTTTCCTCAGAAGATAACCCCTTCATCCCTGGAATCAACCTAGTGAACCTTCTTGGAACTGTTTCCAATGCAAATAAATCCCTCCTTAAATCAGGAGATGAAAACTGTATATGGAACTTGAGACATTACTGCACCTTAAGAGATGCTTTTTAAAAATCATGTTCTCTGCAGCTCTCAGCTCTCAATGTTGCCAAGTTGTCTGTAGAAGTCCTTTTATTGCCACTTAAATGGAGTTTGCTTATTTTTACTCTGGGATCTTTTATGATCCTGCATTGTTAGGAGGAAGGTCATGTGTTTTTTTTTTCCTTCCTAGTGATTTTAAGGTTTCATTTTATGTTTGGCTGGCAGCAGTTTTAGTTTAGAAGGAACACCAAACTGAAAAGAAGTGTTTCTCTCTCTCCCTGGTTTTGGAAATTCTGCTGGAGTAGAGAATCTGCTGTTGATGGTTCATGATGTGGAGATGCCGACGTTGGACTGGGGTAAGCACGGTAAGAAGTCTCACAACACCAGGTTAAAGTCCAACAGGTTTATTTGGTAGCAAATACCATAAGCTTTCGGAGCACAGCTCCTTCGTCAGATGGAGTGGTTATCTGTTAACCACTCCATCTGACGAAGGAGCTGTGCTCCGAAAGCTTATGGTATTTGCTACCAAATAAACCTGTTGGACTTTAACCTGGTGTTGTGAGACTTCTTACGTTGATGGCTCAACCAGAGTCTCGCCCTGGTGTTCTGAGAAGCTGATCTGACTCTGAGCTTGGCTGTGTGTGCCTCAAGAGAACTGCAGCATTCATCCAAAGGACTCAGTCCCAGTATCACGTGAGCATTGGTCTTTGCAGTGTTAACCTGTGGAAAGAGTTTTTTTGTCTATGGGAATTTCTTTTTGATTGGAACATTTTAGATATATTTGTTAACATTATCATGGTTGTTTTGCTTTTGTTCGTAATTAATAAAAGTTATTGCTAATTTTCTTTCCCGACATGTTAACTATATTCTTAAATAAACTTTGTTCGATAAAGGCTCCTTGTGGGTCAGTTGAATCAAATCTAAGGTGAAACATATCATTCTTATCCTAGCCAAATTCAACGTGCAAAATTTATGATCCAGGCAGACTTCATAAAACACTTTGGAGTTTCTGACCTGAATTATATCAAACTCTAGATGTGATCTCACTGACAGCCCAAGAGTTATATCAAGATTTCCCTATCTTTATACTCCATCACTCTTGCAATGAAGGCAGACTTTCAATTTGCCTTCTCAATTACTTGCAGTAACTTCATGCTGACATTTTGTGAATCATATGCAAGGACCCCCCAGATCCCTCGTACTACAGCATTCTGTTGTCCCTCTGCAATTAAATAATATTTTGCATTTCTATTCTTCTTGTCAAAGTGGACATCCTCACAGTTCCCATATTATGCTGCATTTGCCATTTTTTTTGGCCTGTCCCCTTAACTTATCTGCATCACATTTCAGACTCTTTGGGGGGAATTCCCTGTCCTGCCCGCCATGGGAATTGTAGTAGGTGGGGGGGGGACTGACCATGCAAAGGTCCGTGATGGGATTTGGAGTGAGCGCAGCTGGAAAATCTCAGGATATCCGGTTTTGGGGTGAGCGAGGCCGGAAATTTCTGCCCTTTGTGCCCGCTTTACAATTTGCTTTCTCACTTATCTTTGCATCTTCATAAAATTTGATGACAATACGTTCTGTCCCTTCACCCAAGTCATTAATATTACTAATCAATAGTTGAAGCTCCAGCACTGTTACTTGTGGCACCTCACGAGTTACAGTTTACCATACAACTGAATAAGTATTCACGTTGGCCATTTGTGCTTCTCTATTACAAATGGACAGGTTGTATTTTCTCTGTCACTGTCCTTTGAGAATGCAACACGAGACGAAATGGGAGATCTGTGCAGTTACATCTAGCTTGTCCATCATACCGCAGAGACCAAGTCACAAGGTGGATACTGACTTTTTGCGATAGTATAAAATGGGTGGTAATGAGTTGGCAGATGGTTTTACAACTCTTGAAGTCAATAAAAATTAAAATTGGCGAAGGCATAAAATGGGCTGTCAACTCACTATCATCCAGTTTACATTATTGCACAAAGTCAAGTTCTACCAACAGATGGCTCACTTTTTTCTAATACAAAATCTAGGCAGTTAATCCTTCTGGTGTGTAGAATAAAAATCACAAGCATTTTTCAAACGGTACATTTTCTGCTACCAAATGAAAATTAAATGAGGCTCTGCTTGCATAACAATAATTAATCTTTCTAGCCTGATAGAGACTTAGATCTATCTTCGCAAGGGGATAAATTATTACACTGTACATAAGGTAACATTCCTTGTAAAATAAGGTATCAAGAACATGCTTATGAAGGACACCTTGGTAAAGGTATCATTCAGATTACCTGGGTATCTGATGATGGACCACAATTATTTTTATTTGTCACTCCACCAAACTTGACCAAATGCAAGCCTTGATTTCTAACCCTCACGTGGGCAGCACGGTGGTTAGCATTGCTGCCTCACAGCACCAGGGACCTGGGTTCAATTCCGGCCTTGGGTGACTGTTCTGTGGAGTTTGCACATTCTCCCCGTGTCTGCGTGGGTTTCCTCCGGGTGTTCCGGTTTCCTCACACAGACCAAAAGATGTGCGGGTTAGGTGGATTGGCCATGCTAATGTGTCGGGGGTCTAGCAAGGGTAAATGCGTGGGGTTATGGGGATATGGCCCTGGGTGGGATTGTTGTCAATGGAGTCTCAATGGGAGGGTGAATGGCTTCCTTCTGCACTGATTCTATGACTTGGCAATTTTCCTCAAGCCCAACACTGCGTAAAATCTTGGCAATTAGAGTTCAATGGATTGGTTTGGATGCAGCGGCCCTAGTTAACACTTCCAGCACCTGCTGATGTTAAATTCTTGGGGGAGGGAGATTTCCTTTCTGTATTCTGTGTAGCAAAATTGTAGCACAACGCAAACTGGAGGAAGAGCACCTCATCTTCCGGCTAGGCACTTCACAACCTTCCGGCCTCAACATTGAATTCAACACCTTCAGATGATTAGCTCTACCCCAACTCGACCCCTTTGTTTTCATTTTATTTAATGTTTTACTGTTCTCTATCTTTTATTTCTTTATTATCTTTCTTCTTCCCCCCACTTTTTCCCCCTACTTTATCCCCCTCCTTACTTTTTCTCCCCCTTTGCTTCCCCTCTCCCCCTTTTTCTAAATTTTACCTCTCTCCCATCCATTCCCCCCTCCCCTCCCCCCACAGCTTCATCTGTCACAGTTTATACTCTGATTTCAGTTTCTCTGCCGTTTGGCCATTCACACCCTTTATTCTCTCTATGGACTGCCATTAGTAGCCTTTTCCTCTGGTTTCTGTGGCTATGACTCATCTTTCAATCCCTCACCCTGCAGTATAAATATCTCCCACTTTCTATGCCTTTTAGTTTTGACAAAGGGTCATCTGGGCTCGAAACATCAGCTCTTTTCTCTCTTACAGATGCTGCCAGACCTGCAGAGACTTTCCAGCATTTTCTCTTTTGGTTTCAGATTCCAGCATCCGCAGTAATTAGCTTTTAGCAAAATTGTAAGCCAGTTCTTTGTAGACAGCTTGGTGATTTTCTTATAATGCTGTAGTTCACGGAGTATTTGGGATAAAAATTTAATATTTTTTATCCAGTTTCAACTTAGCAGCTTTTTCCTTAAATCAATTCACAGCACATTAGCAATCTAAAACCAAGTGCAGTTCAGATTCCTTTATCCAGCCGATCACAAAATAATGTTGCAAATGTTGTTAGTTAGAGGTGGAAAAGAAAAATAACTTGCTGTATATGACTGATAATTTCCTTTTAAATTTGTATGACCAGATATTTAAAATCCTACAGGGACTCTTCCATGATTAGAAAAGGTGCTCTTAGATCAAGAGCTATTTTAAGGATTCTTTGAAATGAGGAAATGATCAGTCTGAATCTCCTGTGAGAAAAGTCATTTTTAAGTATCCAGGAAGTATTTCAAATTATTTTGGCCTTCTACAGGTATAAGAAATTTTAGAAAAGGAACATTGGGTGGCTCTGAAATTCTTGGATATGAAGTGGTTGTAAATCACATTTATACCTGGGGAAGAAGGCCAGATTATGGGCTGGATTGTGAGGCTGCTGTGCTTCCATCCCAGTTGGACTGGACGTGTACATTCTGGCTGGGAGATCCAGGGCTAAATCTTCTCTTTGTCCCTCCTGCATAACAGTTGTTTGTGAACGATATGGACCACATTCCCTCAGTTAGCCACTAAAGCAAAGGCTTTGTCAACATTTGAGTATAGGATGGATACGTAACTGAAGGCAAAGGGGAATAAAGTGGTATGGAAACAGGACAAGCAGCTGGGATTAAGGTCATTGCTCAGGTAGAGGAGAAACACCAATACAGACTGATTGGACTGAATAGCTTGTTTAATATCATTTCTAAGTTAGCCAAGTAACTCTATATAAGTAGGCTTCACCAGAGTATGTCTTTGAAAAGCCTTACGGGGGCTCATATCGGCCAAAATATTCCTTTAAAGACTTCTGAAGATTTACTTGACTAAGGTAATCAATCCAAGAGATGATCAATTGCCTTTTTTAGTTAGAGCTTCTCCAGAGAGGGACAATCCAACAATATGTCCCTGTTTGGGTTACCAACTCTTTCTGTCTGTAGGATAGAGGGACTGGCCATGCTGCTAGGAGAAACATACTTGGCATTCTCAATTTTTGCTCGGGAACCTTCACTTGCCACAGGTCAGAGATGAGCCCAAACTCACTGTCATGTAATCAGCTGAATTTAGTGATTGAGTATTCCAAACATGACCGTCCCAGCTCCAATCCAGATAGGATCCATTCTGTGATTCTGGAATTTAATGATGGGTAAGCATAGCCTGAATCTTTTGCTTGTTAGAATATGTCCTGTCCATTTCAGAGACAGAAGGCACGCAGTTGTGGAAGATGTTCTTTGTATTTTGGTTTCTTGCTTTTCTTCATTGCATAGTAATTCTATTGACAGAAATAGTTGAAACCTTACTTATTAAAAATGTCACTAAATGCACTGAATATACTTACGGCTTGAAATAGGAAAATGTGAGAATTCAGGAAGGACAACTTCAAAACTGGAGATGACCATTTAAATTTACTCTTGGACAAAAAAGGTAAAAGTTTTTCTGCTAATGCTTTAAGTGGGTAAGTTAGTAGGCAGTTCCGAAAGGTCAGACTGTCCTTAGTGCTGTGAATGCTGACTGATAAAACCTTTTTCTGCTGCCAGTTACTGAGTGTGTGAGCAGGCTCTGAAGGAGAGAATATCCCCATCTTTGACAGCTAGTTGTTTTGTCAAAATTTATTACTATCTATTATTGGAATCCCTCCACCGTTAGAAACCGGGATGTTAATCTTGCCACTTTTTTCCACAAATGCTATTTCAGTCGCTGCTGGGTGAGTTTGTTTTCAACAATATGTTTTCAACTCTTTCTGCCTTCCAGCAAAAACTCCAGTCAATTAGAGCTCACCTACCCTGGCATTTATTCAGCTTTTTCTGAGTGGTTTGCTGGCTAAACTGTTAATGACCAAAGATATTTAATTTGTTCTGATTGGCAGGAAATAATTTAAGCATTGCAGTGAAATTGGACAGCCTGCTTAACTGACAACATTGTTTCCTGATTTTGAAAGACAGCTTGATTACCTTAGATGCTAGACCGCAAGTATTTATTATGTGTAATCAAAGCCTGAACTTTTAAAATCAGAAACAAGGGTTAAACCACAATCCACTTTTTGCAAATTGTATATATTATCTACTTGTGTAGATTGTGTTAATTACTGTGGGGCAATAATGCAATAGCATTTGTAACTGCAGCGCATGTCATATGATCATGTCATGTGAGAGGATGTCATGCGATTATGTGTCATGTGACCACACCTCCAGGAACATGTCAAACCAGATCTGGAACTTCTAATCCCTGTACAATATACCTGCAGTCTGTTAACATAGCTGCTGAAATAGAACAGAGTAACAGACCTGGCTGACATCTGGTCAACATCTAGTGTTCCAGGAAGGCAAAGTAGTCTCTGGGGAGCCAGTCATTCAGAACAAGCTAATATCTAAGGAAGCAAGTTAAATCAGGAGCTGGCTTGTTCAGAACAGGTTAACTTATAAGTGATGAAAACTGCCCTTAACCTAACCACAGAGACTGTTCCCAATATGTAATTTCAAAATTCATATGTTTTAGGAAAAAGAAACTTCTAGTTTGAGAGTTGAAATGTTTAAATTCAAGATAAGTGGAAATTCCAAGTTTGAGAAGTTGGTAAACGGGCCCAGAATAATTGCAATTCACAGCATGGCCTGTATTTATTCAATGAGGTCAAAGTTGGAAAGGGAGACAATGGGTGAGCACTCTCTGGGTTTCATGATGGAGTAAGAAGTCTAACAACACCAGAGTAAAGTCCAACAGGTTTATTTAGTAGCAAAAGCCACCAGCTTTCGGAGCACTTGCTGCCCCTTCGTCAGGTGGGGGCGGGATGTGTGAAGGAGGAGCGGGGGGGTTGTAGGCTACAATAGGAGTCGAGGCGGGTGATGTCAGAAGTAGTGAGCAGTCAGAACATGGCACAGGTTGGGTGACTTGGCGCAGGTAAAAATTAGAACCTTCAGAAAGACCCATTTGTGGAGTAGGTTGTCAATGGCAAAGTTCCTATGCCTTAGCGGAGACATCAGTGTGCTGTCAGATATCAAACTGTAAATGAAATGCAACTGTTAGCTGACCCGGGAATGGATGGTCCATCATAGGATTTCCCTGTGGGAGAACTGTCATTGTTGCTTCCTAATCAAGGTGGGCTGGACTGAACCATTTAAAGCACAGAATGGATTCTCAACACACAGCCATGGAGATGGCATCGTCTTGCCACTACAACCTGGTAAACATCTTATGCCGTCATGTAGACTCAGTGGTTGAATGATGATCAGTGCCATGGTCATTATCACATTCACTTCCCTCTTGCTACCCATCTAACATGATACGCCTACACAGTTGACCAGGTAGGTCCCTCACAGGAGGGCAACATTCTACTGTGGAGTCTCAGCCACAACATAAATGGCACCAAACATTTGCACAAGGCCAGTTTCCCTACCTCACCTCACCAGTAATTTCTGATGATATGGTGAACATGGTTAGTATATGTAAGCACACTAAAGTGAATGAGAGCATTGTAATCTGAATGGCTCATGACCCTTTTCACCTTACGTTGGTGTTCATAGAATGACATGGAGAAGAGGCATGGGAAGAGATGGGTCCAATTGCCCCATGATTTTCAGACCTTCGTGTCTTGGTGGGAGAGGTCCAGAAGAGGAGGCCACTCCTCTATTCTGCTGTCCACTGTAATGCCCCTGCAGCAACCAAGAAGGCCAAGATTCAAAGCGGTTCAATGACCTGCTGCATTCCGGCAAGATGTGTAGCTTGGCTCAGCCACACAGAGCTCTGCATGCTGCAAAGGTAAACACTGTGAGAAGTTTAACAACACCAGGTTAAAGTCCAACAGGTTTATTTGGTAGTAAAAGCCACAAGCTTTCGGAGCCTTAAGCTCCTACTTCAGGTGAGTGGGAATTCTGTTCACAAACAGGGCATATAAAGACACAAACTCAATTTACAGAATAATGGTTGGAATGCGAATACTTACAGCCAATCAAGTCTTAAAGGTACAAACAATGTGAGTACCTTTAAGTACATTGTTTGTACCCTTAAGACTTGATTAGCTGTAAGTATTCGCGTTCCAACCATTATTCTGTAAATTGAGTTTGTGTCTTTATATGCCCTGTTTGTGAACAGAATTGCCACTCACCTGAAGAAGGAGCTTAAGGCTCCGAAAGCCTGTGGCTTTTGCTCCCAAATAAACCTGTTGGACTTTAACCTGGTGTTGTTAAACTTCTTACTGTGTTTACCCCAGTCCAACGCCGACATCTCCACATCGTGCTGCAAAGGTATCCAGCCTGGAACACAGCTCTGCTTCAACAGTGAGGTTTGTATGTGTAAGCTGCTCATGTAGGTGAGCCTGTTTGTGAACAGAATTCCCACTCACCTGAAGAAGGGGCTTGCAGCTCCGAAAGCTTGTGTGGCTTTTGCTACCAAATAAACCTTCTTGGACTTTAACCTGGTGTTGTAAAACTTCTTACCATGTAGGTGAGCACAGAGCACATGTGAATGAGCACTGTAATACACAGACACAGTGAAGAGCAATATCCCTCCATGCATTATATATCAGGCTGATGTAAACTCATGTTATTGCTACAGTCAAAAAGGGTGAAGAACGCCATGGCGAGAGCCCAGAGTGGTGGTGGATCAGCCTGGCTAAGACGCATCCATCTCATTGGACAGGTGACTGGTATGGAGGTTGCCATGGAGGTTGCCAGGATGCCTGAACAGCTGGCTGTTGGTGAT
This sequence comes from Mustelus asterias, assembly GCF_964213995.1. Classification (NCBI taxonomy): domain Eukaryota; kingdom Metazoa; phylum Chordata; class Chondrichthyes; order Carcharhiniformes; family Triakidae; genus Mustelus; species Mustelus asterias. The sequence continues at coordinate 109,132,092 of NC_135802.1, forward strand.
GGTGAATCACCGTTAGCAGGTGAGAAAGGCAGTGTTGAAATCAATTTGGCGTGTGGTGGTAACGCTGCAGGTGATGCTGGAGTTCATGACAGTGGGGATGTCGGAAGTGATAATGGAGGTGGTGCTGGAGGTGGTGCTGTCACTTTGCACATTAGGACTTTGGCATGAGAAGGAGTGCAAGGAAGGAATTGTGTCATACAGCGAGCACCAGCATGGTTAAGGCAATGGCGTGCATCAGAACATGTGATCACAATATCTCCTTTAGTGTCTGATGTGGAGTTGCCGGCGTTGGACTGGGGTGGGCACAGTAACTAGTCTCACAACACTAGGGTAAAGTCCAACAGGTTTATTTGGTAGCACGAGCTTTTGGAGTGCTCCTTCATCACCTGATAAAGGGGCAGTGCTCCGAAAGCTCGTGCTACCAAATAAACCTGTTGGGCTTTACCCTGGTATTGTGAGACTACTTACTGTCCTTTAGTGTCTCACACAGGTCCCAGCTCTGCCCACTCACCTCAACCCCACTCTCCCCCAAAGGCCAGGTCATCCCTCGGGCATCAAGAGGAGGGAGATAGGATAGTTACACTATTGGTAGAATGGACGTCTGCTGTGCATCTGTATCCAAACCCATCAATCTTAACCCAGGGCTGTACAGGTTACTGAGGAGGGTTGCACATTTTATATTGTATATAGCACAGTTGAGTACCTCTTTAATATAGTTACTTACACTTATTGTACACTGGAGATCAAAGTGAATGGTAATATTACAAAGCCGGTTCTTACCAATAATAATGAGGGTGGCATGTTGCTCTCAAGAGAGCCTAATTATCGACTGATTTGTGAGGCTTTGGAGGGCTTTTTCCTTCTCGGTTGTATCACGTAAAATTTCAGCGTTCAATGGCTCTAGTGCTGAGATGCTCCTTGTATCTTTCAGTGTCCATCCAGGCTTGGCTTTAAGGGAGACTCAATGATCAGACTCCATAAGTAGATGCTGGGGAACAGGTGCATCATAGGCATGAGTGCTGAGTGCGTGATATTTCTTGGCACTGCAATGCTACACATTGGTCTAGGTGTAGGCATTGCAGCTCCAGAGGTCACGAATCATGTAAGTAATATGCATTGTCTTCAGCGTGCACTACTTTGGCTGCATTTGCTTTCCGGGTGTCACACGATGTCCTTTGTGCAGTGGATAGACATGTGTGGAAGACAGAAATGCTGCATGTGACATCCACATCAGAAACTGGACCACTGGCCGGAATAGATGTTACACAGCAAGTTCTTTCAAAGAGCTGTTGTTGCACAGTTATAGGCTCCTCATGTGTGAGATAATGGCTAGCTCAAAAGATAGAGTGCCCTCACTATTGCAGTGGGATATTGGTGTGGGTTACATGCCTGAATCCAGGAGCAGGGATCAAACACAAACTCTTGACTGAAGAGTATTACCAAGTGAGACTTCCAAAGGAACGTGAAATGTTCTGATGCCTCACAGCAACTGTTGCCTATGGAACTGAAGATGAAGAGCAAGTGGAAAGGTAAAGTGAGATCAAAAAGGTGGAATTTACAGAGAGTACAAACTTTCAAACCTGGCCTAACCATTGACTTCAGCAGCAATGTTTGCCTCCATAGTGCTGGATGCTATTAGTGGCATTTAACCAGCAAAATGATGCCTGCGGCATGCATACACACTTCTGGTGTTGGCCATCAATGGTGGACACCATTTTGTTGAGAGTGTTAGTGAGCGGGTAGGGAGAGCACCCAGCAGTATGCAGAGTTGGCAAATTGGAATGACGTGGCATGTGCTGAAGGACTTTGACCTGACTTCAAGGATTCTGCACAAGTCAATTACTACCAGTCACTGGTGCATTAACTTGTATCCCCCTCTGACCTGCTGCATGACAGGGAGAATGAGCAGAAGTGACACAGAGCAGGCCAAGATATAAAGGGGTGGGAGCAAAGCAGGGATCAGAGGCCGGATATAAAACAGAGGGAGTCAAATCAAACACAAGAGAAATCAAAAAATAACATTTCAGTGACATCGCAATTAACAGAATCAGGGGAGAAGCAGAATTAGGCTGGATACGTTTAGTGATAAACTTTTAATTTAATCTAAATTAATCAACTATAAAATATGACTTGACTGATTCATTAATATAAAAATTAAAGTGAATTTGATAATTCATCATATAGTTAAAATTAGTGTTCAATTAATAAATCAGATCTGGGGAGAAAGTTTAAAATAAATAATAGGGAATCGTAACTCTAAAGAAGTCTGAATTTCTCAGTAAATTATAATTTAAAGCTTTTAGATAAGAAGGGTGAAGAAAAACATTTTAGTTGAACTCCCTACAGAGCCAATGATGTCAGCACAGGGAAAGCAGCTGATTGGTGCGTAGAATCATAGAATCATAGAATCCCCACAGGACAGGAGGAGGCCATTTGGCCCAGCGAGTCTGCACCGACTCCTGACTAACCATCCCACCCAGGACCAACATCCAGCACTATCCCCGTAACCCCGAGCATTTACCATGGCTAATCCATCTAATCTGCATGTCTTGGGACGTGCAGGTTGGATGGATTCCAGGATATTTCTTGTGAATAGTATGTAATAAACGACAAGTATCATCAGCTGCAGCAACTTGAGCTCAGGCTTTCAGACTTGCATAGCAGTTCACAGCATTGTGGCACATCTGCAAAGTTGAGAGTTTTAGCACATTTATAGATGTGGTCACCCTGCAGCCAAAGGGTAGCCAGGTAGGGAGGGAATGGGTGACTGCCAGGCAGTCAAAAAAGGGCCGAGCAGGCATTGCAAGAGTTCCCTGAGTACATCTTTATCTCCAAGAGTAGTAGTAAATGACTAGTATCCAACAAATAGTGGTGGAGGAAGCACTGAGGGACTTCAATGTCTACCATCAACAGTGGCCCAGTAGCATCAGTATTCACCAAGCTGGCCGGGTCCTAAAGGACCTAGCTGCTAGATTGAGTCCGTGGCAGTTGGTGAAGAGGGAAATTAAAAACTGAGAATCCTGGATAAACTCAGCAGGTCTGGCAGCATCTGTGGAGTTAATGTTTTGAGTCGATAAGACCCCTCTACAGAACTTTGAAAAATAGAATGACAAAGAAACAATAAGAATGAAAAGAACTAGAGTTGGAGACTAATTGCAAGAAAATGAGGCCAATACTGCTCTGAGCCCTGCTCTTGGCTTTCCCACCGACACACATTGAGGGTTTACTTTCCCAGAACCGTCATTCACATTGCTTCAAAGCCCATCTCCTCCTCTTGGAACAAACCTCTCCAATGTTTTATAAATAAAAACAAAATACCATGGATGCTGGAAATCTGAAATAAAAACAGAAAATATGGGTAAACTCAGTAGGTCTGGCAGCATCTGTGGAGCGAGAAACAGAGTTAACGTTTTGAGTCCATATGACCCTTCATATGGAACTGAAAAGAGATAGAAATGCAATGAATTATGTAGTTGGAGAGGAGGGTGGGGTGGAATGGAGGTCAGGAATAGGTCAGAGCTAAGGAAAATTTGATAAAGATGTCATGGACATAAGATAAAGGGGGTGATAATGGTGGCCTTATGGACTGCAGAAGTAGCATAAAAGTACTAGTGGCATAAGAGGGAAAATCCTACTTGGCCTCAGGTCACCTGTCACAGGTAGATTGCTTTGTTCATGATAGTTTTGGTAAGAGTGACCATCACATTTTCATTGTGGAGCCAAACACCGTCTTCACATGGAGGCTATCATGTTGTGTGACACGACCACAGTGCTAAGTGGTATAGACTTTTACCAGATCTAGCCACTCAGAACTGGGTATTCATGAGGTGCTGTGCGTCACCAGCAGCAGCAGAATTTGACTCAACTACAATATATAACCTCCTGGCCTGGCACCTACTCAACAATTACCAACAAGTCAGGGGATCAACCCTGACTCAATAAAGAGTGTTAAAGGGCATGCCAGCAGCAGCACCAGGCAGGCCTGGTATCAACCTTGTGAAGTTACAGCACAGGACTACTTGCATGACAAACAGCGTAGCAGCATGCAATAGACAGAACTCAGCAATCCCACAGATCAGATCTAATTTCTGCAGAGTGCCAAATCCAGGTGTGAATGGTGGTGGACAATTAAACAACCAACATGAGGGAGAACATCAGTGCAAAAGACAAGGCTGAAGCATTTGCAACAATCTTCAGCCTGAAGTGCCAAGTGGATGATCCATCTTGATCTCCCCAGCATCAGAGCTGTCAGTCTTCAGCCAATTCAATTCACTCCATGTGATATCAAAGAAATGGCTGAAAGCACTGGATACAGCAGAGGCTATGGGTCCTGACAATATTCCGGAATTAAATGGAAGACTTGTGCTCCAGCACTTGCCTCAGCCCTGGACAAACTGTTCCATTTCAGCTACAACTCTTGTGTCCACTTGGCAATGTGAAACATTACCCAGATATGTCCTGTCGACGAAAAGCAGATCAGACCCAACCCGATCATTTACTGCCCCTGCAGTTGACTGTCAATCATCAACAAAGTGATGGAAGCATTTGTCAACAGTGCTACCAAGTGATTTTTATTCAGAAATAACCTGCACACTGGTGCTCAGTGTGGAATCTGCTTATGCCACTCAGCTCAAGCATGGTCCAAATATGCAGCAAAACCTGACCAATATTCAGGCTTTGATGATGAATAGCAGGTAATATTTGTACCACACGACTGCCAGGCAATGTCCATCTCCAACAAGAAAAAATCCAATTATTTTCCCTTGACATTAAATGGCATTGCCATTTCATCACTGTCAACATCCAGGGAGTTATGGTTGTTATCTTGTGGCTTTCTATTTGATTCTGCCTGACAGAGGACACCACCCTCTGGTGTGATCACTCACTCTTAGGGTGGAATTTTACCAGCACCTGTCCGAGGTTCGTGTAATCCCATCTGAGGCCAATGGAGAATGCCGTTCTCCGAGCCTCGCCCACCCTGTGGAATCGGGGCGGGCGTACCGGTAAAATTATGGCCTTAGTTTCCATTGGTTTCTCAAGTCAGGTGACTCACTTCTGCTGTACAGTCTTAAAGAGACAGATACCGCATACACAACATCCCTCCCCTTTAACTTTCTTATACAAACTTCAAAATTGATTTATTCAAACCACGTTGTAAATAAACATTATACACACAAGTTAGACATTTGTTGGTTGATGTAGCAATTGTTCAATGGAGGAATCTTGAGGTTTGCATTTAACATAACACTTCTTCTAGAAAGCTTCAACAATGCACAGTTCCAAATACAGGGAGGGATTTCCAGCCGCACTCAACCCAAAACTGGAAAATCCCACCCGAGGTCAACGGACCTTTGCATGGACTATCCCCCGCCCGCTATGATTCCCGTGGCAGGCGGGACAGGAAAATTCTCCCCAAAGTCTTGCATGGGATTCCGCCATACAGGCTTGCTGCTGTCCGAGTTCTTTCCTGGAACGTGCGTTGACCGTGGATTACATACTTAACTCTGCGAACGGTGTCATTCTCCAATCCACTGCTCAACCTTTTCTCTGTTAAGCAACTCACTCTCCAATGCATGCAGGGACCATCATTGCAATGCAACACAGTCTCACGTCTTGACAGTTCTTGCACAATCTCGGTTTGTCATTTGTGAAGGAAATGGTCATGGTATTCTACTTCTTTTATTCATTTATGGGATGTGGGCATCGCTGGCTGGGCTAACATTTATTGCCCATCCCTAAGGACATTTAACAGTCAACCACATTGATGTGGATCTGGAGTCACATGTATGCCATCCCAGATACAGATGACTGATTTCTTTCCGTCAAGGACTTTCGTGGGTTTTTACAACAATTGACAATGCTCTCATGGTCATCATTAGACTTTAATTACAGATTTTTATTGAATTCAAGTTTCACCATCTGCCATGGTGGGATTCGAACCCAGGTAGCAAGAGCATTACCTTTGGTCTCTGGATTACTATTCCAGGGACAATACCGCTATGCCAGCGCCTCCCCTATTTCTGGTACTTAGGTCATATGATAATGGCTTCAACTGAACTGGACAAGGTTGTGTGATAACGTTTCAGCTGAACTGGATGAACCAAATAAATACTGTTGCTGCAAGAACAGGTCAGAGGATGCAATACAATGAGTAACTCACCTTCTGACTCCCCAAAGCCTGTCCACCAACAAAGTCTACATAGCACAGGTCAGGAATGTAATGGAATACTCTTCACCTGCTTGGATGAGTGCAGCTCCAACAATGCTCAAGAAGCTGGACATCATCCAGGACAAAGCAGCCCATCCACCACCTTCAACAATCACTCTACTGACACACAGTGACACAGGGCCCGATTTTACCATCGCCCGCTTTCGGGCGTGAAAACTTGGTAAATTCGGGCATGAGGTGAGTAGCGCGATCTGCGCCTGCCTATATGCTGCTTCCCCCTTTACCAAGGCCTGAAAATGGTCACGATGGGACCGCGACCGAAATGGGCGCGACGCCCATTTAAATGTATTTGCATGCATTTAAATTGACTTAATGGGCTGTACACCTAACCTTACCGACACTTCCCCCTTTACCACCGTGTTACCCCACCCAAAATCAGCGGGAAACAGACATGCTCCATAGAAGTCCGATTCAGGCGCTCCAGTTAGTGAGGACTTAGGTGCCTAGCGTCTGATGGCTCTCTGCTTGAGATCAGTGGGGGGAGAAGGGGGGGTCCACTGTCGCTCTGCCTGTGATCAGTGAGGAGGAAGGGGCGGAGGGGGCCGTGACCGGTCTGGGGGGTGGGGGATAAGGGGGTCAGTAATGTTGTGTGGGTGAGGCAATGTCTGTGGGGGCCAGGGGGAGGCATTATCCGGCCCAGGAGGGATGTGGCAGGGAAGCCGCATTCTATCATCTTCCTGCGTATGCACAGTTGGAGGTGTCAATCAGAGCTGCAGGATTTCGGGCACGTTAAGCCCCGCCCACAGGCTTGTGCAGCGCGATTCGGAATTGCTGATAGTTTTTCAGTCAGAGTGCGTATGGGGGCGCCTGAGAACAGGTCTAAAAGTCAATCTGAAACGCTCTGCGCCCCATTTTACCATTTTGATTCTAAGTGCTGGGTGGACTTGAAACTGGGAGTGTTTCAGATCCGACTTTTAGACCCGTTCTCGGGTGCCCCCAAACGCACTCTGCCTGAAAAAATATCAGTGATTCTGGATCGCGCTGCACAAGCCTGTGGGCGGGGCTTAACGTACCCAAAATCCTGCAGCTCCGATCAGCGCCTCCACGTGCGCATGCGCAAATAAAATCGAATAATGCTGCCCTGCCACATCCCTCCCGGGCTGGATAATCCCTCCCCCTGGTCCACACAAACATTGCCCCACCCTCCACAACATTACTGACTCCCTTATCCCCCATCCCCCCGCCACCCAGACCAACCGCAGGTCCCCTCCCCCTTTCCCCCCACCAATATCAGGCAGATTGCAGTGGACCCTCCGTCTCCCCAACTGATTTCAGGCAGAGAGATCCACCCTCTCCCCCCTCCACCCTACAGATCTCAGGCAGAGTGATCCCCCTCACCCCCACCCCGGACCCTCCTGCACAAGGGCCCCATCTCCTCCAGACTCCAATGGCTGTGTGATACCTCCCTCTCTCTCCCCACTGATCCACTGCCCCCCCCCCCACCCCTACCCCCCTCCCCATCAGCACACCTGCAAGTGCTCACTTGCCTTCCCCTCAATGCTAACAAGCAAACTGCATGGAACTTGCTGGAACTCTGCCAAACTGCCTGCAGCCGATCTGCCCTAATGAGGGGCAGCTCCATTAAAAACCCAAGGATGGACAGGCAGGCAGGCAGGCATGCCTGCACAAAATGTGCACACAACCAGCCCCCCGATTTATTGAGGGTGACCTCGGGAGGCTGCTGGATGCAGCAGAGGCAAGGCGGGGACACCCTCTTCCCCTCAGGAGGATGTAAACCCAGGGGCTCTGATGGCAATGCAGCCTGGGAGGAAGTCACCGCCTCGGTCAGTGCCAGGGTACTGGCCCCCCCCCGAACCGGGAAGCAGTGCTGGGAAAAAATCAATGACCTCATCCGTGCAGCAAGGATGAGCGCTGAACCCCATCTTGCATCTTCCCCCAAATCTCCCCCAGATCCTCCCATCCCAGCATCCTGCATGTTTCCAGCTCCTGACCCCCAAGCACTTCCTTTCTATCCCCCCTCGAGCCCCACTGCGCTTGCCCTCTAAGGGCCACCACCTGATACTCCGCAGTAGTCACGCCACCATTTCTTTCACGGCTCCTTCTGTCTCCACAGGAGAAGACCGACCATAACACCTGTGAGAGAGCGAAGACAGGGGCTGGTGAGCCAGACCTCCGGGTCCTCACCACCTTTGAGGAGCGGGTGCTGGAGCTCTCCAGAGAAGGGGAGATGCGGCCTGTCAGCGACAGCTTGGTCGGGCTGCCGTCAAGACGTGAGCACCTGCCATTCCTCCACTCACTGTGAGGCAGCTTCTCGGGGGCACGAGTTTTGGGTGCGAGGGGCAAGGTTTAAAGGAGATGTGCGAGGCATGTTTATTTGCACAGAGAGGGTAGTGGGTGCCTGGAACTCACTACCGGGGAAGGTCGTGGATGCAGATACGAAAGTGACCTTTAAGGGGCGTCTTTACAGCTATGTGAATGGGATGGGAATAGAGGCATATGGTCCCTGGAATGGTAGAGGGTTACAAATCAGCCGGGTCTCTACAAACTTGGAGGGCCGAAGGGCCTGTTCCTGTGATGTAATTTTCTTGGTGCTTTGTTCTATGTTCAATGGAGAAATGTGAATCACGTGTTTGGCATCCCGGATTCCTCTCCCTCCCTTGCACTTAGCCTTGCATCCTGTGTTGCAGGGACAGATCCGGACGCCCAGGGCCTTCTGGACTCCAGGTCCGTACTGCAGCTCCTGCCTATCCTGTTCAGGACAGCTCGGACGAGTCCTCGGAGGATACGGGTGAAGGGACCTCCGAGGGTGGCACCGTTTTGGCATCAGCTGCTACCTCACAGCTCACCATCCCAGATACTGACACGTCGGTGGGTCCAGTTAGTGGTGAGGCTTCTGGGTCACTCTCTGGTGAGCGCGACACATCTGATAATGTACATCAGGTGAAGGAGGGAACATCTGAGACCTCTGACATGCGGGGGTCTGCCGGAGGCGAGGACTCAGCTTGCCCCAGGCTACACGCTGGGCCTCTGAGATCACTTCTCCCTCAGCTGCTGGAGATGAAGCAACAGAGCCAGGGAATGCAGGAGGGGCTGACGGTCACACTGGACCAACTGCGAGGCTGCTGGGAGGAGCCCCAAAGCTTTCAGGCCGACCAGCTATTGCTGGTTAATACTGCAAGGGTGGCATTTGCAGTGGAAAGCCTGGGGCAGGGGGATCCTCACCATGAGTGGCAGGCTCCAAGTGCTGGCCGAGTCACAGCGGGTCACAGCAGAGTGCCAGAGGGCAGCAGCTGAGTCATAGCTGACCACAGCTGAGGGACCGAACAGGATTCTCAAGATTCTGCGGCCCATGGCTGAGAGGCTCGAGAGCTTGCAGGAGACCCAGGGGGACAGCGCTGAGACACAGTGGGCCACGGCAGCAGCCCTTGAGAGCATGGCCCAGTCACAGAGGGCACTTGCTGCGGCCATTGACAGGTGGCCCCCGACTCAAGTGGTCATCACAGCGGGCTCGACCACCATGGGTAGGACGCAGGTGGTCCTCCAGGACTGGCAGTGTCAGGTGATGCCGGAGCTTCTGGAACTCACTGCAGAAGCACCGCTGTCCCATTTAGTGACCCAGGAGACCACAGGAACTCCAAGGGAGGAGGAAGGGCTCAAGCCCATGCCAGGGCCTTCCAGCCAGGAGACTGTAGCTGTGGCTACACCTTCTGACTCCCTCCTTCCTGATACTGGGGCATCTCAGGGGCAGCAGGATGAAGAGGGTGTCATGGAAACATCCCAGATACCTGGAAGCAGGCCAGGGCCCTCAAGGTCCAAGGCCTCCAGAGGACGCCCGCCACGCGCATCACAGACAACGGGGCAAGGTAGGCAGCTGGCCCCCTCCGCCTCCGATGTACATTCTGGGGAGTCACTGAGATGTAGTGGTTGACCACGTACGGTTAGGAAGTTGCACTGAGATGGCCTGGGTGAAAGGCTGCACTAGTTCGAAAGATATTTCAGCACCTTAACGTTTTCTGTTCACATGTTAGAACGTCTGATTTAAACACCTTTATTGCAATTAAGTGTTTTTTCCCCACCCACCTGTGACTAATCTGTCTCTGATTTGTCTCGAACAGGAATCCTCTTCCATTGATGATCACCAGAATGATGTTTCCTGTTGGTGTCAGTTGGGGAGGCCCCTCAATGGTGTGTCACTGAGGAAAGGAAGGCATTGGTTCCCCAGACCCCCCGAGCGATTCCCTCCTTTCCCCTACCCCACCCGCCCCAGGGCTCTCTCTATGGGGGTTTCAGATCCCTGACCCACTACACAGACGTGGGCCCAGGTGCCAGCGTGAATGCGGAGATCAGGTAGGAGTCAGACTAGTTTGTACCAGGGCATCATCATAGTGGTGCTTAGCGAGTCATCATCACCCTCCTGCCTGCCAAAAAACTCACTAACTCAGAGTACCCAGGCCAATCACTGATGTGACAATGTTGCAGGAGATAGAAGGAATTTTGGGGGAGGGAGGGATGGAGCCCACAGACACGTACCCCTAGCGACTGAACCACCTGGTGATCAGCGCCTCCCTTGCTGCCCTCGGATGCCTCCTTTGAGCTGCCAGCCCTCCAGCGCCTGGGTGGTGTTCCTCGGTGTGCTCTTCCTCCTCCTTCTCTTCCTTCTCCCCCTGCTGGTCCTCCTCCCTAGCGACGCCCAGCTGATCAGCCTCCACGTCCTCCTCCAATAGGTCACCGCTCTGTCGAGCCAGATTGTGCTAAGAACAGCACACGACCACTATGTGGGAAGAGATCACTAGGCTGTACTGGAGGCCCCGCCAGATCGCTCCAGGCACCGGAATCTCATTTTGAGGATCCCAATGCACCTCTCCACTATCGCGCGGGTGGCTACATGGGCCTCATTATATCGGGTCTCCGCCTCAGACACAGGCCTCCGCACAGGCGTCATCAGCCATGTCCGAAGCGGGTAACCCATATCACCCAAGAACCACCCCCGCGGCCTGGGCTCCTCCTCAAATACCTCCGGGATGTCCGAGCTCCTGACAATGAAGCTGTCATGCACACTGCCTGGATGTCTTGCGCAGACACACTAGTTAAAGATTCAGGGAGTGGAACCCCTTCCTGTTGATGAATCTCCCCAGATTCTGTAGGGAACCTTGAGGGCGATGTGGTTGCATCGATGGCCCCCTGTATGTTAGGCATCCCCGCAATGGCTGTGAACCCTGCAGCCCGGGCTTCCTGATGGGCCTGGTCAGGTTAAATTTGATGTACTGCCCAGCCTGGGCATACAGGGCTTCTGTGACCTGCTTGACATAGGTGTGCGCACAGCTGACTGGGAGATGCCACAGACATCTCCACTAGGGGTCTGGAAGGAACCAGCCGCATAGAAGTTCAGAGCTGCCGTCAATTTGACAGCCACCGAGAGTGTGATTGTTGGGAGCATGTGGCTGGGGGAATTGGGGGGCTGTGATTGTGGGGAACATGTGGCTGGGGGAATTGGGGGGCTGTGATTGTGGGGAGCATGTGGCTGGGGGAATTGGGGGGCTGTGATTGTGGGGAGCATGTGGCTGGGGGAATTGGGGGGCTGTGATTGTGGGGAGCATGTGGCTGGGGGAATTGGGGGGGTGTGATTGTGCGGAGCATGTGGCTGGGGGAATTGGGGGCTGTGATTGTTGGGAGCATGTAGCTGGGGGAATTGGGGGCTGTGATTGTGGGGAGCATGTGGCTGGGGGAATTGGGGGCTGTGATTGTGGGGAGCATGTGGCTGGGGAATTGGGGGGGGCTGTGATTTTGGGGAGCATGTAGCTGGGGGAATTGCGGGGGCTGTGATTGTGGGAGCAGTGGCTGGGGGAACTGGGGGGGCTGTGATTTTGGGGAGCATGTGGCTGGGGAATTGGGGGGCTGTGATTGTGGGGAGCATGTAGCTGGGGAATTGGGGGGGCTGTGATTGTGGGGAGCATGTGGCTGGGGAACTGGGGGGCTGTGATTGTGGGGAGCATGTGGCTGGGGGAATTGGGGGGCTGTGATTGTGGGGAGCATGTGGGCTGGGGGAACTGGGGGGGCTGTGATTGTGGGGCGTATGTGGCTGGGGGAATTGTGGGGGGCTCTGATTGTGGGGAGCATGTGGCTGGGGAACTGGGGGGGCTGTGATTGTGGGGCGTATGTGGCTGGGGAATTGTGGGGGGCTCTGATTGTGGGGCGTATGTGGCTGGGGGAATTGTGGGGGGCTGTGATTGTGGGGCGTATGTGGCTGGGGGAATTGTGGGGGGCTGTGATTGTGGGGCGTATGTGGCTGGGGAATTGTGGGGGCTGTGATTGTGGGGCGTATGTGGCTGGGGGAATTGTGGGGGGCTGTGATTGTGGGCGTATGTGGCTGGGGGAATTGTGGGGGCTCTGATTGTGGGGCGTATGTGGCTGGGGGGAATTGTGGGGGGCTCTGATTGTGGGGCGTATGTGGCTGGGGGAATTGTGGGGGGCTGTGATTGTGGGAGCATGTAGCCTGGGGTATTGGGGGTATGGACAGTGACTGTTGATGTGCTCAGGGCAAGCAGCATTCCTCGACATGTGTTCCTCTCCATCTCCAGCACCGCCCCCACCTCTTCAGAGTGACGAGATGACTTTTGTGATGCAACTTCGGAGGTGGAGATGTCAGCAGCACATGGTGTCCGACATCTGTTGAAATGACACTCATGCACGGAACTGCCGGTGTCTGTGCTCCCTCCTTCTCCTGCGCACCCCACACACCACCCCCCCCCCCCCCCCCCCCCCCCCCCCCACCCCACCGAGGTGAATGCGGCCTCTTCCTGCCTCTGGTGGCCGTCTCCTCTACTCCTGCAAGTGGTGAGGCCCGGGCCTTCTGTGCCCACAATTCTTCCAGCAGCAACAAAAGAACAGCAAGATCAATGGGTTGCATCACAAAAGCCATCTCGTCACTCTGAACAGGTGGGGGCGGTGGTGGAGATGGAGAGGAACACATGTAGAGGTTGTGGAATGCTGCTTGCCCCAAGCACATCAACAGTCATTGTCCATAGCCCCCAATTCCCCCAGCCACATGCTCACCACAATCCCAGCCCCCCAATTCCCCCAGCCACCATGCTCACCACAATCACAGCCCCCCCAATTCCCCCAGCCACATGCTCCCCACAATCACAGCCCCCCCAATTCCCCCAGCCACATGCTTCCCCACAATCACAGCCCCCCCCAATTCCCCCAGCCACATGCTCCCCACAATCACAGCCCCCCCAATTCCCCCAGCCACATGCTCCCCACGATCACAGCCCCCCAATTCCCCCAGCCACATGCTCCCCACAATCACAGCCCCCCCAATTCCCCCAGCCACATGCTCCCCACAATCACAGCTGCTTGGAAAGTTGAGAGGCTGCAGCAGTGCTATTTGCAAGGGCTTTGTGCACATCCTTCAGCTGGAAGTGAGCTGAGTGCACTAGGACCCAACAGCACTGCAAGACCCGGGTCTGTGCTGCAAGTCAGACATCGAAGACCCTGCAGAGCAACAGCCCTCCCACCACCACCACCCCTCCCCCCCTCCCCCAACAAACACACTCGCAGAGCTGCCATTGACCTGAGAAAGAAAATGGCCACAACAAAAGGACACCTGTGAGCAGCAGAGAGCCGTCAGACGCTATACACTTACCTCCTCACTAACCTGAATTGGACTTTTATGGAGCATGTCTGTTTCACGCCGATTCAGGATTGGCAAACATGCACGCAAATACATTTAAAAGGCCGTTGCACCCATTTCGGGCGCGGTTCCATTGCGCCCATTTTCGGGCCTCGGTGCGGAGGCGGGCGTGGATCGCGTTACTCGCCTCACGCCCGACTTTACCAAGTTGTTGTGCCCGAAAGTGGGTGAAACTCAATGGTAATATAGGGCCCACAGTGTCTACCATCTACAAGATGCACTGCAGCAACTCACCAAGGCTCCTTAGACAGCACCTTCCAAACTTGCAACCTTTACCACTTAGAAGAACAAGCGCAGCAGATGTATTCCACTTTCAAGTTCCCCTCCAAGGCCACTTACCATCCTGATTCATCATTCCTTCATTGTTACTCCCTGCCTCACAGCACTGTGGGTGTGCCTACATCACATGGACTGCAGTGGTTTGAAAAGGCAGCTCACCACCACTTTCTCAAGGGCAATTAGGGATGGGCAATAATTGCTGGCTTAGCCAGTGACACTCACATCCCATGAATGAATTTTTAAAATGTTTGCTTTTTGGACAGGAGGAAGATATGTAATGGGGTTCCCCAGAGGTCAGAGTTAGGACACCTGCTTTTCTTGATCGATATGAATGACCTCAGTTTGGGTGTTCAATTTCAAAACTTGTGGATGACACTGAACTCTGAAGTATTGTGAACTGTAATGAGGATCGTAATAGACTTCAAAAGGCCATAGCCAGGCTGATGGAATGAATGGATAAGTGGCAGATGAACTTTAATGTTGAGAAGTGTAATGGGAAGAATGAGGAGAGGCAATATAAAATAAAGGGTATGATTCAAAAGGGGGGTGGGGGGGTGTGGGCGGGTGGGGGGGACGGTGGGAGGTGGGGAAGGCATTAAAGAGGATGCAGGAAAGTTTCACGGGTATGGTTCCAGGCGTGAGGACCTCCTGTGGATAGATTGAAGAAGCTGGGGCTCTTCTCCTTGAATGAGAGAAGGTTAAGAGCAGATGTGTTCAACATCGTGAGGGGTCCAAACAGAATAGCTCGGGTCAAACTTGTTAGAAGATTGAGACCAAAAGATACAATTTTAAGACGATTTGCAAAAATCGCAATGGTAACATAAGGAAAATGCATTTTACACAATGAGTGGTTAGGATCTGGAATGCACTGCTTGGGAGTGTGGTGGAGGCAGATTCAATCAAGGCCTTTAAAAGAGGATTGGATAAGTGTTTGAAAACAAAATATTTTGCAGGCTATGGGAATATAGTAGAGGAGTGGGACGAGGTGAGTTGCCCGAATGGAAGAGAGCTTCTACAGACACGATGGGCTGAATGATCTTAGAGTCATAGAATGCCTACATTGCAGAAGGAGGCCATTCGGCCCATCGGGTCTGCACCAATTCTCTGACTGAGTATCTTACCCAGGCCCTCTACCCCGTCCTATCCCATAACCCCACACATTGCTAATCCATCTGACTTACACACCTTGGGACACTAAGAGGCAATTTAGCTTGGCCAATCCACTTAAGCTGTAGTATTCAGCAAAGTGCATGCCAAGTTTTGTGAGGTGTTGCTGTACACCTCGCCATCGTGAGGCCACAGTTCTTGCTACCAGCAAGCATCTGAGGAGACAGAAGAGGAAGGGAGATGTAACAAACACAGACACTTTCTGCCTGGATGTTTGTGATCAATTCATCCAACTGCCACTAACTGCAACCATAATCCTCCATTCACCAACTGTCCCATTCCTGACCTTGCTTCCATCACTGACTGTCATAGCATCCACTTGGCCATAATGTGGAAATAAAAACCACCACATAATGGGCATTCACAACCAAATTTATAAATCAAGCCTTGCCGTGTTGATGCAAATATCAACTAGCTGACAGGCAGCAGTCAGGGCGTGGCTAGCTGACGGGTGGCAGTCAGGGCGTGGCTAGCTGACGGGTGGCAGTCAGGGCGTGGCTAGCTGACGGGCGGCAGTCAGGGCGTGGCTAGCTGACGGGTGGCAGTCAGGGCGTGGCTAGCTGACGGGCGGCAGTCAGGGCGTGGCTAGCTGACGGGTGGCAGTCAGGGCGTGGCTAGCTGACGGGCGGCAGTCAGGGCGTGGCTAGCTGACGGGCGGCAGTCAGGGCGTGGCTAGCTGACAGGCGGCAGTCAGGACGTGGCTAGCTGACAGGCAGCAGTCAGGACGTGGCTAGCTGATGGGCGGCAGTCAGGGCGTGGCTAGCTGACAGGCAGCAGTCAGGACGTGGCTAGCTGACGGGCGGCAGTCAGGACGTGGCTAGCTGACAGGCAGCAGTCAGGACGTGGCTAGCTGACGGGCGGCAGTCAGGGCGTGGCTAGCTGACAGGCAGCAGTCAGGACGTGGCTAGCTGACAGGCAGCAGTCAGGACGTGGCTAGCTGATGGGCGGCAGTCAGGGCGTGGCTAGCTGACAGGCAGCAGTCAGGACGTGGCTAGCTGACGGGCGGCAGTCAGGGCGTGGCTAGCTGACAGGCAGCAGTCAGGACGTGGCTAGCTGACAGGCAGCAGTCTGGGGGTGGCTAGCTGACAGGCAGCAGTCAGGACGTGGCTAGCTGACGGGCGGCAGTCAGGGCGTGGCTAGCTGACGGGCGGCAGTCAGGACGTGGCTAGCTGATAGGCAGCAGTCAGGACGTGGCTAGCTGACGGGTGGCAGCAGCAGGGGCACGAGCAGAGTGATGGAATGGAAGGGTGAGTGCTGTCTTGCTGAGAGAGGACAGCAGGTTAGTGCTCCAATGAACCACTCTCACTAGCCTGGGTCGGCAGTGATAGGTTTTTGGACAGAGGAAGTGGACTGCTGAGAGTCTCTGTGTGCGCTGGGATCTGGCAGCTGGTGGAGGCTGTGTGGCAGGGGGCTGAGCCTCTGGGGGAGCAGTCTGAGCTTCCACCGTACCACCCAGAGGTTTCTGCTCGAGCTGCGATAGAAACTGTGACATTGGCTAGCAGATGCTGCAACTTGATCAGATCCACAAATATTCTCGTGCAGAGCGGCCACCACGTCTATACTGGGAAGCATGAACTCCAAGTTCCTGTCCCATGTTGGTGGCAGGTTCCTCCATGCACCTTAACATTGCCCACAGGCTGTCTGGCAGCTCCACCATTGCACCAAGCATTTGACTGTGTATACCCACCAGCCATCACACTGTCACACTATTCATGTGCTAATCTGAGAACCTGTGTGCAAGCTGACCCTCCAGTGAGCTGGCACCTCTGCTTTACTTCTCCCCCACCCTGGTTGTGGTCACCTGTTGCTGGTGTCTCATGACCTGCACATCCCATCTCTAATGAATACGCCATGTCAGTATCTGAGCTGATCGCTGCGATCCTGTGAGCGACTGATAGTGCTTCTTCTTCATCATGACTTTCCACCACTGCGTGGCCAGATCGCAGCTCTGGGATATCTGAAAGGAGAAAGGCACAAGAGTAGGGTTGTGGTGAGAGGAGAGAGGGAAAGCAGGAAGTGCAGCTCAGACCATCGAGGATTGAGTATGAACATTCCCAGTCATTTCAGCTCCACTGCTGACCGTGGTCTCAGTCTTGGTCAGTCAAATAGTGGCCCTCACTGTCTCCTGCTCCCTGCTGGTCAGGGGCTGCTGCCTGTGTGTGTTACATTATCCTGTAAGAAAAGGGGGAAGTGTGTCACTGATTGTGGTGCTATTGGTTTGGGTGATGTGGCTGTCAGTTGAATAGTTGGCAGTGTGTGCAAGTAATGAGATGTGAGTGTGAAGCACATGAGAGTGAGGTGAATGTTAAGTGTGAGTCCTGATTGATAGAGACTGCTGATGGGTGAGTGATAAGGGTTTGATGCATTGAATAGTATGCTGGAGAAGTAATGCTGTTAGTGGGATATACCATTTGAGAACACATCACTGACCTTGATATGCATTTGGGGTCATTGGACTTGTTGTGGAACTACATCAACATCTTCTGTGCTCGGCTCCTGGGATTGACTAACTGGTTCCACTGTCTCTGCAAAGGTCGTGCTGGCGGGAGAGACTCTGATTGATCCCACTCTGTCTGCAACTTAAGTCTTCAAAAGATCAGGACGCCAGTTTCTGATCCTTTGCCCAGCAGTACTGCCCAGCCCTGACCCTCTCCCCAGTCTTTGCAAAGGATGTCTCGTGGGCCTCCGCTCTCCATCTCCTGCTCCAGTGCAGCAGCAGAAAATCTTGGAGCCCAGGTTTTGCCAGATTATAATATTCTTGTGTCTTTCCCAGATCAAACTCACATTCACAATAACTCCCAACTACTGCTCCAGCCAAAAGACCCCTCCCCTTGAAGAGGAGCAGGCTGGCCTTAAGTAGCACAGGCTAGCATCAGCTTGTACTAGCCTCTCCCATGTTTGTAGCTGATACTCAGACATGCAGCCACTCAAAGGCAGTTTCAGATTCTCACTACAACCCCATCAGTGAACAGGCAGCACAAGGTATTCGCCCAGTGCAGGCAGCTCCCAATGGGAACAAGTAAATTGTCATTTACAATCCCCGTCCCCCTGCCCAATTCCACAGCCTTATTCTTGAAATCGCTAATTGCCAACTATGAGTACTGTTAAAGCTACCGCGGAGCTGAAATGCATCATTTTAACAATAAGCCTATATGAGTTTGTAAACAGGTTAAACAAAATTACCATGGCAACACCTGATATATAAGAACATAAGAAAATGGGGGAAATGTAGGTTATACACCACTTGAGCCTACACTGCTTGATCCTCAACCTCAGCTCTACTTTCCTACCCAATTCTCATGTCCTTTTGGCTAGAATATAATACAGGATTTTTTTTCATTTATGGGGCATGGGTGTCGCTGGTTGGCCAGCATTAATTACGCATCCCTATTTGCTCTTGTGAGGGCTGTTGAGAGTCAACCGCATTGCTGTGGCTCTGGAATCAGATGTAGGCCAGACCAGGTAAGGACGGCAGATTTCCTTCCCTAAAGGACATTAGTGAACCAGATGGGTTTTTCTAACAATCGACAATGGTTTCATGGGTCATCAGTAGATTCTTAATTCCAGATATTTTCTATTGAATTCAAATTCCACCACCTGCCATGGCGGGATTCGAACCCAGGTCCCCAGAACATTAGCTGAGTTCCTGGATTAATAGTCTAGCGATTAAATCATTAGGTCATCACCTCCCCTGAAGCCAATTGCACAGATTCAATTCCCCTACTGGCTATGCTAGTTCATAGAGGCCTGGTTCCTTGCCTTGCTGTGGAGATGCCGGCGTTGGACTGGGGTGAACACAGGAACAGTTTTAACAACACCAGGTTAAAGTCCAACAGCTTTATTTAGCAAATAGCAAATAGCAAATACAATTAGCTTTTGGAGCGCTGCTCCTTCGTCGTGTACAGCGCAGAGTTGCTGAGCAGAAACTGATAGCCAAGTTCCGCACACATGAGGACGGCCTAAACCGGGATGTTGGATTTATGTCACATTATCAGTAACCCCCACAGCTTGCCTCCTGGACTGGCAGGCTGTCCTGTCTGGAGACAATACACATCTCTTTAACCTGTGCTTAATGCTCCCTCCACTCACATTGTCTGTATCTTTAAGACCTGGTTGGCTGTAGAGATTTGCATTCTAATCAGTATTCTGTAACTTGATTTTGTGTCTCTGTGCCCTGTTTGAGAGCACATTTCCACTCCATCTGACGAAGGAGCAGCGCTCCGAAAGCTAATGGTATTTGCTACCAAATAAACTTCTTGGACTTTAACCTGGTGTTGTTAATACTGTTACTGTCCTTGCCTTGCCCCAGGCTTTGATGTGGAGAGATGTTCCTCAAACTATCTAATGACTTGTCTCTTTCTAATACCGAGAGATACCTACTGTCCCTCATGGATTATGGTCTCACGTATCCCTTGGTTCCCTTACAGTCCAAAAATCTATTGACTTCAGCTTTGAATATATTCAATGTCCAAGCACTCACATGCCCTCTGGGGTATGGACTTTTACAACCCTCTGGGTGAAAATCTTTCTGCCCATCTCAACCCTAAGTGGCCAACCTCTTATCCTGGGAAACGCCCGTTAGTGGGAGATGCTGTGGCCAGGGAAACAGCCTCCCAGAATTTTTTAGATGTCTCAGCATCATTCTAAAGCTTTCATCAGCTACATTATGTGGACAAGCACATTACTTACCAAAATCTTTATCTTGGCAACTTCTTGACACTTCAGCCCATCACTAATGGAGATGACAAACTCAGGCTCTCACTTTAGTTTACAAAGCATCCTGACATTAGTATACTGATTGGGAGCAGCTAAAATCTCAATGCCAATTGTCACTGTGCCTCGTAAAGAAAGATTAGAGCAAAAATGATCCATGTGCATCAACAATATTTATAATTTTGAAACCGAATACAACATGTACACACTGTTTGGTTTCTTAGCAAATTTATTTTTTCTGAGTCAGCCTTAAAATTTCATAAAATGGTTGATGGGGTTTAGTAGCTTAAAAGATAAAGCAATATATTGGATAGCAAATGTGTGGAAGTAGCCCTAAGCTCCTTGAAAATGGGAAATACATTAAAACGATTCTTAATGATGCCTATTCACATGCTTTAGAAAATGAATACCACGTCAAAGCCTTGACAGTCCATTAAACATAGAACTGTGAATGTGTGCAAAGCCTCATCTTCCCGCTGGCATTTTGACATATTTATGGTGTTTGCTGATGGCTGGCTGTTTGCTCTAGTTCACCATGTCCTGCCAACAGCTTATCTGTCTACTGAAGGTGACAGTTTGTCCAGGTCTTTTCGCCGCAACATTGGGCTAATGTTTGACCCTCGATGCTGAGATTTAATGTGATTAGAAGCAGCTCCTGTGTCCACAAGATAAAAGTAATCCCACACTAAGGATGACGGCTGTGAGGAAACACAAGGGGGGCTGTCAATGTTCCTGAGGCTGACAGCCCCTGCGGAGCTGCCCTTGTGCTACGGAAGTACCAGCAATTCTTCAATTTGGCATCTGGTGCTCTGTAATTGTCAAGTGGCATTGTCCTACTTGTAAGGGACTTTAAAACCTTATTTTGGTTGTCTTTGATTAAACACCTCTGTTAGGTAAAATGTTCCTGGAATCAGCGATAAAAGCAAATACTACATGTTGGAGGTTGTACCATGTTTCTTAATGGTTATTTTCATCACACTCATGCCATCAGCTAATGGGGCTTCCAATGTCAGCGATAGTTGGCATTCAATGTAGAGCAATCTGTTTCTGCAGCTCTGTGATTGCTGTTAAACATTGATAATTAAACACAACACTACAGTCCAGTTCCAGCGGGCTCTGTTTCGTTGCTGTTCCTATCAATGTAAATAAATTGTTACAAATCATTTTATATTATACATTTTGCAACTGCAAAGGAAGCTTTAGTAACATATCCTTTTCATGATAAGAAAGGGTAACGCAACTCTGAGGCATTGTGCATGCAGCCAGAGAGGACGAATAGCATAGCAAATATGGGGAATATTTCGACAATTTATTTGGATGAGCCTGTTTCTGTAAACATTGTACACGTCGTCTTCAATCAAATCATGCGGAATTAAATAGAAATGTCACACAAGGCAGACATTGGCTTTCTAAATAAAATGCGGCGCATGTAGCATCTGTAAGAGAGGTACAAACACCAGCTGTCCAATAAAGGAGGAGGGGGTAGCTTGTTTATTGTTGTGGGGATAGGACACTGAATCTACGCAGTGACTTGATTAATGGCTGGGCTTTGGCCTGTCACTGAGTTTTGTCTTCGTCAAGAAAAATGAAGCTCAAACACCTTGTAGAGGGTGTCCTATTGATGCAAACTGCTCTCGTTTGCCATTGTCTGTCACCGCTGATGGATAGTGCAACAGATTGATTGGCCAGTTTCAACAGCCATCCATCAGCATCATCTTCAGGGATTACAATTCAGAAGATATTTTATTCTATTACAATGATCAGATATTGACCTCTCAGCTTGAGAAAAACAAAATCCAAAAAGAGCAATTTGTTGCAATCAAAACATCGAGTAGCTTAAGAGAGAACTGTTACAAGTACTACCTTTTTTGCAAGATTTTCAATGTGTACAGCAGTAACAGAATATACGCAGAATAGACTCTCTTTCCTCAGAAGGTCATTGAGAAACTGGAATCAGTTGGAGGTGTGAAAAGAAAAGGTGGATAATACTCATATTTGCTCCGTTGCGGCTTCATTTGAGCAATGCTTTAGTAAATTCTAATTAAATCAAGCTCTCTTAATAATGAAATTCAGCATCATTGTGTGTCCTGGAAGAGATGTTTGATCCCATCGCATCCCAAGGCTGAAATCAGCCTCTCTGGAAACACATTGGAATAGGACTGGGGAGAGGGTTTGAGTCCAGCTTTTATCTACAATGTGGCCCTGAACTGAACTGAAAACAAAGCAGTCTCTTGAAGATATCCACTGCTGATCTGATCTAAATGCCACCAATCTGCATTAAAATAAATTTGAATTGCAGTTGCAGCAGTCTCTATCAGAGGCTGGGTACCGAGCAAAGAAAAAATTCAATTGAATTTGCTGTGAGCTGGTGTATTTCAATGTCCTTTGATTTTAAGTTTCCTATCATAAAATCAAAGCCAAGTAACCTGCTTTCTTTCATGTCACAACCCCATTGATTGAAAGGAAGGAAAATTGATGAAGAACAGCCAAGTATGTAAATTATAAATGGATTCCAGGCATGCAAGGAGCAAGAGCTGTACCAAAGCAGGAAAGCTGAGACGAGGTAGCACAGGGGGGCTAAAACATTATGATCTCAGCTTGCAGGAGTCAATTGCAATTAAAAGGGGTGTGGACACTGGCAACTGTGACTCATGGTGGCTACTATGAACATAAGGTGGCTTCCACTGGGCAGTCCAGACTAACGGGATAAAATTTTCCTTTCTCTTCCAGCTGTTAAAGATTGCAAGTATAATATATTAGGTGGTCTGAACTCCCTACAGCAAAAAATCAAACAGAAATTATCCATGTATAACAATAATCGAACAATCCCAGAATGAAAAGGCTAGGGTGGAGTAAAAGGGTATTGGAATTGATCAAGGTGGTTTTAAGACTAGATTACAAATGCACAATGAAAGAAAGCAATCCCCAAACCAACTGATCAGATCTAAGCTCTGCAGTCATGCCAGGTGAATGGTGGTGGACAATTAAACAACTCATTGCAGCTAATTTGATTCACTCCACGTGATATCAAGAAATGGCTGAAGGCAATGCATACTTCAAAGGCTACAGGCCCTGACAATATTTCAGCAATCTTCTGAAGATTTGTGCTTCAGAACTAGTCATATCCTGAGCCAAGCTCTTCCAGTACTGCTACAGTACTGGCAACTACCCAGCAATGTGGAAAATTGCCCTGTACACAAAAAGTGGGACAAATCCTTCCTGGCTACTTAATGCTCCATCAATCCACCGTCAGTCATCAGCAAAGTAGTGGAAAGTGTCATAGACACTGCTACCAAGTGGCACTTACACAGCAATAACCTGCTCACTGTTGCTCAGTTTTGATTCCACGAAGACCATTCAGTCCCTGAGCTCATTACAGCCTTGGTCCAAACCTGGGCAAAAGAGCTCAAGAGATGAGGTGAAAGTGATGGCCCCTGACCTCAGGGCAGATTTTGACCGAGTATGACATCAAGGAGCCCGAGCAAAACTGAAGTCAATGGGAGCCAAGGGAAAAACTCTCCACCTGTTGATTAGCACAAAGGAAGTTGGTTGTGGTTGTTGGAGGTCAATCCTCTCAGTTCCAGGACATCAACACAGGACTCCCTCAGGAGGACTCCCTCAGGGGGACTCCCTCAGGGGAGTGTCCTCGGCCTAACCATCTTCAGCTGTTTCATTAGTTAACTTTCCTCCACTAAAGGTGAGAAGAGGCGATGTTCGCTGATGACTGCACAATGTTCAGCACCATTCATTACTGTTCAAATACTGAAGCAATCTGTTTCCCTCTGCACCATGACCTGGACAGTATCCTTGCTTGTGCTGACAAGTGGTAAGTAACGCTTGTGCTACATAAGTGCCAGGCAATGACCATCTCCAAAAAGGGAGAATCTAACCATATCCCTTGACATTGAATGATATTACCATTGCTAAATCCCCAAATATCAACATCCTGGGTGTTACCATTGACCAGAAATTGAATGGGACGAGCATAGAACATAGAACATAGAAAGCCACAGCACAAACAGGCCCTTCGGCCCACAAGTTGCGCTGATCATATCCCTACCTCTAGGCCTATCTATAGCCCTCAATCCCATTAAATCCCATGTACTCATCCAGAAGTCTCTTAAAAGACCCCAACGAGTTTGCCTCCACCACCACCGACGTCAGCCGATTCCACTCACCCACCACCCTCTGAGTGAAAAACTTACCCCTGACATCTCCTCTGTACCTACCCCCCAGCACCTTAAACCTGTGTCCTCTCGTAGCAACCATTTCAGCCCTTGGAAATAGCCTCTGAGAGTCTACCCTATCCAGACCTCTCAACATCTTGTAAACCTCTATCAGGTCACCTCTCATCCTTCGTCTCTCCAGGGAGAAGAGACCAAGCTCCCTCAACCTATCCTCATAAGGCATGCCCCCCAATCCAGGCAACATCCTTGTAAATCTCCTCTGCACCCTTTCAATGGCTTCAACATCTTTCCTGTAATGAGGTGACCAGAACTGCGCGCAGTACTCCAAGTGGGGTCTAACCAGGGTCCTATAAAGCAGCATATAAATGTGTGGCTACAAGAGAAGGTCAGAGGCTGGGAATTCTGTGGAGAGTAGCTAGCCGACTGCCTGCCCAAATCATAACCACCATCTCGAAGGCACAAGTCAGGAGTGTGATGGAATACTCTCCACTTGCCTGGATGAATGCAGCTCCAACAACACTCAAGAAGCTTGACACCATCCAGGGCAAAGTAGCTTGCTTGATTAGCCAAGATTTGGCCCAATCTCCTCTCCTTCAGCCTTGTCTCTCTCGCAACACTTATTGTAGCTGTTGTTGGCCTCACAATCAGCCAGAAACTGAATGCTGCCTCAGCACATATGCTTGACGCCAATAGCTCGCTGGTCAGATTCACTTAATTCACTCCTATTGGTGCTGGAACAGGCAGCCGGCTGTAACTTCATTATGGTAAAGTTAAAAACATTTTGGGGTTTACTTTGCTTTCTGTCATTGGTGAAAAACTACTGATGACAAAGTAGCAACTTGGGCCGCGATGCTCCCAAAAGTGCTGAATTGGCGGGAAAACTGTTCTAAATCCCCACTGTTTTTTCAGTGCAGCTTCGGACCTGAATCTCTGCACTCTGTGCACTGCAGAGATCCCAGTCGGGAATCTCATTAAAAACCTGGGGGGAGCGGGGCCTATTCGCACCAAAGTCTGACAGTTCTGAAGCTTTGCGTATGCACAATGGCCCCAAACTGTCAAACTCCCATTTGTTGGCCAGCACAATCACTGGCCAGCCCGGGACCCTGCTGTGCTGTTCCTCCAGCACCCCCCACGGCCCGATCGCGGCCCCCACAGCAATTCCGGGCCAGCCCCGACTCCCCCCTCCGTCTCCCCCCCACCGCCATCCTGGAGCGCGCCGATGTCCAGCCCCCCGCACCCAGCAGTGGCAATACCCCACCTGCCTCACCTCAGCAGACTCCCCCCTCCCGCTGATCCCCCCCTGGCATCAGAGCCCCCGGCGGCAGGTCCCCCCTGGCAAAACACCCCACCCAGCCCGCCCCAATCACTGCCCTCCCTTCATCCCGATCCTGTCTGCAGAGTGGCAGCAGGACCCCCCCACCCCCACCGATCGCTCCTAGGCCCCACCCCAATGCCGGATGGGCAGTGCGAAGGTGCCCCCTGGGCATAAGCACTTTGCCCCTTGGGCAGTGCCGGGGGCACAGGCTGTAACTGCCAGGGTGTCCATGCCCAGGGGGCACCACCCCCCCGCTGCCCAACCCCCTGGGGGACCCGATTGCCCCCCCCGCTTCATTCCGGCAGGGTCTCCCGCTAGTTCCCCAAATGTGGGGAGCTAGTCTGAACCCCGCTGGAATGAAGTACTCCTGGCGGAGTGGGAGATTCAATCGGGACCTGAAAAGTCCCGATAATGAACAAATATACATATTTAAAGCATATGCAGAAAAGATTTAAATGACTTACCTGTCTTCCCGTCGGTTTTCAGCATGGTCTGACTGGCGACTCTTCACCGGCTCTGGGAGATGCGCATGCGTTCCCGGAACATGCGCAAATCCCTGTTCAAGGCTGCAGATGTGGGTCTCCCACCGCTACCCTACTGAAAAGTTGCAGGTCGCAATGGGAGAATCGTGGCCTCAGTTTCCAACCTGTATGGCTGGAATCAAGTTTAAAGTTTATTTATTAGTGTCACAAGTAGGCTTGCATTAACACTGCAATGAAGTTACTATGAAAATCCCTTAGTTGCCACACTCCAGCGCCTGTTCGGGTACACAGAGAGAGAATTTAACATGGCCAATGCACCCAACCAGCACTTCTTTTGGAGGAAACGAGAGCACCCAGAGACACAGGGAGAACATGCAAACTCCACACAGACAGTGACGCAAGCTGGGAATTGAACCCGGGTTTCTGGTGCTGTGAGGCAGCAGTGCTAACCACTGTGCCACAGAGCCGCCCTAAAAATCACATAAAACAAGCTGGTGAAGCGCTATTTACCATTTTCCTGTCCATTGATAAAATGTCCTTGCCCCATAGTTACTAGACTATCCCAGGAATGAAGAGTTCTAGCTAAAAAGAGAGACTCGAAAAGGCAGGCCATGTTTGATTGAGCTCAGTAAGAAGTCTCACAACACCAGGTTAAAGTCCAACAGGTTTATTTGGAATCACAAGATTTTGGAGCGCTGCTCCTTCATCAGGTGAGTGGAGGTAGGTTCACAAACATGGTATGCCTACCTCCACTCATAATAAACCTGTGCCCACCCCAGTCCAATGCCGACATCTCCACCTCATGTTTGATTGGAGCTAAGAAGGTTTTGGAGACCTAATAAAAGTTGACAAAGTTATGAAAGGTTCTGATAAGGTAAATAGTCATAAACTTTCTCCATTGATTGGCAGGACAGGAATGAGGGCACACAAGTTCAAAATAATCATAAAAAGAGTTAAATGGGAAGTTAGGAAAAAATATATAATGGATAGCTGCTCTGCGGAGCTTTCTGTCAATGAAGAGAGTTTCATAACTTATTTAAAAGTCAAATTAAATAGCTGTTCCAAATGCTTACAGAAATGAGCAGAAGAGTGGGGTTAGATTTGTACCTCATTTGAAGAAAAGCAACACTGCCAACTTGATGAACCAATTGGCTTATTTCTATGGTATGTGATAATGAGCAGAATATTACCATGTTTGGCAAAGTGTCATCCTAGGCGGGAAAAGTGGAGGCTAGCCTGTCAGCTATGTTGGCGGGTTTTTCCACCATATTTTTAAACATTTTACAGAAAAAATGAAAGGGGCGTCCCACAACATCGTGCTGGCGGGATAGGCTCTGATTGATTCCACTCTGTCAGCAACTTAATTCTTCAAAAGATCAGGGTGCCAGTTTCAAAGTGCGCAAATGGTACTGCCCAGCCCTGACCCTCTCCCCTGAGGGATGTACTCATCTCTGGTGGGTCCAGGTGCACCTCACGGGGTACCTGTCGTGATTCACGTCAGCTTGCCCTCACACTGACATGAATTTAATGCCAGTTTAATGTTGGGGAGACTTTCAGGCATGAAGGCCTGTTGGTGATTTCTAAGTTGATGCAAATGGGAATTCCGACTTTTAAAGTCAGGACTCCTGTTACATCATTGGTGAGGGATGAAGACAATTGATCGGGGAAATCCCGCTGGAGTAAAAACCATTTGGGGACTCCCATGTGATTTCTCTGCCCCTTCCGCCAATCCTGCCCCCTGACAATGGGAGCGGAAAATCACAACCAGCAGACCTCAACTTCAACCAACCAACAACATCACTGCCCATAGTTTGACCGCTTCTGGGAAAACATCCAGCTGTTTAGCATCTCTGAACTATTCACACAGCTTTCCAGGCAGTAGACATTTTTAGCCATCTCACACAATGCCTTCAAGCATTCCTGTCTCCTTTTCTACCATCAGAAATGATCTCTTCCTCAGAGTGTTTTGCTTCTTCTCACAAAAATTCTGTTTGTTCCTCTTTCTGTCTATGTCACTGTCTGCTCTCGCTTCGTGTCTGCATGTGTGCACTGATTGCCTTCACCTTCCAATTCCTCTGCTTGTACGTAGTCCTCTGTTGTGTCTGCCAGTCACATGGCTTCTTTCTTAACTTCTTTCTTTTGACATTGCTTGCAGTTCAAGGATAGTCAGGTCACGTGGATAAGTATTTTTTATTATCCAAGGAAATTACAATTGATCCCTTTACAATTGATGCAAATACTTTAAAGTCCTTTTCAAAAATTATTTAAAATGATTACAGATTCACAGGCCTTTTGAAGAAATTCCAGATTTTACCTGGACTACTGCTTCTGGGTCACATCAGAATTCCTTGATTTACTTTTAAAAAAATATTCACTTTAGAATAAATTCAAACATGCTGCTTCTTTTCATAGTAAGAAGTTTAACAACACCAGGTTAAAGTCCAACAGGTTTATTTGGTAGCAAAAGCCACACAATGCTACCAAATAAACCTGTTGGACTTTAACCTGGTGTTGTTAAACTTCTTACTGTGTTTACCCCAGTCCAACGCCGGCATCTCCACATCATGGCTTCTTTTCATGGCATTAGTGCTTGTTGCAGTCAAATTTTTAATTTGTTCCTTCCAATCCTTTCAATGACTTTGAAAAGTCTGCAATCCTTCCCAAATACTAAATGCTTCTTTGCATATCAATCAACAAACATAGGAGTTGATAGACGGTTCGTCATTTCTTTCAGGTTCCTCAGCTTCTTGTTGGCTATCACTTAGTCCCTTCTCGCTCTGCCAGTGCCTGATCCCTTATTCACATCCACAATACAATAAGATTTATGAACAATCCTTCTCGCAAGCCAAGAATCTCATGCAGAAGCTGATTGCCACCAAATAAGCAGCATTCAGTAAAACTTGGTAAACATGTGGCCAAACCAACAAAAAGTACACTTCAATAAAATAGCTGTGGAATCTAATCCCTAAATAGTAACTTAGGGGGCGATTCTCCCAAAGTGCTGAATTGGCAGGAAAACTGTTCTAAATCCCGACTGTTTTGTTAGTTCAGCTTCTCACCTGAATCCCCACACTCCGTGCACTGCAGAGGTCCCAGTCGGGAATCTCATTAAAAACCCAGGGAGACGGGGCTTATTCGCGCCGGAGTTTGACAGTTCTGGAACTCTGCGCATGCGCAGTGATTCTGACCTGTAAGACTCCCTGTTTGCTGGCCAGCTCAATCGCAGCACCCACAGCAATTCCCGGGCCAGCCCTGACCGCCCCCCCCCCCACCCCCCCCCCCCCCCCCCCTCTCCTCCGTCCTGGAGCGTCCCGATGTCCAACCCATCCCCCCCAGCAGTGGTGATCCCCCACCCCTCTCACCCTGGCAGACCCCTCCCCTGTTGACCCCCAGCCCCCAGGGTCAGACCCCCTCCCCGGAGGCAGGCCCGCCCCAGCAGACCACTCACCCCCCCGAGCCCATCCTAATTGCTGCCCTCCTTCCATCCCAGATCGATCCTGTCTGCAGAGTGGCAGCGGGACCCCCCACCCCCACCAATCACCCCTAGACCCCACCCACAATAGGCCCCACCCCATTGGCACTGCCTGATGCCCAATGGGCAGTGCCAAGGTGCCTCCGGGGCATGGGCACTTTGCCCCTTGGGCAGTGCCGGGGGCTCAGACTGGCATTGTCGCGGTGCCAATGCCCAGGGGACACCACTCCCCTGCCGCCCGACCCCGTGGGGGACCCTGATTGCCCCCCCTTCATTCCAGCGGGGTCTCCCCATAGTTCCCCGAACGTGGGGAGCTAGTCTGAACCTCATCGGAATGAAGTACTCCTGGTGGGGTGGGAGATTCAATTGGGACCTGAAAGTTCCCGATAATGAACTAATAAACATATTTAAAATATATTTAAAACAGATTCAAATAACTTACCTGCCTTCCCGCCGGTTTCCAGCGTGGTCTGACCGGCGACTGTTCGCTAGCTCTGGGAGATGCGCATGTGTTCCCGGCACATGCGCAAATCCCGGTTCAAGGCCGGCAATGCGCATCTTCCACCGCAACCCGCCAGAAAAGTTGTGGGTCGCGATGGGAGAATCGGGGCCTTAATCTCTAATCTTTAAATAGTAACTTAACAGCGTTAGCTTGAATGTGTCCCGCGTGGAGACTTTCAGATTTCTGTGCAGATGCATAATGCAGAACAGATATTGACATGAATTAGGAGTCGCGAGGAGTGGGCATGCTAGTTTTAGCTCCATTGCAGTGCCGAAAACTGTATTTTTTTTCCAAAGTATACCTGATACAAAAGAAATCTGTAAGAATATTACAAACATTCCAAAATGACTATCAAAATAATATTCAGCTTCTTTACATACCTCAGCTAACACTCTGAGATGCTTCAATACAGTAAAGGAAAAGTTTCAGACCATGAAATGTTTGCAATGGTCTTACAAGTGTTGCAAAGCTATTTTAAATATTATCTACATCAAACAAGTTGCACTCTGAGGCGCTTCAGTACTGTTGAGATATTTGCCATATTAACTGTATACATTCAGTGAGTATAATGCTGAGGAGGTTCTGCTCCCCACTGTCATCAGCTCCTTCTCCACCCTTATCCTCCCTGTTGCTTGTCACTCCTGATCTCTTCCTCCCTTCTCTCAGAATGTACCAAAGAGACAAGACCTAACTGTCACAGCAGCCTATCATTGAAATTCCCCTTACAACCAGGTATCTTGAGCTTACCAGCCTGAAGCCCAATAGCAGCTGTGCCTTTGGGCTCTTGGGCAGGGATCAATCATCCCGTGAAAAGTTCATGCTCAGAGGCTGGCATGAACTGATTTCTAGGCCATTTTCTAGAGGCTTTAAATAATTCTGGATCAGGAGCTGCATTTTTATCTGGGCCATTTACTAGTATTGACACGTATTTGGCCTCAGCAATGCAAGATGGACACATCTGCAAGAATGTGATATGCAGAAACACTACAGCAATAGCTTAAAACTGGTGCAATACAGACCAGCTTCGGCACAGCAGCTGATCCCAAATGGATATTTCTGTTTTTGCCACTTAAACAGTCTAAATTAATATTTATTGAAAGCAAACACTTCAGAAAACTCTGACTGTATTCAAGTTAACTCCCCGCGTTTCAGCAAATAATGATTTTGGAACTTTGAACCAGAAAGAGGTGAATATAATTCTCATTGGAGGTTTTAAAATCAGCTGCTAATATATGATTTTGTTAAATTGTACCTTTTAAACAATGAAAAATTTCAACTTCAGTTCTGAGGCACACCCGATATGTTTGGCAGCCTGGTGGCACAGTGGTTAGCACTGCTGCCTCACAGTGCCAGGAACCCAGGTTCAATTCCTGCCTTGGGTGACTGCGTGTAATTTGCATGTTCTCCCCATGTCTGGGTGGGTTTCCTCTGGGTGCTCTGGTTTCCTTCCACAGTCAAAAGATGTGCAGGTTGGGTGGATTGGTCATGCTAAATTGTCCCTTAGTGTCCATAGATGTGTAGGTTGGCGGGTTTACATGGGAAATGCATGGGATTACAGGGATAGGACAGAGAGGGGAACACTCTTTCGGAGAGTCGGTGCAGACTCAATGGACTGCATGGTCTCTTTCTGTACTGTAGAGATTCTATGGATATAAATATAAATGATGGGCCAAATGGCCTCCTTCTTCACTGTAGGGATTCTATAATTATATAAATGTATATATATATGATAGATAAAATATATATCTATAAATATACAGTACAGCAGAGCAGCCCAGCTAAAACAACCGTTCTGCTGCACCAGTCCTATACAGTAGCTAATCTACTCCAATGCTGATACATTAATTTCTATTATCTTAAAATGTTTGTTAATCAGTAAAATTTGATACAATAAAAATATTCCAAAAGGTTAAAGTTTTGAAAACATTGTACTACTTAATAACACATTTCTATTTGTGTCGCTAGGTTACAGAAATGACAGGGTTTGCCACCAGATGAAGAATCACTGGCATTACACATAAATTGCAGTGCATCTGATTAATTCTTCACTCAGCTGGAAGACTAGGGTGACTGACTCCCCTGGTTGAGAGAACAGTTGAAAATGTTCGGCAAACGCACCATATAATTTTCTTATTTAAATATTCAGTGCTGTATCATGATAGGAGGACAATGTACAGTTTGAGTTTCTGCTTATTTATAGAGTCATGAAGGTTTACAGCATGGAAACAGGCCCTTCGGCCCAACTTGTCCATGCCGTCCTTTTTTTTTTAAACGCCTAAACTAATCCCAATTTTGAATCAATGTAATCCGGGAGAATTTCACCAAACTGGTACAACAGATTGTCAAACTTTAAATGCGGGTGCGTTACATTCAAAGCCACCAGAAGTTTGTATTTTCTGCAATCTTTTACACTGGTTTATGATTAAATTTGTCCAAATGAAGCCTCACGCACAAATTGCAAGGATTGCCCTCCTTGCACAGGTTCGGGCAGGCTTGTCAAGTTTTGCTCATTTTCTGAGACGCAGGCATGAGTAGGCATATTTGAAGAGTTTTTCACATCAAAATACGTAATTTACCAAGAAACTGATTATACACTAATGAAATTATAATTTTTCCAAGTCATTTTCAGTAATTAAAAAAAAGGCTCACAATTACAGAACACTTTGACAGTGTAATGTAGGAAACAATGAAGGCAACCAATTTGTGCGTAGAAAACTCTCACAAACATGTTTGTGATAATGCCCAAATAATCTTTTTGCAATGTTGCTTGATAAACAGTAGGCAGGATTTTATGGCCATTCCTGCCAGTGGAATCTTCTAGTCCCGCCGATGGCGATTCCCCCCAGGGGTTCCCCCATGGCAGAAGCTGCGAACCACAGGAAACCCTACCAGCCAATGGCGGGCCAGTGCTACCTCAAAACACGTTTCAGGGATGCAGAAAATCCCTCCCGTGGACTCAGATGCTGTAGATAACTCGCGTCTTCTTTGAAATAATGCCCCTGGGGGAGGGATTTTCTGGCTGCGCTCACCCCGAAGCCGGAAAATCCCAACCAAGGTCAACGGACCTTTGCATGATCTGTGTCCCACCAGCTACGATTCTCTTCTATCTTCTACTCAGCTGCCCCATTGCACTATGGTTCATGGATGATCTTGGGCTCTGCAGCGTTGCAGATTCTAATACTAAAAATCAGCCAAAGCAAGAAAATGGTGTTAGCACTGCTTCTAACCCCTTATAACACAACCTGTGTGGTTCACCAACCAAAAGAGAAAATGCTGGAAAAGCTTAGCAGGTCTGGCAGCATTTGTAAGGAGAAAAAAGAGCTGAAGTCTACAAGATTATGAGGCATAGACAAATGGATAGTCAGAAGCTTTTTCCCAGGGTGGAAGAGTCAATTACTAGGGGCAGAGGTTTAAGGTGCGAGGGGCAAGGTTTACGAGACATGGTTTTTACACAGAGGGTGATGGGTGCCTGGAACTCGCTGCCAGGGGAGGTAGTGGAAGCAGATACGATAGTGATTTTTAAGGGATGTCTTGACAAATACATGAATAGGATGGGAATAGAGGGATATGGTCCCCGGAAGAGTAGGGGATTTTAGTTCAGACAGGCAGCATGGTCAGTGCAGGTTTGGAGGGCCAAAGGGCCTGTTCCTGTGCTGTAATTTTCTTTGTTCCTTGTTCTTTGTTTCGAGTCCAGATGACCCTTTTGATATCAACATACCAATCACATACCGGGCGGCATGGTAGCACAGTGGTTAGCACTGCTGCTTCACAGCTCCAGGGACCTGGGTTCGATTCCCAGCTTGGGTCACTGTCTGTGTGGAGTTTGCACATTCTCTTCGTGTCTGTGTGGGTTTCCTCCGGGTGCTCCGGTTTCCTCCCACAGTCCAAAGATGTGTGGGTTAGGTTGATTGGCCATGCTAAAATTGCCCCTTAATGTCCTGAGATGTGTAGGTTAGAGGGATTAGCGGGTAAATATGTAGGGATATGGGGGTAGGGCCTGGGTGGGATTGTGGTCGGTGCAGACTCGATGGGCCAGATGGCCTCTTTCTGCACTGTAGGAATTCTATGATTCTATGATATTGCATCCTTTTTTTTTGCTGGGGTGGGGGGGTGGTGGAAGGAAGGAAAGGGGGGAGATTTTCACCCATTGTGCTGAATTTGCACCCCGTGGACAAAGTACGGGCTGAGGTGAGAAAACTGGTGAGTAGCTCGCCAGCTGCACAGCTGATTTTTCTCTCCAGATACTTTGGCACTCAATGTGTAGAAAACCTGAGAGCGTGGTTTTCACAGGGTGGGGCATGTCGGCAACACCAGCTCCACTGAGATCAGCGTACCCCAGTCTGTGCTGAAAAGAATGCTCCTCCACCCCCACAGATACAGGGAACCCCACCCCCCAAACCCCACCACTTGCACTGGGGCAACTCCCCCGCACCATGGATAAGGGGAGCCACCCGTACTTAAGGGGAACTACTCCCACAGGAGCTCCCCAGTGGGCCCACCCGTTGCACTGCCGGGCATGGCCTCTCCCCCTGAGGGCTATACTTATCTTTACGTCCCCGTCAGGTTCTCCTCAAGTGTTTCACATTGTGCAAAAGCAGTTGTGAATTCTTAATGTGGGGGGAAACATATGTGAGGGAATATAAAATATATTCAAATAAGATTCCCGCCTGTGATCTCACTGTGAGGGGCAGGGAAAATCAAAAAACGAGGTCTCACCGGCGTGAATCTCATTTCCTGATTGTTGAGAGATTTTGCGCCCACTTTGCGGTCTGCGCTCACGGTGAAGGTGGGAGCAGAATTGCCCCCTTTGTCCTCAGCATCCAAGTTCACCAAATTCTTTCTGAGTCTCTTTGGTTAAGGTCGCTTTGGGTAAGGTTTCCAATCTGGATCACCTTCAGAATCGTTCCTCCACAACAAATTAACCTCCTCTCCATCCACTGAATTGGATATAACAATCTGATAACAACTGGTGCGTCAGTAGCATCCCACGATTTGATAATGAAACCACACAAAACATCAAATGGGGCAGGACACATATTTCCATTCTTTTGTGAATGTTTCTTCTCCGTCAACTATCCAACATTTTCATTCATAGGGAATATGGGGCTTGAATGGCTTGTTGAGGCAAACATCCAGACATTGAACTGCAGTCATTAGACTGCCTAGTATGACTGCAAGGACAGGTCCAGAATCGATAGAATTTTGGAAGATAACTACCAATGCATCCACTATCACTAAAGCCAACTCTTTCAACATTCTGGATAGATTAAGTCCAGGCGATTTATCAATTTGCAGACCCATTAACTTCTCCAATAGTACTTTTTTCTAATACTTTTAGTTCTTCATTCTCACTAGTC
The DNA here is from genome assembly GCF_964213995.1 of Mustelus asterias. Classification (NCBI taxonomy): domain Eukaryota; kingdom Metazoa; phylum Chordata; class Chondrichthyes; order Carcharhiniformes; family Triakidae; genus Mustelus; species Mustelus asterias. Next base: position 109,167,449 of record NC_135802.1, read on the forward strand.
CCTTGATTCTCTGGTTTTCAGGGAAGTGCTTTGTATCTTCCTCTGTGAAGACAGAAGTATTTGTTTAATTTCTCTGCCATTTTCTTATTTACCATTACAAACTCTCCTGTTTCTGCCTGTAAGGGACCTACATTTGCCTTTGCTAAGTTTTTCTTTTTTACATACCTCTAGAAGCTTTTACAGTCCAATTCTATGTTTCGGGCTAGTTTACTTTTATATTTTATTTTCTCTTTCTTTACCAATATCTTGGTCCACCTTTGCTGAATTCTAAAATGTTCTTAATCCTCAGGCTTACTACTTTTGTTTTGGCAACTTTGTAAGTCCCTTCCTTTGATCTAATGCAATCTTTAACTTCTCTTGTTAGCCACGGTTAGATCACTTTTCCTGTTGTGTTTTTGTGTATCAAAGGAATGTATATGTGGTAAACCATATATTAATTCCTTAAAGCTAGTTTTTGCCTGCTAACACTCATATCTTTTAATGTAGTTTCCCAATCTACCACAATCAATTTGCCCCTCATGTCTTTGTAGTTTCCTTTGTTTAGACTTAAGACATGAGGACGGCCTCAACCGGGATCTTGGGTTCATGTCACACTATCTGTAAGCCCCACGACTTGCCTGGGCTTGCAAAATCTCACTAACTGCCCTGGTTGGAGACAATACACATCTCTTTAACCTGTGCTTAATCCTCTCTCCACTCACATTGTCTGTACCTTTAAGACTTGATTACCTGTAAAGACTCGCATTCCAATCATTATTTTGTAAATTGAGTTTGTGTCTTTATATGCCCCGTTTGTGAACAGAGCTCCCATTTACCTGACGAAGGAGCAGCGCTCCGAAAGCTAGTGGCTTTTGCTACCAAATAAACTTGGACTTTAACCTGGTGTTGTGAAACTTCTTACTAGATTTAAGACCCCAGTTTGGGATTGAACTACATCACTTTCAAACTCAATGTAAAATGCTATCATATCATGGTCACTCTTCCCTAAAGGCTCCTTTACAACAAGATTATTAATTAGATCCCTCTCTTTTCATGATACCAGATCTAAAATAGCCCATCCCCTAGTTGGCTCCTCACCAGAAAACCACCCCATATACATTCCAGGAATTTGTCCTCGGCAGCATTAGTGCTAATTAGATTTACCCAGTTTAAATGTAGATTGAAGTCCCCCATAATTACAGTATTATACTTGATACATGTAACTCTAATTTCCTGATTTATAGTGTGCCCTTCATTACCACTACTCTTTGCTGACCTATAAATATCTTCCACTAATGTTTGCTAGCCCTTGCTGTTTCTTAGCTCCTCCCAGACTGAATGTATATCTCGATCTTCCAACCTAAGATCCTCTCTTGCTAATGTATTGATTTCACCCTTTATTAACGGCACTACCCCACCTCCTTTTCCTTTTTGCCTATCCTTCCCAAATGTTGAATACTCTTGCATGTCCAGCCTTGGAAATGCTGATGCTCTGCCTCCATAATGGTAATTGTGCTGTCAATTTATCTAACTTTTTTGCAAATACCACATGCGTTCACCTGCTGTCCTTTGTTTTTATTGCTTTCCAATTTCACTTACTAATTTTCTTCCTACCACTACAAGCTTTGTTTGTCTGCTATCTGAATTCCCTCTCGGGTTCCCATCCCCCTATCAAGTGAATTTAAACATTCCCCAGTGGCACTGGCAAATATCCCTGCAAGGATATTGGGTCTGGTCCTGCTAAGGTGTAACCCACCCTCCTTGTACAGGTCCCACCCACCCCAGAACCGGTCCCAGTGCTCCCAGCCACCACCTCTCCAGCCACATATTCATTTGCTCTATCCTCCAATTTCTGTACTCACTAGCATGTGGCACTGGGAGTAATCCTGAGATTGCTGCCTTTGAAATACTTTTTAATCTCTTCCCGAGCACTCTAAAATCTACTTTCAGGACCTCAGCCCCTTTTCTATCTATGTCATTGATACTGATATGGATCATGACCTCTGTCGGTTCACCCTCCCTCTTAAGTATGCCTTGCAGCTGCTTAGTGACATCCTGTGACCCGAACTTCACGCTGACAATATACCAGCCCGGAGTCATGTCTACAGCCACAAAAATGCCTGTCTGTTTTTTAACTATGCAATTCCCTACCACTATTGACTTTCCACTCTTCTTCCTCCACTCCTGTGCAGCTGAGGCACCTGTGATGCCAAGTCCATGTCTTGGACAGCACTCCTCTGAGATCCTCACTAGTATCCAAACCAAAATCTCACTAGTAAGCAAGATGGACTCAGGGGACATCTGCACTACCTACCTGGTCCTCTGAGAAAATCTGGTGGTCACCCAATTCCTCTCTGCCTGTACTCTGTCACAGTAAGAAGTTTAACAACACCAGGTTAAAGTCCAACAGGTTTATTTGGTAGCAAAAGCCACACAAGCTTTCGAAGCTCTAAGCCCCTTCTTCAGGTGAGTGGGAATTCTGTTCACAAACAGAGCATATAAAGACACAAACTCAATTTACATGAATAATGGTTGGAATGCGAATACTTACAACTAATAAAGTCTTTAAGAAACAAAACAATGTGAGTGGAGAGAGCATCAAGACAGGCTAAAAAGATGTGTATTGTCTCCAGACAAGACAGCCAGTGAAACTCTGCAGGTCTAGGCAACTGTGGGGGTTACAAATAGTGTGACATGAACCCAATATCCCGGTTGAGGCCGTCCTCGTGTGTGCGGAACTTGGCTATCAGTTTCTGCTCAGCGACTCTGCGCTGTCGTGTGTCGCGAAGGCCGCCTTGGAGAACGCTTACCCGAATATCAGAGGACGAATGCCCGTGACCGCTGAAGTGCTCCCCAACAGGAAGAGAACAGTCTTGCCTGGTGATTGTCGAGCGGTGTTCATTCATCCGTTGTCGCAGCGTCTGCATAGTTTCCCCAATGTACCATGCCTCGGGACATCCTTTCTTGCAGCATATCAGGTAGACAACGTTGGCCGAATTGCAAGAGTATGTACCGTGTACCTGGTGGATGGTGTTCTCACGTGAGATGATGGCATCTGTGTCGATGATCCGGCACGTCTTGCAGAGGTTGCTGTGGCAGGGTTGTGTGGTGTCATGGTCACTGTTCTCCTGAAGGCTGGGTAGTTTGCTGCGGACAATGGTCTGTTTGAGGTTGTGCGGTTGTTTGAAGGCAAGAAGTGGGGGTGTGGGGATGGCCTTGGCGAGATGTTCGTCTTCATCAATGACATGTTGAAGGCTCCGGAGGAGACCCCCACAGTTGCGCTCCATGTAACCCCCACAGTTGCCTAGACCTGCAGAGTTTCACTGGCTGTCTTGTCTGGAGACAATACACATCTTTTTAGCCTGTCTTGATGCTCTCTCCACTCACATTGTTTTGTTTCTTAAAGACTTGATTAGTTGTAAGTATTCGCATTCCAACCATTATTCATGTAAATTGAGTTTGTGTCTTTATATGCTCTGTTTGTGAACAGAATTCCCACTCACCTGAAGAAGGGGCTTAGAGCTCCGAAAGCTTGTGTGGCTTTTGCTACCAAATAAACCTGTTGGAATTTAACCTGGTGTTGTTAAACTTCTTACTGTGTTTACCCCAGTCCAACGCCGGCATCTCCACATCATGTACTCTGTCAACCAGTGACCACCTTCCTTATTGTGCTATGCACTTAGTTCCCAACTAGCAGATGCGCCACAGTGACTCCAGCCATTGCTCAAGTTCCGAAACTTCAAGTACCTGCAGCATGTCTATGTCATGGAAAACAGCCACATGCCACATATCACATGATCGAGCTGCCCTACCATGCCTTTACTTTACAGACTCTATTATAAACTGGAAACTCAAAAGTAGGAAGTAGAATTTCTCACCAACTACTCACCAATCATCAACTTTGACTTGATTTGATTTATGCCATTAAATACTACCATGGCTTGAATTTGACACCCCCCCCCCCTCCCCTCATTGATGGGTTTTTAGGCAGGAAGTAGTGTGAAATTAGGGGGACGGGATTCCCTTCAGGTTCCACGCAATGATTTAATGCTGGGGTGGCCTTGGAATGGCGAGTCTGCCCTTGCCCCTTAGTGTCCCAAGATGTGTAGATTAGGGGGATAAGCGGGGTAAATGCGTGGGGTTACGGTGTTAGGGCCTAGGCAGGATGCTCTGTTGGAGAGTTGGTGCAGACTCGATGGGCCAAATGGCCTCCTTCTGCACTGTCGGAATTCTATGATTCTATGATTCAAAACAGTCTAGTGTTATGGCAGAAGGCCAAAGTCAGAGGCTACAAAAATACCTCAATGCCAAAATGACCAGTTTCCATGATTTATCATCAGACAGCGGCAGAAAACATGAGTACCCATTAAGTCACATCAGCAATGTGAATGAAATGCCCATGGAGAGCAACAGGCATAAAAACCGGCGAGGGGAGTGAAGCACAGGCAGATTTCAATGCATGATGTATAAAAGCACTGGGAAAGAGGAAATTAGAGGAAATTTGGTATGTCCACTATGACTCTCACCAACTTTTACAGATGCATCATAGGAAGCATTCTTTCTGGTTGTATCACAGCTTTGTATGGCTCCTGCTCTGCCCAAGAGCGCAAGAAACTACAAAGGGTCGTGAAATTAGCCCAATCCATCACTCAAACCAGCCTCTCATCCATTGACAATGTCTACACTTCCCGCTGCCTCAGAAAAACAGCCAGCATAATTAAGGACCCCACACACCCCAGACATTCTCTCTTCCACCTTCTTCCATCGGGAAAAAGATACAAAAGTCTGAGGGCATGTACCAACCGACTCAAGAACAGTTTCTTCCCTGCTGCCATCAGACTTTTGAATGGACCTACCTCGCATTAAGTTGATCTTGCTCTACACCCTAGCTATGACTGTAACATTACATTTGGCACCCTCTTCTTTCCTTCTATATGTACGGAATGCTTTGTCTGTACAGCGCGCAAGAAACAATACTTTTCACTGTATACTAATACATGTCACAATAATAAATCAGATCAAATCTAATCAACTGAGTGGCTTGCCTGGCTATTCCAGGGGACAGTTAAGAGTCAATCACATGACTGTGGGTCTCACATGTATGCCAAACAGGATAATGATGGCAGATTTCCTTCTCTGAAGGACATTAGTGAACCAAATAGATTTTTATTTAGTTTTTAATTATCCTTAATAAGGCTAGTATTTTATTCCAGGTTTATTAGTTCATTGGATTTCCATTTGTCAAGATGGGATCGCTCCTGTTGTCACTGCATTAGTTCTGGACCTTTGTATTTCTAATCCAGTACACTATACTACCATCCTCTATAATCTTTCCCACTCAGGCCCACAGGTCGTCCTAGTTAATTTTTACAATTCTTTTCATTCATTCACTGGACATTGCTGGAATTTATTGCCCAAACCTAATTGCCCTTGAGAAGGTGATGGTGAGCCGCCTCCTTGAATACAGCGAAGTGACTTGTTGGGTTGGGACACATCAGAGGGAACTTGATTTGGGTCTGGAGTCACATGCCAGCTAGACTAGGTAAGGAGGGAAGATGTCATTTTCTTGGGGACATTTTTCAACTAGGTAGGCTTTTTTTTCCAGTAGTTTCATGGTCATCACTGCTGTTTGGGTTTTTATTGCAGATTTATTTAGTTAACTGAATGAAAATTCCCCAGGTGCTCTGAGGGTTTGAACTCATGTCTCCAGGTCATTAGTCCAGACTATCAGCTTATTAGTCCAGTAACATAATCATTCTACTACTGTCCCCTCCTTGATCATTGTCATGCATGCAATCTCCTTATAGGCCTTTCTTCTGATTGACACTGTAACATCAGTAAATAAATAGAGGGAAACTCCTTCCACACAGTGTAGATGGGACATCTGCCAAATTCACAGCGATGGACGAGGGAAACCCCTGAGGTAATTCTCGCCTACAACCTATAGAACACCTTTGAGTTACTGTATCCACTAAAAATGGAAACCCCATGTGATATGCTCAATTTCAACACATTAGACCTGCTATGTCCCGCCAACAATAAACAACGTCTTTATGCATTTCATTTCACTTTTCCATTCAAGGGGATGGTTACTGCCGTGTAACCTGACCCAGAAGCAGCTGGCCTTGTGCAAACCTGTACAATTTCACTCAAAAATAAATTGAAAAATAGACTTCATTTACTCAGCCATGGTAAACATCTTTCTCAGTTTGACATTTTATATATGCCAGGTGAACAATTGTTTCAAAATGTTATACTCGGCAATGTTGGCTGTCAGTCAGCCCTCTTAACAATGCGCTTGCTTCTCTGACGCAATTATTGTCGATAATAACACATCATCTTGAAAGTGGTGTCCAAATATTTAGAGGATAATTAAATTGTAAGATTAGCACGCAGACAGTTAGTGTAAACAAGATAATTCAGTTGTAAAGGGTACAGTTTCAGCCTTGTCCCTGTTGTGCCTCCGAGTTCAATGCTGGCCTTTGACCTGACATAGCAGCTGCAAAAATTACATTGGAATGGATTACACATACTTTCACTGGCTCTCATTTCCTTTGGTAATAGTAAGAAGGATTTGTGCAACAACTGGTTGACATATGTTGCATTACCTGGGGCAATTGAGGCCTTTGCTTTCTTGAGGTAGTGAAAGAACTTTCCGCAACTAGAAACTGTAATATTTTCTGGGGATTTACTAATAATCTTTTAATGTATAACATACACCTCAACTTTCTGTGACTCTTCTAAGTAACAGATCAAAAGTAATACAGCATTACGTTTTGAAGACGTGTGCATGATTTTTTTTCCTTCCCGCTATTTGTGACACCTTTTGGTCATTTTAGCTTTAGCTATTGTGCATGAAGATTTCAATACTTTAAATTGAGGATACATTACGGGAAATAAGAGGGTTACTGCCAAATAAATCATCAAACAATGTCAGGAACGTAACTAAAGGGCTTGAAGGGTCAGCTGTGTGAAGGCCTTACTAGCCCAAATCCCTCCTGCATGTTTTATTTATGCATATCTTCAATAATTCCAGCAGTGGATTTCAGTTTTCCTTCAAAGTAAGAAACCCAGGGGAAGGGCCAAGGCCAGAGCACAAGACAGCACCAATATTGAAAACAGTAGGAGAGAAATCAGGCAATAATAATATCGAGGTATGGATGTCAAGCTTTGATTTTGAAAAGAATAAAGGAAGTACTGAGGGAGGGAAAAGTGCCCTGGTTTTTCAATAATGTTAAAGAATGAATTAGAGTACTGCATTCTGTGCAGTCCTGGTTTTAGTTTTAGCTTATTTAGTTATCTCCATTCTAGAGATTCACAAGACAGCCCCCAAACAATGATTTCATTTTCTCATCCTCAACACAGGTAGCCACAATAATAGTGTACAGAGTAGATGACAATTTGTAAAACTGACCTCCTTTGTTGCAGTTTTAAACAATATGCAATGATATTGGAGACAGCAAAAGCTTTGCTGGCAAATTCTCTCTATATTTAGAATTCTCTTTCTCTGCTATTTTCTATGTTGTCCATAGTAGTCAGCCCAACCATAATAAAGTGAAAGAGTACCATGTGATCCAAACAGTATGCACAGCAACCTTCTATAACAGTAAGTACTAAAAAGTTCTCTTAATTTTCCTGAAGTAACGTGAATGAACGCTCCCTCATTTGCAAGATCCTATACATTTTTGCCATCCTCAATTCATTGTAATATCGGTTAGTGTCGCAAGTAGGCTTACATTAACACTACAATGAAGTTACTGTGAAAATCCCCTAGTCGCCATACTCCAGCGCCTGTTTGGGTACACTGAGGGAGAATTTAGTATGGCCAATGCACCTAACCAGCACGTCTTTCGGACTGTGGGAGGAAACCCACGCAGACACGGGGAGAACATACAAATTCCACACAGACAGACGGTGACCCAAGCCTGGAATTGAACCGGGGTCCCTGGCACAATGAGGCAGCAGTGCTAACCACTGTGCCGATATTATAATGAATTGAGGATGGCAAAAATGTATAGGATCTTGCAAATGAGGGAGCGTTCATTCACGTTACTTCAGGAAAATTAAGAGAACTTTTTAGTACTTACTGTTATAGAAGGTTGCTGTGCATACTGTTTGGATCACATGGTACTCTTTCACTTTATTATGGTTGGGCTGACTACTATGGACAACATAGAAAATAGCAGAGAAAGAGAATTCTAAATATAGAGAGAATTTGCCAGCAAAGCTTTTGCTGTCTCCAATATCATTGCATATTGTTTAAAACTGCAACAAAGAAGGTCAGTTTTACAAATTGTCATCTACTCTGTACACTATTATTGTGGCTACCTGTGTTGAGGATGAGAAAGTGAAATCATTGTTTGGAGACTGTCTTGTGAATCTCTAGAATGGATTACATTATACCTCAGTCTGGGGGCGATGGCCTATCTGTTCTCAGTCCCAGCTTGTTCCCCTATTGTCTTGCTCATCTTTCTCCAGCTTCCAGTCTCCCACTCCTCTTTCTCAGGCCTCTGGCTTCCTTCTTTCTGTGTTCAGCTGTGGCAGCACAAAGAATAGTGTGTCTACCTTAAAATCAATCTTCCCACTCTCTTTGACAATGGGGTGTTTCATAAGCAGTTCATAGATTTTGCAGGGTTTTTTTGGTTGAAAGGTAGGGAGGGTCACCTTATAAAATATGTGTGTGACACGATGTGATAAATTGTGCAATTTGAGGAGTGAACGTAAATATCATGTTCGAATTAATCTTCTGAAAATAACCCACTGGGCGGTGTAATCATAAAAAATTGAAACATACAATACTCTAGTTTAAAGGCAGGATATGCCAGAACTGTCAATGTTGTTAGTGAAATCTCTAACCTTTTCACTTTACCACCATCAATCCACCATCATCAATATGCCAGTTGAAACAGTGATTTGTTTAAAGTTTGTATTGCATTGCAGGTTGCGTATTTGTACCGCGATTCCCCACATTGTGAATTCCCCGCCTATTGAGTTGACACACCATGCGTGGCAAAGAGGAGATAATGGACAGAAAAGCCATTCTTAACTTTTCTGAAAGGTCCCTTCAAGATTGCTTTTGGATAAACAAAGACAACCTTATGGGTTGGGGGCGAAGTTAATAAAAAGGAGAGAAATTTAAAAATCTTCATAATTGAAAATATTACCGCACAAGTTGTGCAAGGTTCACCATTTGAAAATAGCCAACTAACCACCTGCAACATGTGATGATCATTACATCTATACAAATAATTAAGAAATTAGACTGTATTTTGCCACTGAAGGAAAAATGAAACAAAATCTATAAAGGAATATTGAAATGGAAGCCTGATGTTCCGTTGTCTGGGTTGCACAACATAGCAGTAGGTTGGCTCCCTGCCTCTATTGCAGTCCAATTTTAACCCATGTGTTGTGAGATGAACAGAATCTCCATATGAACAGCACAATCAATATTAAGTTTAACCAATTCATGTCACATCAACCAAAGTAACGTACAACAGCCTTTTCTCCTCTGTTCAGTAGTTGATTAAATTTAATCTGTCACCGATTGATGAGGAACAGTAAGAAGGAACGTTGTTTCAGATTAGAGCCTTTGGCTGGCAACAGATCCTCGATTATGTTGAACTCTTTGTTAGTTGTGCCAAAGGGTAGAGGCTACAGTCCACAATCGACACATTGAGCTCAAATCCTCAAAGTCAATTCAAGTTGAAAGATTCATTTCTCACAGACAATTATCTAACTAGGTCAGGCAGGACTCAACCTGGCTGCTTTGCTTTCTGTGGATGAAATAATTCCTTCACCTTTGCGAAGAACAATATTGGCAAGACCAAACAGTTAGAAATATTAATGGCCAGAACTTTACTGCCCCGCCCACCACAGGAATCGGAGCGGGTGAGGGGTGGACAATGGAAAGTTCGGTTGACCTCGGGTGGGATTTTACGGTTTTGGGACGAGCAAGGCCGTAAAATCCCATCCATTATATTTTGAATTGATTTCACACTCACAGATTGAATAGGGTTAATTTTTAAATATTAAGATTTAGGAAAGAGTTTAAGTTTATTCACAAGAGAAAAAAACATCTAAATTCATGAGATTTTACAAGTGTTTAAAGAGTAGTTTTAATTTCTCCATGAAAACGGGAGGAACTGTCTCATGCTGAGGCAGAATACTAGACAGGCCGTAGAAGATAAGTGCGAGACTGATTGTGCAAGTTTGTTATGTGTTAGTTTCCAGTAAATAAATAGATTTAGAGTCTTAGATTTTTTCTTTTATGCTTTGTGTAATTGTGTGCGTGTGTTATTGGAGCATGTGAAATCCTACCCGCATTCTTCTTTAAAGGCCTCATTACTTCAAAGACCATCTTCAGTGGAAAAGGTAGATATTTTTTGAAGGGAGAAAGAAGTTAAAATACAATTTAAAATGTTAACTGATCTACAATGTACTTGACACGATGGATTTAGAGACTGACCTTGAACTGGCAGCAATGCCATCAGGATTGAAAGGACAGAAAGGCAGCTATAAATACTTTATAGTCAAAAGTCAACACGGCATCATACCCATCCATGCTTCCAGGCTTGACAGCAAAGCACGACAAATAAATCATGGTACACAACGTATTTCTGTGCTAGACACAAGGCTTAGGCGTATTGCATCACCCGGTTGCAATTGGAATTGGATGGAAAAAAGTGCATGTCCAAGCATTAATAAGAAAAGCTGACCTTGAATATATTATGAAGATATTCTAAATTCTTACATTAGCTGCAGATCCTTTACTTCTGTTTATTAATATTACAGTTCTAAATCAGTCAAGATTCATATCAAAAGCAACGAGTTCTAGAAGCATTGCAATGTTTGTTCACTTTGAAGGCTGATTTTTAAAATTCATTTATGAGATGTGGGCATCACTGGCTAAGCCAGTATTTATTGCCCATCTCTAGTTGTGCTTCAGATGGTGGTGGTGAACTACCTTCTTGAACAGCTGCAGTCCCTGAGGTGTAAGCACACCCGGAGTGCTGTTGGGGAAGGAGGAAGCTCCAGGATTTTGACTCAGTGACAGTGACAAAACAGCAATATATTTCCAAGTCAGGATGGTGAGTGAGGGGAATCCCCAGGTGATGGTGTTCCCAGGTTTCTGCTGCTCTTGTCCTTCTAGATGGTGGTGGTCGTGAGTTTGGAAGATGCTGCTTAAGGAACATCGGTGAGTTCCTGCAGCGCATCTTGTAGATGGTACACACGGTTGCCACTGTTCGTCGGCAGTGGAAGGATTGAATGTTTGCAGAAGGGGTGCCAATCAAGCAGGCTGCTTTGTCCCAGATGGTGTCAAGCTTCTTGAGTGTTGTTGGAGCTGCACCTTTCAAGGCAAGTGGACAGCACTCCTAACTTACACCTTGTAGGTGGTGGACATGCTTTGGGGAGTCTGGATGTAACCTATTCATCACAGGATTTAAGAAATCATAGAAATCATAGAAACCCTACAGTGCAGAAGGAGGCCATTCGGCCCATCGAGTCTGCACCGACCACAATCCCACCCAGGCCCTACCCCCACATATTTACCCGCTAATCCCTCTAACCTACGCATCTCAGGACTCTAAGGGGCAATTTTTAACCTGGCTAATCAACCTAACCTGCACATCTTTGGACTGTGGGAGGAAACCGGAGCACCCGGAGGAAACCCACGCAGACACGAGGAGAATGTGCAAACTCCACACAGACAGTGACCCAAGCCGGGAATCGAACCCAGGTCCCTGGAGCTGTGAAGCAGCAGTGCTAACCACTGTGCTGCGGTGCCGCCCCCTTTAGACATGTATGTTTCAGTAAAATTTCTTGTAATATAAATTACTGTTTCAAAGTTAGCTGGTAAAGTCAATCCCTCCCCACTTCCATATTCCAGCATTGCAACAGCATAACCTGTGACTCACTGTGAATGATACAGTGAAATTTGCTATTGTAATTTTTATATACTGATTTTACCTTCATTCTTGTCTTCATTTCTGAAATGTGCTATTTAATGCACACCCTTTAATTTAACTCTTGTGTAGATTTGATTAAGATGCTCACATTTCTGTTTCATCTTGCAAGGGAGATTGGTTATCTCAGGAAACAGAAGGACTGCAACTTGGGATGCAATCCATCTCTGACAATATTCCTTCCTTTCAGAGCTGCAATTGGCTAATTACAATAATGGGGGTCATGGTGGGGTTAGCGGTGTTGGGGTTTTTCTTCCATTCTATGAGCCTCACTGAGAAGAAATCAAAAGGCAGTCAATCCCAGAGATATCAATTGTTGTTGGAGTTCAGAGTCGTCTAATGAGGGAGCAATTGCACAGGTACATACTTCTTTTTAGGGCCTTTGGCCAATGGAATAGGAAATGTCTTCTCTCAAACCCCAGAACTGAGAGGTGGCTTCCCCAACCTCTAGAGCCTGCTGCAGTCAGTGACAGAGGTGCGCTTTATTAATGCACCCATAACTGTAGATTTTCATGGCCTATCTTAACATTCATTGTAAAAAAAATAGACCATTAATAGATAAATGTTAAAGTATGGAACAGCTGCCCTATCTTATGAACAGACACTTATTTAACTGTGGCCATTATCCTAGTTATCTCTCAGCAGAATAATTGTTCTGGTTGTACCAGCAAAAGTGTTGCATGAGGACACTGATGCTATACTCTATAACATTCCTTTGGCGCTGATTGCAGACTTGAAGCTTTGAGGTAATATAGTTCAGCGTGTGCAAGTGCAGGACTTTCCTTTACACCCCAGCATAAAACAATAAAATCATGAGCCAGATTTTGCTAGCAAATTAATGGGATGTTTAACGCACACATTATTAGTTTGTAAATCAGCTAGTAATTTGTGATGAGGAAGAAATGCTTTCTGAATTGAGAATCACCACAGAGCTTTGTGAATGTGGGAGATCGTTTTCAACTTCCCTGACTTTCAGGGAATTGCTGCGTTTGGAATTAATTGCCAATTAAACTCACCACACAAAGTTAAGGCTGCTCTTTAACAGATTTTAATGATGAGATTTATATTCCTGCATTGTCACTCAACCTCTACAGTCCCAGAAAGGAAACAACTGAACCTCCTCCTGACAGATAGTAAAGTGTTGGTGGGAAGGTTTAAAATTTAAATTATATTTTCTTGTACCTTTCCTTTCTATCTTCTACTTTGTTCTCTCTTAATCCAATTTATCTTTCTTTTTGGTATAATTTTGTCCACAAAGCGGATAGATTTGGTTTAGGAGGGAGGTTAAAATGTTAAACATCTGAACCACTGCCTATCTTGTCCCCGGCCACTTCTGGCTATGACGGAAGCAGAGTGAGGGCCAGATGCTCAACCTGCTTTCAAGGAGACTGCATTGTAGCAATTGTGAATCACCACATAGCTTTGTGAACGTGGGAGCTCATTTTTAACTTCCCTGAGTTTCAAGAAATTGCTGCATTTGGACATTAATTGCCAATTAAACTCACGACACAAAGTTAAGGCTGCTATTTAACAGAATTTAATGATGAGATTTATATTCCTGCATTGTCACTCAACCTCTACATTCCCAGAAAGGGAACAATTGAACTTCACAATCCCCACCAACAATCCTCCAATTTTATAAAGTTCAATTTTAACTGCAGTTGGCGAGGGTGTCCATGCCATGGGATACTTGGCGGGTAAAAGGAGGTGAAGAGGGCTGAATTAATAAGTTAAGTGTTTTTATGGCACTGCTTGTGGGCAAGAAAAGGTATGACAGTTTCCTCCAGCCCCTGCAAGGTAAAAACATAAGAGCAAAAGAAATAAGAGTTTGAGTAGACCATCTGGCCCCTGGAGCCTGGTCTAAGATTCAATACCATCATGGCTCAGCTTTGGCCTCAACTCTACTTTTCCATCTGCTCACATTGATTTACTGAGAGATTCGTTAGCCTTGAATGTATTCAATAATGGAGCATCCACAACCCTCTGCGGTGGAGAATTCCAAAGATTCACAACCCTCTGAGTGAAGGAATTTGTTTCTCAGTACTTGATTATTAATCCCTTATCCTGAGACTGTGCACTCATGTTCCAGATTCTCCAGCCAGGGGAAACAGCTTCTCAGTGTCCACCCTGTCACCCATCTTCACAATCTTGTATGTTTCAATGAGATTCCCTCTTAATCTTCTAAACTCCAGAGAGTATGAACACAACTTACTCAGCCTATTGTCACAGGGAAACCCTCTCAAGACAGGAGCTAAACTAGTCAGCCTTTAGCATACTGCCTCCTCGAATGTGGATACTAAAACTGTAAATATGGCTCCAGGTGTGGTCTCACCAAAGTCCTCTACAACTATAGCAAGGTTTTCTTATTCTTGTACTTTAAACCCATTGCAATTAAGGCCAACATGCAACATGCCTTCCAAATTTCTTACAGTACCTTCATGCTATGTTTCTTACACTGTACTTCTCCATTTCAAATGACTAGTCCCATCGCCAAGGATGATGAACTAAGGAAGCTCGAATGGTTAGATGTAGAGTAAGCAACCATCCACTTTGTCACAATAATGAGCCCAACCTCAGAGAACATCACTTATTGTAACAGTGTGCTATTATCTACTGTCCCACACCAACCCAGGTTCAATTCTGGCCTTGGGTCACTGTCGGTGTGGAGCTTGCACATTCTCCCAGTGTCTGCATGGGATTCCTCCGGGTGCTCCAATTTCCCACCACAGTCCAAAGATGTGCAAGTTGGGTGGATTGGCCATGCTTAGTGCCCCAAGATGTGTGGGTTTGGGGAATTAGCGGGGTAAATACGCAGAGTTACCAGGATAGGACCTGGTTAAGATGCTTTGTCGAAGTGTCGGTGTAGATTCGATGGGCCAAATGCCTTCCTTCTGCAGTATAGGGATTCTATCATTCTACCAACCATGCTGTGGTCTTAATGAATAAGATTAGAAATTACTCTTGGACCTGTGCCTAACAGGCGCATGGATAAGATCAATCAGATTTATTTTATACTGAATCCTTACACTAAACAGAGAAAGAAGATTTCCCTCCTATCTGACTGAGCTGGTTTGAAGCCTAGTTCTCAATATGATGACTCACTGCATTATCCAGTCTCCTACCATAAGAAACTTTTGCTGCAGTTTGTAAGGCAACAAAGAGATGGGTAAATGGGAGCAATTTATTTTAAAAGAACAGGCATATGAGAGTTCAATTGTCCAAATGGACCAAACTTCACACCGAGGTGAGTGTTGGGGAAGGATTTCTGGGAAGAAGTCATGGAAGAAAGGGGAGCGTCTGGGTCTGGTGAGGCAACAACTTTCCTTGTGGGGAACCCAAGGAACTCTCCAGACCCTTCTCTCCCTCAGGAATATTTTTGACTTACCTCGAGAGCCTCTTCATCCCACCCAGGGGTTGCTAATTTGCTTTAGCCCGGGTTAAAAAGCTGTCGTGTTTTAGACACTTTAGAACCTGAACTAACATCTGTGCCTGAACCACCTCTCTGAATTTGACAGACTCCGCTTACTCTGCCAAAACCAGTGGTGTTAAAATGGGAAATTGGCCAGAAACAATTGGAAAATGGAGCCATTCTATTTTAAATGCTCTTTATCCCAGCACAGTAGGATGAAACAAAACTCACCCCAAAGGGATAGGTTTTAGTCTATATCCTATGGATATTTAGCACCACTTAGACAGTGCACAGAATGAGAAGTCAGGCAGAAAATCTTCATAGGTAGTATGCAGTCCTGCTCACTCAATTGTCCTCTGTGACATTCACCAAGGCAATACTTTATGACCAGACAGTGGAAATCAAAACCAAGCCTAAAAAGTTTGTGTGACAGAAACAAAAAGAGAAAAAATGGAGAGATGGAGCGAAAAGAGCAGTATCAGAAACATATTTTTGCCACTAAGGCTATCACATACTGTGATGAATGGCTGAAGGATGAACTTTCCTATGAGGCAGTCAATTGAGAAACACTTGCAACCATCATACGTGCTTAACTGCTCTTGAAAATCAATTTCACATGCACAATATCAGATCAGAAAACTAGGTAATGAAATCTAAGGGGACAATGCGAAGAGATTCCAAGAAGAAAGATCATTCAAAAGAAACACTGAAGGAAGTAATTAAAATGAAAAGATTAAAATGAAGTAAATGTGTAAAATTCAACATAAGGAAGAAAACAAGATATTTTAGCAAATGACATAGTGAAAATGAAAATGGTATATAGTCACACACTCTGAACATTGTACAACGTGTACAGGACATAGTTTTTCGAGTTGGCTGCAAGCCTCAGATCTGCAATATCAAAAACTATAAAATGTGAAGTGGTTTTTATAAGTCTCCAATGTATTGGAGGTGACATGGATGAGCGCCACCTCTGGAGGGAGGTTTGTTTTCTTGCTTTGTCATAAGTGCATAAGACACAGATTAATTTTATTTGTGCGCTCAGATAATACCATGTGGCTGGTCATCAAACACAAAGGCAGCAGCACATTGACAGGGGAACCTACCCACTCAGCTAAATTTGCCATGACCTGCACTTACGTAAAGATGCAATATCCGACTGCAGCTGGTTGACAGTAACCCCCAACCTAACAACTGCATTTTTATTGCTCCTAGCTTTCAATGTATTATCTTCTATTGTGGTTACATCACATAGCAGTCAGGGAGGAGTTGGGGAGTTAACTCGTGACCCATGTAGCTGATTCTTCTTACGGGTTTCCCAGGTCAAGTGGAAGATGATTTCATCCTCTGGAGATGTGGCATTCTGTGTCACAGTTATACCATAGCCTGTGGAATGTAGGTTCATTGGAATTTGCAACGAACATTTCAGTGGAAGGACAATTTATCTGAATTTAGACTCCATACTGACCAAAAAGTTGTTTTTCTTCCACAAATGTTGCTGCATAAATCATTTAACTTTACAAAATGCAGTTATCTGTGGACCAGGCAAGTGTATCTGTGCTGTTACATTGTTATATATTTTAGACACCCATATTATATCAGCATCTGGAATATATTTTCATACAAAGAATGATACGATGAAAGGCACGAAGTAATGCATGAGCGGTATCTTCTGTTCTGGGGTATAAGATGTTTGGCAGGAGCAGAAATGAGAGTGATTTTGGTACCTGGGTCAGGCATAGTCACATGGTCACGTGCTGTTCAGCTCATTTTTTAGGCATGTGTGAGGAGGGTGGCGAATCTCATGGCAGGACAGGCAGGATGTCACTGTCCCCATTGTTACCACATGGGGTCGAAGGTCCTATGCCATATTTAAAAGGCACCTGGTCAACCATTCACTCACTGCAAGCCAGGAGCATCAGGCTGTTGTTCCGGAGGGGGAGACGTACTGCAGGTAACAGAATGTCACACAGCTGACAATATAGGCAACGCTAACCTGCAAGTGCTCTTCCAGGCCGTCTGAGAAAGGCAGGAGCTGCTGTTTCCCAGGCAATGTAGCAGGAAACTCTCCTGTCTGGTCATGACAGCCTGGATGGAGGTTGCAGCAAAGGTTAGCACCCAGGGGTCCCACAAGAGAATAGCTCAGCAGTGTTGAAAAAGGATGAACAATTTGCTGCACTTGGCTCGGCTCAGTGACATAGACTGCTCACTGCAAAGTGACACTCATGAGGGCATCAGGCAGTGTAAGTATGTGCGTGCACAGGGATGCCAGACGGGAGTTTGTGTTGCAGGACTCAGCAGCAGACGGGCCAAGTGCATTGAATGTGTGGCAGTGACTTTATGCTCTCAATCTTTTATCAGTTTCAGGATATCCTACTTGTTAATCATTTACTAGGAAGCGCTCAAGAGCTGGCAAGGCATGCATGCTCCTAAACTGCTCATGCACCCATTGGGATAGCACTCAATCCTCCTACCTGTCTGCAGGACAACAACACCCACAATAGGAGAGAATGGGCCAAGATTGGTGGCAGCTTTTCAGCTAATAAAATCCTGGAAGAGCGTGGCCCTGCTTGACCTAAAGGTAAGTCAGGACTCTTTCATCATACCAGTGAGGATGCCTGCAGTCTGCAATTGTCAGATGCAGCCACAGTGTGAGACATAGATAAGGGAGCCTGCTTAGACAACCACTAAATCTTTATTATCCCCATATCAGGTACCAGCAAGAAAATCAGGAGGAAAGAAGGGAGACTACCCACAGCACCATCTCCAAACCCTGCTCTGAGGAAGAAGCCTCAAAGGATGCCCCGGCATGGTGTTCACCTTCTTCCTCCACCAGCACAGAAACATTCACCTCAGCTGGTACATAATCAGGAGTAGGCTCAGAGTCGCAATCTGGCAAGCACATCACAGACAGATCCACCACTGGCTGAGAAATGCTGTACAGGTCCCCAATGAAGCCCTGGATGGAGCCATTGGCAAGACTTTATGGCACTGATGATCTTTAATGTCACTGGGAGGGGATTGCCTCTCAGTCCTTATAGAGACAGGTCTTTATGGAGAGGCTGGTGTGAGCAACCACATTCTGGGATACCGTAAGGCTTGAATACTTGAAATCATAGATCTTGCCTTCAGACCCATCTCTCTCTGGTGCTCAGAACCCAGAGAGGCCTTGTACTGCCTTATAATGGGACAAGGCACACGGGACATGCTTACCAACCTAAAAAGCCCAAACAGTCTGGCTTTCTTCCTGAATACCTTCCCTCCCTTAATCCTCCCTCCTCTGTACAGCCTCCGCTCCACCCTCTCTCACCGACCCTCCCACATCCAACCTCCACTTCACCCTCCCTCCCTTTATCCTCCCTCCTGTTCATTCTACACTCCAGCCTCCCTCACTGACCCACCCACCCCTGTACAGCCTCCACTCCGCCCTCCCTCACTTATCCTCCCTGTCCAGCCTCCATTCCATCCTCCTTCCCTTTATCCTCCCCTCCCATTCCGCCCACACTCCAACCCCCCTCACTGACCCACCCTATCCTGTCCAGGCTCTGGTCCACCCACCCTCACTGATTCCCCACTCCCCCCCCCCCCCACCCCCCCCTCCCCATCCCACCTGCAGCTTGGCCAACTAATACCCAAACTCAATCAAGAGGCTAACATTTCTGACTCATCCGCAGGAAGGCCAAATCAAGCGGCTCGTCACTTCAAAGTCCTGGACAATGTCAACCTCACCAGGCCCACATCTCTTATTTGCAGTCGCAAAAGTGAACATTCTATTCTAATTTCTTGCTGGCGGAGAACTTAATCTGGACGGTTCACTTCATTCTGGTGAACTGGCCTTTTAATGAAACGTCACACAACACCAGGTTACAATCCACCTTCAGCTTCATCAGGTCCACGTCACCTGATGAAGGAACAGTGCTCCGAAAGCTTGTGATTTCAAATGAACCTGTTGGACTATAACCTGGTGTCATGTGACCTCACATTTTGTCCACCCCAGTCCAACACTGGCCTCTCCACACCATAGCCTTTTGATGAGTGCATGACATACAAATGGATACAAATGGGCTTTATGACATTGTTTATTGGGAAGTTTGACCTGCCTTTAAAGTCCCAAGAACTTAATTTTAAAAGTTGATCCTGCCATTGGGAAAGTGATTTTTGGCCTCCCGCCAAAATGAATCTCCCCCACCCGCCAAACTTCCTGTTGCAAGCAGGACGATGTCTTAGCTGACTTGGATGTCTGTAACGAGGTTTCATTCCTGTTTCATGGGGGCAGTACGTGGTAGAGAGTCTTCAGAAATGATAGTACAAAATGGGTGCCATCACTTTAGCCACCAATTGACACTTCAGTCACAGGTGACCCATGTGATGCCACCCATTGTGTCCTACTTTCTCCTCTTTTTTTCCTTATTTAAGGATTTTCTTTTCTTGGTGCATAGCTTCAATCTTGTTCTTGCTTCATAGCCCTTTCTGATGGGTCGCTTCAACCTCTGTCACCCTTTATAAAGTCATTAAAACAGTTCTCGATGTTTGTTTTTGTTGTGAGGATGCTATTTATTTTTAGGACAATTTCACCTCAAACTTTTGGTTGCTCATTTGTTGTTATTTTTTATCTCCCTCAAATGCATTTACTACAATGTAAAGCTGATTCACTGAAATGGGGCTTGTGCCTCAATTGGGTCTTGGGTGCGATTTAATCCAGTTATGGCGGGCAGGAAAGAAATCTGGCTTGTTGTCAAAGGTCAAGTAATTAATTTCTGGGTAATAAGCTGTACAATTTGCATAATTCTATCAAATATTGCATTAGATGGGGTGGCACGGTGGCACAGTGGTTAGCACTGCTGCCTCAAAGCACCAGGGGCTTGGGTTCAATTCTGGCCTTGGGTGACTGTCTGTGTGGAGTTTGCATGTTCTCCCTGTGTGGATTTGCTCTGGTTTCCTCCCTCAGTCTAAAGATGTGTAGGTTAGGTGGATTGGCTATGCTAAATTGCCCCTTAGTTTGCCAAGATGTGTAGATTAGATGGATTAGCCGTGGGAAATGTTTGGGTTTATGGGGATAGGGTAGGGGAAAGAGCCTGGGTAAGGCACACTGTCAAAGAGAGTGGTTGCAGACTTGATGAGCCAAATGGCCTCCTTCTGCACTGTAGGGGTTCTATGATTCTATTCTATGATTCCAGATGTCTTAACAAAGCGCCGGCTTTAAATTAATTCACAGAAGTGCTGAATGCCAAGGTAACATCTTGTTTGTAAATGCAAAGGATTACTCTGAATTTGCCAGAAAAATAGTCCTAATAATTCTGAAACATTCTACCACAGATCGATTGAGGAAGATGTGTACAAGATCAGGCGTGGGACATGCTGCTGACATGTTGCATTAAGGATTAATAACTCTTTTACAGCCTGAAATACAAATGGTTTTACACATTGACATTCTGTGCGCTGTTCAGAATTCAACCTAAACCTAAATAACCAAATTTATCCATCTGTAATACCTGTTAGAAATTAATATACTTAAAAAAGATAAATTTAGTACCACTATATGTACACCATAACATGCATTGTGTGAATCTATATTATGTCCTGTTTTGTTTTAATACACAATTTGCTGAGATATTACCATTATATACATGGATAACATATACATACTAAATGTATATATAAGGTATGCACAATGTTATATTCTATTTAAACAAATTCAAAACAAAAATAACTTTTCTCTCATATTTACTCGTTGTAAAGCCAGCTGTATTAATGTCTATTGATGTTAGGCACAGACAGAAATAATTAATGACAAGTGCACACTTTAGCATAGAAAGGCTCGATTGTGCTCAGCTCCTGAATACATTTATTTGTATGGACTGGATGTAAACTGAACACTGAAAGACATCAAGCAATGTGACCCTGCACAAAGAGCAGAAACTAATCCCATTCCCAGATGAGAGTTAATCACACTTGGGTTTGTTAAATGGTAGTTGCACAATTTCTTCACCATGTTTGGTCAAAATGCCTCAATTATATCCTGACCCGAAATCTGTATATTTTTTTGTATAACATTTAAAATCACACACACACATGGCCTAAATCACACTACAATTAATCATTTCCATCACAACAATGGCCAAGGAGAACAGCTGGAACCTATTTTGAATACTGTTCAATTCAAACAAAATGATTGTGATGCAAGAATAATTAATCATAACAATCTGTAACTGCTGGTCTAAAGGTCCTTCACTTGAGTAATGGACGTGGCATGCTGCGGCTATGTGAGCTGACACTCTCCAGGTACTAGCCCCGCAGTGTTAGAATTGAGGTAACTCAAGCCTCCATCCTTTTATTTGAACCATGGCATATACTGCAAGTTTTCAGAAGAATGACTCAACAGGTCATTGTTTGCACAACAAACACAGAAGTAGATTGTGAATCAAAGGCAATGTGGCAGTCGAACAAAAAGGTCAAGAGAGCATCATAAAATCATACCGAGTTACTATGATGCTCAAAAAGTATAGAGGCACATTCTCCTCTTAAACCCTTGGCAAAAAACTTAAACAGAGATGCTGGAAATGCACTGAAGGTTGGTTGGATGTTTTCAGTTGACGATTCTTTTTCTAGCAAGGCAATAATTCCGATTTGTGTTTAATGCAATAATATAATAGAATGATGCCAACATTTTATCAGCTTCCTGTCATCTTGAGAATTGTTTTTAGGGCTAAAAAGCAAAAGAGAAACAAAAACTGACTGTGACATTAGCTTGAAATTTCAGAGTCTGGGCCTGGAGTTTAGCTCGACAGAGAGCTAAATGTTTGCGCATGTGCATTTTACAGAGGCAGCTACCCAAATTAACTAACAGCTAGTGTCTGACTTTTGTGACCTCGGTATATGGAACAAGATGTGTGCTGATTAGACCTGGTAAGGGCAGGTCTAAACTTTCCGGAGACCTTTGAGAGGTGGGGTACACTTTTGGAAGTAGATTACTTCTTTAGATATGGTTCGGGTGCACACTTGGGGAAGGTCAGCTGCCTTTTGGGAGAGATAAGGTGCTTTTTGGGCTTGTGAAAAGTGGACATGAATATGCATTAAAAAGTGTGCAAATTCAATGGAATTGTGAAGAGAACTGTCAAGAGGAACTGTCTCAAATACCAAAAGCAACTGTCAAATATGACTATCAAGAGGAACTGTCAAAAGTGTCAAAACCAACTGCTGAATGAGACTGTCAATCTGTCAAGGTTTTTACAACTCCTGCCCTTTATACCTTTGAAAACAACTGTGTGGTTAGTAAAAAGAATTGCTTGTTATTTCACTCCCGCTGTTGACATAAGCAGGCTTTGCCCTGCATTACTGATTTCACAATCTTCCAGTACCACAATGGCATGCCTTCCATTTCATAACTTGATTGACAACTTCAAGTGGTTGTAGACTCTTTGAAGTGAGAATATGAAGTAAATGCTTGTTTTCTTAAAAGCACCTTTTTAAGCACTTCTATTAGATGTTTGTTCTGATATGGGATCATGTATCTGAAGGATTGTAAATGTAGTGAATGGCTTTTTATGAATGAAAATGTTTTTAAATTCTGCAATAGACAATTAGAACTTTATTTCGTTTAATCTTAACATGGCTACTGAGGTCTGTCCATGATGGATATTGGGTGAGGTAGCATCGTAGGTATAAGGGCAAAGGTTGGTGGTTATGGGCCATAGGCTGACATGGAAGGTATTAGTGGTAGGTAGAGGGGTGTAGACGCACAACACTCTAAATGAAAAGGTTTTGCCTCATCTCTATTTTAAATGGGCAATGCATTTTTAAGCAATCAACGAAACATTCCAAATAAAACAACCAATAGCATTCTAACAAAAAGTCGATCTTCCCTATTTCCCAATGTTCGTGCATCCTTTAAAAAACTCTAGAGTCTGGATCCAAATCCGCATCTTTAACAAAAACTGTTCGATTCTTCCTTGACCATACCTGACCTACATACCAGCTCTCATAAATATCCTTTCATTAGTTTTTGAGATATGTTATTGACTGACAAACAGACTAACAAACAGGGGAATAAACATTACCTCCACCGAGCTTTAATGGTGGAAGTAATTAGTCACAGCAAAGACATCAAGCAATTCTTTTCTGTACTATTTCAGAGAATCATCACTCAACACTTGGGCAGGCAACTTCTTTCAAGTGGTGATAAGTAAGTCTCTGTGTAAATCAAAATCCACCTGACGTCTACCCTAGGTCAATGCTTTCAGAGCTTATGGTGGGATTTTCCTGCTCCCACCCCATCCCCCCCAAAGGGTATTTTCTGGTGGTAGAATCAACCCACCATTGAACAGCAGCAGGATTTTCCAGTCGCGCTGATGTCTACAGGGTTTTTTGTGTCCCGCACCCTCCACTGCCACGGAGGGTCACCATTGGCATGACCAGAAGATCCCACCAGCGGAAAGGACTGGAAAATGTTGGCATATACACATGGGGCCAGAATTTCAGAGGAGTGACAATCACAGTCTGATTGGACAAAAACTGGACTTGTTGGCTTTACCAGTGGCTGTCCAACTCACCACCACAAGCAACATTTTTACTTTAAATTCTTCCAGAGCTCTGTCAGAAACATTTGCAAAATCTCACAATTGGCAGCCTATTAATAAATAAGACAAGACACTGGTGGATTATTTGTCAGGGCTGCCAATTTTGCCAATCTTACCTGAGATGATGCTAGTCAGAACTAATGGGCACTCTGGTTTGTGGCTCTGTCTAGTTTCCCATCGACGTAGGGCATCAACAACTTCACACATGTGACAATAAAGCCACTTTTGTTGACCCAGGAATGTTTGTCAATCTCAAGGACTTCGACTCCATTAATGTGCAGTTGAGGTGCAACCAGAAAAAGATCTTTTTGGAGGTGAGCACGAGAATCTAAGCGAGCTGTTATGATACTTTTCTCCAACAGCAGTCCAGCCTCCTTCAGCTCCTCACATCTTGAGGCAGAGTAATGTAGCGACTGTTGATACCTCAGACGCTTGAGAAATGAACGCTAGGAGTTTCAGATGAATGGGATCACCAGTTATGTAATCAAACCAGCTGATGATACGTAATAAAACAGGGGTTTTGGAAAGACTGCTCCATCTATACCGGTTCTGGCTTCAGGCTCAGCCATTGAGATATGAGGCAGCATATGGAGCCCTGATTGAGGTGGGGTCAATGGGTGAGAAGTGAAGGCGCTTTGAGCTGAGTTCCCACTCCCATGTCGCCTTTTCCCACTATTCCTCTCATGGCCCACGCACACTTCACTGCTTGCAATGTGCTAGCGGATACTTGGCTGCAAGTCAATGGGGCTGAGGTATTGTTCATCCCAGTTAAGATAACAGTCTGAGTGTGCAGGTTATGTTTGAAATCCTGAACGTGATAGCCATGGTTGATTCATGCCATGGAAGCAAACATTATCACAAGTCTTGTGACCGGACTCCATTCTTAAGGTGAACTCCTCCAACCTCTCTGCTGCCCTGCATTAGGAATGCCTGTCAGCACATTGTATATTCTGTGTTCTGGGTGGTGGGGTCCTCTGGGACTCAGGCTGGGAGCCCACCCCACTCCCCTGGAATGGGTGCCAAGGTTGAGTGTGCAGAAGCAGTGTGGGCAAAAGGCCTGCCTCTGTGCTCCAGTACTGCATCCAAGATTTAAAAAATGAAATAAAACACAAACCAGCCTTTCAGCCTTCACACCCCACTCATTCCACATGCAACCCCAAGCCCCATCGATACCAACCCATCCCACCCCATGCCCTTTCACCCCCCCATTCCTCTTCACCACCCATGGATGTCCATACAGCCCACCTATGCCTTTCTATCCAGCCTCAATGGGCTCTCACACCCTTCATGCCAATCTATGTCTTTCTACCCATCCCATAGCTCCTCATACCCTCCATGCCAACCTATGCCCTTCCAACCAACGCAATGGCACTTCAAAGTGCAAACTCATACCAACTCATGCCCCGCTCATCATTCTTTGCCTTTACACCTACCATGGCAGTGTCTCTGAGACTTAAGCTCTAATCCTCACCTCTTACACTGTCTCACCCAACTCATCGATTCCCAATTCTGCCTATATCTCCCGTTCCTCTTCCATACCCCATGCCCTCTCCATGCTCACTCATCAGGTATGCACAATGTACAGGACCAAGAAGCCGTATAATAAGAGTTGCAAACATTGAAGTGCCTACCTCTGTAACAGAGCGAGTAGGTCAGGAGTGCGGTGTCTGGGTTTACGACCCTCACCCTCACTCTACGCAGGTAAAAGTCGCCTTTTTGAAAGGTCTCTGGAGTCGGCCCAACTCAGCAAAAATCTGGTCAATGAATGTGATAGGCCAGGTTATTTTTATGTTGTTTTTGTTTCCCCATTTTGGCTCAAGTTTCACAGTAACCTCATTGCAGTGTTAATGTAAGCCTACTTGTGAAACGAATAAACAAACAATTTGGAGAGCACATCTGTCCACCCCAGTAAAGTTCAAGGAGAGATGCCACAACAACTAGCAGATAGATTGCACTGTGAAACTATCATCAAGAAATACAAATGGATTTAGGGGATCTAAAGTTTAGATTCAGCTGCTTCTGACATGCTTAGGCCTTGTTACGGGTAATGTATTAGCATGGATAGAGGATTGGTTAACTAACAGAAAGCAAAGAGTGGGGGTAAATGAGTGTTTTTCTGGTTGGTGATCAGTGACTAGTGGTGTGCCTCAGGGATCAGTGTTGGGACCGCAATTGTTTACGATTTACATAGATGATTTGGAGTTGGGGACCAAGTGTAGTGTGTCAAAATTTGCAGATGACACTAAGGTGAGTGGCAGAGCAAAGTGCGCAGAGGGCACTGAAAGTCTGCAAAGGGATATAGATAGTCTAAGTGAGTGGGCAAGGGTCTGGCAGATGGAGTACAATGTTGGTAAATGTGAGGTCATCCATTTTGGTGGGAAAAACAGCAAAATCGACTATTATTTAAATGGTAAAAAATTGCAGCATGCTGCTGTGCAGAGGGACCTGGGTGTCCTTGTGCAAGAATCACAAGGAGTTAGTTTGTAGGTGCAGCAGGTAATTAAGAAAGCAAATGGAATTTTGTCCTTCATTGCTAGAGGGATGGAGTTTAAAAACAGTGGGGTTATGTCGCAGCTGTATAAGGTGCTGGTGAGGCACACCTGGAGCACTGTGTACAGTTTTAGTTCCCTACTTGAGAAAGGGTATACTGGCACTGAAGGGGTGCAGAGGAGATTCACTAGGTTGATTCCGGAGTTGAGAGGGTTGGAGTATGAGGAGAGACTGAGTCGACTGGGGCTATACTCATTGGAATGCAGAAGAATGAGGGGAGATCTTATAGAAACATTGTAGATTATGAAGGGAATAGATAAGATAGAAGCAGGGAAGTTGTTTCCACTGGCAGATGAAACTAGAACTCGGGGGCATGGCCTCAAAATAAGGGGAAGCAGATTTAGAACTGAGTTGAGGAGGAATTTCTTCACCCAAAGGGTTGTGAATCTGTGGAATTCCCTGCCCAGTGAAGCAGTTGAGGCTACCTCATTGAATGTTTCTAAGGCAAGGATAGATACATTTTTGAACAGTAAAGGAATTAAGGGTTATGGTGATCGGGCGGGTAAGTGGAGCTGAGTCCTCGAAAAGATCAGCCATGATCTTATTGAATGGTGGAGCAGGTTCGAGGGGCCAGATGGCCGACTCCTGCTCCTAGTTCTTATGTTTACTTCCATTTAACCTGATTTCCTAACAGATCCTTACGGACATCATAGATTTATTAAGCTGTACACATGAACTTGTACAACTGCACCAACAGGTCAGCTCTACTCCATCACCATGATTAGTAACCTTCAGATTCTTATTTCTAAATTATTTCTAATTTAAGCTTGGGGCAGTGGGATATAGTTTGGGGGAATAGTTTACCAGTGCTGAGTTCCACTCGGGCAAGGGCGGCATGCTGGCACAGTGATTAGCACTGCTGCCTCACTGTACCAAGGACCCGGGTTCGATTCCAGCCTCGGGTCACTGTCTGTGAGGAGTTTGCATGTTCTCCCCGTGTCTGCGTGGGTTTCCTTAGGGGCAATTTGTCAGGGGGACTAGGAGGGTAAATATGTGGGGTTATGGGGATGGGACCTGGGTGGGATTGTTGTCGGTGCAGGCTTGATGGCCAAAAGGCCTCCTTCTACTCTGTAGATTCTATGATTCTATGAAGGGGCTAGTTCTGTCCCATTAAATATTGGTAAGAAGCATTTAATGGAACAGCAGAGAAAAATAATGATTAAAAATATGTTATAAGAAATATTTTTCTGTTACCTTTTTTATGGTGAACCGTTTTGTTTCCAGAAAACGTGTTGTTGTGTTTAGTAATATGTTTTTAAAATGAAGATAAGGAAGGCACATAAGCAGCAACTCCATAAACTCTACATGTACACTCACGCCAGGAGTGGATCTGTGATTTTTCTATCAAATGGTGTGAAGTGTTTCCCCTTCATCGAGACTGAATCATAGAATCTTAATTACCTATCGTCCAGGCTTCTTATAAACTCGCAGATCATGGTTTTTGAAAGCACAATATTGGAAGTAACTCTGTTTTCCAGTTTCCATTCCATGTAGAAATGGTCACAAATCCCAAGATGTGACAGTGCCATTATGATGAACAGATGTTCCGATGAGAAAAACTATTTGCAATCCGACCGGAACTGCTTTGCATTCCACATGTGCTTTTAGTGAACATTTAGAAGCAAAATTGAAAACTATCGTTTTCATTTTAATTACTTCCTTTTAAATGAGAGCAAATTTTGAAAATTCATGTTCCTGATGTAGCGTTGTGTTGGCTGGGCTGGAACTTTGAAAATATGCAGGATCAGCATACTTGAAGAGAAAGTATTGGTGGCTCTGTATTAGGAGAGAGATTAGAGAAATTGGTGCTGGTTTGAATGGAGAATGGATTGATTAGGAACTCAGAGATTTTAAATGCTGAAAGAGAAAAGTAATTAGATTGCACCTAATCTTTGGATGGAGAGGGTTTGACTGGGTGAACTAATTTCCCCTTACTAGCTTCATTCCATAGCTTCTTTTTTTGGATTCGTAAAGCGGAATGCTCAGATTTTTAGATCTTCAGAAGCCAAAACCGCTTAAATATTCAAACCCATTGGGGAATTTCCATTGGAACTCTTCCACTTGCCAGGGTTTCCAAAGTTTGCTCACTGATGCTAGGCACAAAAGCTTGGATTTTCATCAATGAGGTGGGTTGCGGAAGTTGGGAAAAACCCCAGCATGAACTGTCCGCCTGGGGGGACATAAGCCTGCAAAGCCAGGTGGGTTCTTCATTGCCAGGATAAGTTGTGTGTAGGCTTTTCCTTGGCCAGCCTTCCTGGGAAGAGGTTGGAGGCTGCCAGGTGTGGAAGTGGACTGTCTAAAAGGCCCATCTTGGTGCTGGTGGATCTTGTCCCAGTTGAAATAAGAACAGAAAAGCTTCCCAACCCTCATCCTGCCTCAAACCCTACATACCCCCCATGCCCCATCCATGCCTCCTCATGCCCCCCTATATCACACTATGTCCCCTACCAACTCAAATAAACATTGGCGAATTAACAGCAGAGTTCAGAGAGCCAGAGCTGTTGATCAAGTAATTCTAGACCTAGGTAATTAATCAGAGTAATTGGTATCTGGGTTTTCAGCAAAGCATACATAATGAAGCTTGCCTGGAATCTATCAATCTGAAACACCTGCGGACCAGGAAAGCACTGTGATATTGACAGCTCTGGTTCTTTGATCTCTTCTGTCAATTTCACAATGTTTATTTACACACGCTTTCAGATCCTGGAGTTTCTATTATTCATGTTTTAAAGGGCCTGGATGATTGGCACTTTTAATGGGCGAGAGTGAATTACTTTTTTAACATAATGGAAAGTAATGAATGAATAAAGCTTTTTTAAAGCTATTTTTATTACACATTATTTCACACCCTGTTATCACTATAGTGTCTATTGGTTCTGTATGGTGTATAGTGAGTGAATCATAGAATCATGCAGTACAGAAGGAGGCCATTCAGCGCATCGAGTCTGCAGCAACCATAATCCCACCCAGCCCCTATCCCCAAGTATTTACCCTAGCTCGTCCCCCTGACACAAAGGGACAATTTTAGCATGGCCAATCCACCCTAAACTGCACATCTTTGGACGGTGGGAGGAAACTGGAGCATCTGGAGGAAACTCATGCAGACACGGGGAGAACGTGCAAACTCTGCACAGTGACCCAAACCGGGACTCGAACCTGGGTCCCTGGCACTGTGAGGCAGCAGTGTTAACCACTGTGCCACCGTGCCACCCTATAGACATGGAAGATCCATATCTTGGTTTTGGGGGCATGAGAGACTGGAAAACACCATCCTTGGATTCAGAAACCACGCACCATTTTTAAAGTGTTTCCATGACATCCAAAATTCAGGCCATGAGGTAGGAGAATTCCTGTAATAATTCAACCTTCCCTAATATTTGATAGTTATGCTTTCAATATGCATAACAAGTAAGATTGCAAAAGTGTTCAGTGAGCGTTTTGTTGTTATGACTGTCAAACAATAATGCTTTTCAGATGTGGATTGTGCACGGAAAGAGACATGATGGATCTCAAATGTTTAGCAGGAACATGGTTCCGTTCAAATCTTTAGATGTAATTAAAATAAAGAGACAAGGTCTGGAAAATCTGTAATGATACTTAAGGTTCAAAATTGAAGGAAGCAACCTCTAATTCTTGGTCAAACTTTAAACAAATATTCTTTCATGGATTGTGGGCATCGCTGGCTGGGCCAGCATTTATTACCCCCCTCAAACCTAATAAGCCGTACCAGGTAAGGGTGACAGATTTCCTTCCCTAAAGGACATCAGTGAACCAGGTGGATTTTTATGACAATCAACAGTGGTTTTATGGTCATCATTAAAGTTTTAATTCCAGATTTTACTGAAATTTATCATAAGTATAATGCTTGCTCAGATATAAGTAACCAATTAAATCTACTGATCATAGAATCATACAATCCCTACAGCGCAGAAGAAGCCATTTAGCCCATCGAGTCTGCCATGACCCTCCAAAAGAGCACCATGCCTAGGTCCAATCATCCACTCTAACCCCGTAACCCAACGCATTGATCATGGCTAATCCACCTAACCTGCACATCTTGGATACTAAGGGACAATTTAGTATGGCCAATCTACCTAACCAGCATATCTCTGGACTGTGGGGGGAAACCAGAGCATCTGGAGGAAACCCACTCAGACATGTAGAGAAAATACAAGCTCCACACAACCAACCATGTGATGAATTGAGAGTGACAACAGTGATGAATTGAGAATTATTAGAAGGAGCCAGCTAAAGATTGCTTGCTGATACAAATACATCTCTTTTATATCTGCTCCTCAGGCATTCTTCTGTATTATTTTTACCTTCATTAATTTAATTGCAGTTACTAAAAATCCTCATTCCTTCCAATCTGAAATTTCCCTATTTTATGTTTCTGCAGATTGTACAGTCAAGATCAATTGTTCCAGTTGTGATGAAGAACTTGATGAAATTTAGAAAGGATTTTAATATCAGCCCCAGAAATCTCTGGCCCTGCTCTTATTTGCCCACGAGGGTGAGGGAAGGAAAGGGAAGGTAGCACTGGCGTGTTTGGCTGCTGCTGAATAAGTTTTCCCATTTGACCCCATTTATAATGTTGCAAGATTTTGTTAGGAGGGTCCAGACTTGAACTTCCAGATAAGCCCCACTTCCAACACTGAAGGAATTTGTACACTGCATTCATCCCAGCCTTTAGGTCACTCGATGCTAGAGATGTTGGTGTCAAGGAAAATGCCTGCTGTGGAAATTTTTTCACCATGGCCTTGGTCCCTATGACAACATGGACCATTTTTCAAAGAGTGATGGAGAACATCCATCAAAAGGTTCCCAGAATGGCATTCTATCTGGATGATGTTTTAACCTCAGGAGCGACTGCAAAGGAACATTTGGAGAGTTTGGAGGAGGTCTTATGGCTTTTTTCTGATGCTGGTGTCCAATTAATAGGGGAAAAATGTGTGTTCCAGGTCAATGAGGTAATGTACCTCGGGTACAGATTTGACAAAGATTGCACCCTGTCAAAGAGAAGGTGAAGGCCACATAGGGGCCTCAACTCCAAGGAACACACCGGAGTTGAAGTCTTTCCTATGTCTCATAAATTACAATGGAAAATTCAGACTGAACTTGGCGACCCCGCTGGCACCCCTCCACGTACTGTTTAAAAAAAATCAAAAACAGTCATGGCAAATGCCACAAGGGAATGCCTTTTGCAAAGGTCAAACAACAATGGCTGTCAACAAATCTACCAACCCATAATGACCTCCTGAGAACACTCATTGTAACCTGTGCTGCCTCCCCCATGGGACAGCAGTGGTATTGTTGCAGCGTTGAGACAAAGGGACACAACATCCAATCACGGATGCATTGCGAACCCTGGTGGATACAAAGAAGAAGTATGCCTAGATCAAAAAAGAAGGCTTGGCCATGGTGTTTGCGGTGAAATGGTTCCACCAGTACATCTACAGTCAGCATTTCACCATTATAACCAATCACAAACCTCTGTTGGACCTCTTCAAGGAAGACAAGGTGATTCCTCCCATCGTGTCAGCCCAGATCCAACGCTGGGCACTGCTACTGGGTGCCTATGAATATACCTTAGAACATCATCCAGGGAGTCATATAGCCAAGGCGGATGCCTTGAGCCACCTGCCACTACCTCCTCCTCCGAAGATGGATGAAGTCGTCATGACTCTGAACCTCATGGACTTTCTGCCAGTATCTGCCAAACAAATCCAAACATGGACCCAGAAGGACCCTACGTATGCAAAACTACGTCATGTCATCCTAAGTGGTGGACCACAAGGCATCCTATGGAGGATTTGAAACCTATTTCTCTGAATACCAGGAGTTGAGTATAGAAGATGGCATCACCTTGTGCGGAGCCCGGGTGATTGTCCCGTGTCCAGGCCAGCGACCGAATACTTCAAGAATTGCACAATGGCCAGCCAGGAATTTCTAAGATGAAAATACTTGTGAAGAGCTCTGTCTGGTGCCCTAGCATAGACAACGATATTGAAAACAGTATCAAGCAATGCAAAGCTTGCTAGGAAAACCAAAAGGCCCCACCAGTAACCTCGTTGCACCCTTGGGAATGACTGGAGAGTCCCTTGGTGCGCGTAGATGGAGACTTTACATGGCCATTTATGGACTCCATGTTTTTAATTCTCATCGATGCCCATTTCCCATTCAAAATAGATCAATGTGCACCGAATGGCCTCTACCATCTTTTACCTTACCATAGAAAAACTCTGTCAATCTTTTAGTACACATGGTATACCCAAGGTTCTCATGGCAGACAATGGGAGCTGACCTTCATGAGTACGAGCAGAGTAAGGCACATCCATACGGTATTCCACCAACCGTCTTCAAATGGCCTGGCTGAGTGGGTGGTCCAGACATTCAAAAGTGGCATGAAGAAACAAATCCCAGGTTCTCTAGAAACAAAGCTCACATCTTTCCTTCTTAACTATTGGACTATGCTGCATATGATGATGGGAATAACCTCAACGGAGCTATTGATGGGCCGATACTTTCAGACTAGGCTTAGCCTGACATTCCCAAATTTGGCCGGCAATGTTGAGTTAAAACAAAAAGCCCAGAAAGGGGGCCATGATAGTCAGAGACCAGATAGAGACTTCAAACTGGACGAAAGAGTCCACTTGAGGAGCTTCAGCATCGGCTCTCTATGGATTCCGGGAGCTATTCTTGAGAAAACAGGATTGGTGTCTTATAAATTAAAACCATGGGAAAGACCTCAAAGGATCACCTCCATCACAGGGAACCTTCTGTAGAGGCAACTCTTTCTATGGACACGCCACTGTCGATATCCTTCACACTAACCTCTGGATGGGAAACATTGTCCTCTAAAAATTCAAGAGCCAGTCATCTGGAAAATGAAGGCTCTGGCTAAAACTTGGAGACAGAGCTGGTGGACACCCAGTCAGAGGTCGCCATTGAGGACAAGCCCCCGTACTGGCTGTTCGACACTTTTTGCAGAAGAGGCGTTCATATATTTGTTACACGCCCTCCAACCAGACCCCACAAGTGATGGAGATGAAGCCACGGGCAAAGAGATGGAGAAGATCCCATAATCTTGGGCGCGAGGAAACCCTTGGCCTCGGGGGGGGAGGGGGGTGTAGTCGGGAAGAGGGGAGGAATGTGATAACTCCCACGAGATCCATGGGGAATCACTGATTGATTTCCCTGTGAGGCTCGTTGAGTATGAGTTCCCCTGGTAACAGGCAGTGGCCTGCCCAGGTGGGAGTCATTACCTGAGCCTTTTAAAAGGCAGGCCTAGGTCTGGGCCTGCTGAACTATGGTCCCAGGCAGGGAATAATGTGTGTACACCATTGTAGTGGTTTTACTTTGCATTCTGTAAATAAACTATGGCTGGAATTTTACTCTCCATTGTTCCAAAAGGAGAACATTAACAGTACCCTGTGAGATTATGGGTGGAGTTTATGAATTCAGAGTCAATCCTGTTCACACATTGAAAACATTGGATTTGTCAGCAGTTTGAATCAGCTACTTAAACTAGTTTTCAAACACATTGAAACAAAAGAAAACATAAAGTAACCTTTTCAACAGTAATGCATTTGGCAGAATACAACTGAGAAGCCACAGGCTTTTATTGGAAACGTAAGCCAACAACTAATCTATTCCAACTCCCCTAATTCCCATGGACTCCAACTGCAATTAGAAAGGCTACTGAGAATCTGTTTGTCTTGTAGCTCACTGAATCTATAAATAGTTTCCGATCAATGGGAATATCTATTTAAAAACACTCCTGCTTTCTTTAGCAATCAGCTGAGGAGAAATCTCTATAGTATAATGGTGCACACTCTATTAAGGATTGATTCCACTTGGTAGTAGGGGGTTTTGGGGGCAAAATGGACTTCATGAAGCAGTAGCAGCCTTCAAATACATGGAGATACTGCAATACTGTATATTAATGAAAAAACATTTCATATTTATGTGGGACTTTGGGATTGTTTTCAGTTTCCAAAGCTAGATTAAAATCCAATATTAACGGATCACATGACAGTCTCCTCTCCAATATCTATTCAACATCCTATGTAAATTTGGGCTGTCTTAGTCCATTCCCAGTTGACATGTTTAGCACAAAGCCAACATCATAATTCTCTTCCCACACCTCGTGGTGCTCTGAGGCATCTGTTTCCATAGCTACTAATAGTCTGTCACCAGAGGCTTCCATCGCTTGAGGGGCACCACTCCGCATCAAGCATGGCTAAACCTCCCACTCTTACCATCAATCATTGGCGTGTTTGGAAGGATTTGATGGTTGACACACACAACCTGCTTGGCCAGGTTATGAATGCACTTTCCTTGGCCTTGGGGTGGGGTTCGAACCCGTAGCTTCTGGCTCAGGGACACTACCCACTGCACCACAAGACCTGACCAACACAGACAGCACTGATCAGCTACTTCACCCAACAGCGTTGGTTTATAGTGCTGAATGTGAAAGATCATCTCGTGTATTGTTCTGAGAAGAGCATATTGTCATATTAAAGTTGGAGGGACACGTGTCTCATGCCATGTAAATAGACTACTACCAATAAGCAACAGTTCAGTCAGCATCTGTAATGAGAAAAGAACGCTCAGCTTCAGACTTTCGGTATTTTCTAATCCCATTTCATGTCTTCACTTGCAGAATTTCCCCTTTATTGTATTGCTCCATGTCGTACCTGACCCCAATGCCTCAATGTTGCAATTGATGCAGAAGTCCCCTTGGTTTCCAACCAGGATGTTCCTAATTGTAGCAGAAGAAGTTAAATAGAAAACAGAGATGCACTAAGGAGCAAAGGTTCCTATTTTAAATTGCCGGAATGAGTCACAGTATGTACGAACAGAATGCCGAGGTCAGGTTTCATTTGAATGATGAGGTTGTACTCAAACCATTGTAGAAATACATAAATCGGCTTTAAGAAGGGACCCATACACAGAGGGTTGTCTTCCAGACACTGTGTGTTCTCTATCCATATTTCATTACAGTTGCAATTCATGCTTGAGCTCAATAAATATTAATATAAAAATATTATTTGGGGAAAATCAGAAAATGCCTGGCTGTTGAAAGACCTAATTTATTACTTAATTAAGTTTTAAATTTTCAATGAAGTTCCCAGAGCAAGTCAGTAAAAATGTTACCCTGTGGCAACCTGATGAACAATTGCATACTTTACTGGTTCTGAATCTTCCAGTGTCGTGGCCTAAGTGGCTACAGTGTTCACAGTGGCAGTAATTTAGCAAGCTGGATCTCTCCATTGATTTTAATACTGAGTGAAGCTATGATAATTAGTTGTTTAAAGTTTTGGACCAGGCTCACTCTGGAGTTTCAGAGCGGTGCTAAAGTGGCAGAATATTGCAGCATGGTGCACAAAACGGCTTGGTTACCTACATCATAATCACCCCCAACATTTCCACAAGATCATTTCTCTTTATTCATTTTTGGGAGATGGTCGTTGCTGGCTGGACAGCATTTATTGTCCATCCATAGTTGCCCTTGAATAGGCTACAAGATGAAGACATGTAAAATCACCGGCTCCAACACACCCTTTCCCTGATGAGCTCAATGCATTCTATGTCTGTTTTGAGCAAGAGAGGACACCCTCCACCCCGGAAGCCTCAAACAAACCTGTATCCAAGGTCACCATTGCAGACATCAGAGTAGCCTTTATGAAGGTCAACCCATGGATTGCAGTTGGCCGGATGGGGTACCTGGACGAGCACTCAGATCCTGCATGGACCAGCAGGCGGGGGTATGCGCAGGCATCTTCAACCTCTCTTTACACCAATCACAGGTCCCTACCTGCTTCAAGCAGACAACCATCATCCCAGTACCAAAGAAGAGCCAGGCAGCGCGCCTTAATGACTATCGTCCGGTGGCTCTGACATCCATCATTATGAAGTGCTTCGAAAGGTATGAATCAATTCCAGCTTCCCAGATTGCCTGGGTCCAGTACAGTTCACTTACTACCGCAACACCATTTCCCTGGCCCTACACTCAACCCTGGATAACAAAGACAACTATGTCAGACTTCTATTTATTGACTACAGCTCAGCCTACAACACCATTATTCCTACAAAACCCATCTCCAAACTCCATGGCCTGGGGCTCGGCTCCTCCCTCTGCGACTGGATCCTGAACTTCCTAACCCACAGACCACAAACAGTAAGGATAGGCATAAACACATCCTCCTCAATCATCCTCAACACCGGTGCCCCACAAGGCTGTGTCCTCAGCTCCTTACTATACTCCTTATGCACCTATGACTGTGCGGCCAAATTCCTCTCCAACTCTATTTTCAAATTTGCTGATGACATCACCGTAGTGGGTCAGATCTCAAACAATGATGAGATGGAGTAAGGGAAAGAGATAGAGAATCTGGTGAACTGGTGGGGCAACAATAATCTCTCCATCAATGTCAATAAAATGAAGGAGATTGTCATTGACTTCAGGAAGCATAGAGGAGAACATACTCCTGTCTACATCAATGGGGACGATGTAGAGATGGTCGAGAGCTTCAAGTCTTTAGGTGTCCAGATAACCAACAACCTGGCCTGGTCCCTCCATGCTGATGCTATCGTTAAGAAAGCCCACCAACGCCTCTACTTTCTCAGAAGACTAAGGAAATTTGGCATGAGAGCTACAATTCTTTCCGGATACATCACTGCAAGAAACTACAAAGGATCATGAATGAAGCCCAGTCCCTCACTCAAACCAGTCTCCCACCCATTGATACTGTCTACACTTCCCGCTGCCTCAGAAAAGCAGTTAGCATAATCAAAAACCCCATGCACCCCGGACCATACCCTTCTTCCATCGGGAAAAAGATACAAAAGTCTGAGGACGTATACCACCCGACTCAAGAACAGCTTCTTCCCTGCTGCCATCAGACTTTTGAATGGACCCACCTCGCATTAAGTTGATCTTTCTCTACACCCTAGCTATGACTGTAACACTTGCTGCACTCTTTTCCTTTCCTTCTCTATGAACGGTATGATTTGTCTGCATGGCGCGTAAGAAACAATACTTTTCACTGTATGTTAATACATATGACAATAATAAATCAAATCAAATCAAATCAACTGAGTGGCTTGCCATTTCAGAGGGCAGTTGAAAGTTCACCACATTGCTGTGGCTCTGGAGTCACATTTAGGCCAGACCAGGTAAGGTCCAATTTTTAAAATAATCTCTTCAAAGGGTGAGAAGGGAGGAAGGGTTCTATCTTTGGGAGCTGCTCTTTGTCAATGGGGTGCTCATCCCCTCTAAGATTGAACCCTCCCCCCCTTCTTCCTACCTGCCCACAGGTAAACCCAACCTCCACCTCCCCACTCCCTCCCACACTTGCTCAAACCCCTCTGCCCAAGAAGTGGACTTACCGGTGCCTGGCGATCCATGGGGATGCTTCCTGATCTTACTGCCCCGGTAGTGGTCACTCACGCACTCGTGGTGCTGCCGGGACTGATAGAGCTCCCAGCCAATCGGATTGACCTGCAGCTTCTCAGGATGCGGCCTCCTCCCCGGTGAGGGTCGGAAATCACCTCAGCCCTTGTTTAGCCCATTTGCAGCACACCGGTGTGCAGCCTTTTCCACTGATAGGAGGGGGTGGCAGGGGTGGGGAAGGGGGGGCCAAGCCAAGCCAGCTACCCCCTCCCCCAACCTTATGATATTCTACCCTTGGTAGCTGAAGGCATGACTGGTGCAGCGATTAAAATTGGGGAGGTTCAGAAGGCCTGAATTGGAGGAATGTAGATTAGGCCAACACCATGAAGCAGTAAATATGATACTTTACGTCTCTCTTATAAAGGGTGCTAGCCACACTGTAGGAACATATTTGCCACTCCAGTAAGAAGTGTATCTTTCTGTTATTTAACCGCAAGCATTGACAAAAGCTAGGTAAGTGCACATTCATTTCTCTCCAGTTGTGTGATTTTCCTGTCTGATTTGTATCTTTTTAACACATTTCTCCCTCATGCCTCTGTGAAGATATTAAGAAGCAGCAGAGGCCAGGTTCATCTTTTATTCTCATCACATCAGTGTTTTTAATTGGAAAGTGAAGCTGTGTATGTGTGCATGCCTCATATAATACCATACATTTAAAACATCTATTTAGATAATAATGATTTTTCATACGTTTAAATGAGAAGGGTTTATCAAATCATAATTCATCATGAAGCTTAATTTGTCAAGTTTGGTTAATTGCAATGAAACTTAATAATCTATTATATGACACTATTAGACTATGCTATGCTGCTGATTCATTTATAAAATGTAATAAGAATTCATATTTTACTTTGAATGGATGCTCCATCTTTTTAAATTCAAGCTTTATATGCTCAAGATACTAAAATGGTGGGGGGGCGATGAACAAACTGCATTCAATATCATGGTTGCGGAGCCACTTGAAAGATTAATGGCATCTTTGAAAACATAATTGATTATTCATAGATCCCAGCTGACAACTGGAGAGTGCTGGGTATTCAGTTTTCCCTCAAGATGGCAGTAGTAGCCATAATGAGTACCAAAAGCAACATCTGCAACTCAACATGGTCGCGTTAGCACCTTTACTCATCAGTACTTCAAAATGGCGACTTAAAGGAAAACGGCCAAATGAATGGGTGGGTACAGGGGGTTGGTTCAGGACGAGAATAATGATGGCTGATTGATCAGTTTTTTTAAATATTTAAAAACAAGTATCAAAAAGCTTGCAAGCCTAAATATATTATTTTGTTATTAAGGTAGGAGTTGGATTCAGGATGTGTCCTTCGGATTTCAATGTCTTTGGCAACTGAAGGCCAGTGGATACCATTGATTTGATTACCCAGAACGTCTCCTGCTGCTGGTTCTTTCAAAGCCATTCTTGCTTGCAATATCCGCGGCTGTAAACCATCACTATCGGATCAGATGTGACCGTGATTGTTTGTACCAGCTAACAGGATAAAAGTGTGAGAGCATGGCTTACGTCAGCAGGGTTTACTCATAGTTTTGGCCTGCAGCTACAAATTATGAGTAAATGAGTTTCCTGTTTTTTATAATGTTTTAATCTGGAAGTTTTATTTCCTGTCTCACAAATACGTGCAACTGTACCAAGTGAAATGGGGGCAGGTTAATGGCTCGAGTCTCTGCTAGTTTCTGATGTATTTGACATCTCCATGGTTTCGGTGATGAAAGCAACTCCAGCCCCCAGCTTTCTGGCCCAGATAAACATCTCTAATCACTTTCATGTGGAAATAAAAGGAGCTGGGGAATGGCACAGACTGACTGGTTTCAAATCTTAATAAGAGGCCCAGGGACATATTTCTGTGAAATCATGTATAAATCATTTTTTAACCTTAGAGGAGGTCACTTTGGGGAGTTGAAGTTCCGCACTTCACATACATATTGTAGCTCAACTTTACACATAAATCTACTCTTTTGCTTTGCAAAGACTCGTACTGGGATTCAATGTCGATGCATATATATATTGTTTAGCTGTGTTTCTGTGTGCTTGCCAATCATGCCTTACATCCACATATGCCACTGACCTCCTTTACATTTATATGCCTTATGATGTTGAGAAATATTTTGGCCCGTGTTTCTTTTATTTTTCTTGAATCCCAGTTGACTTGTGCAGTATGTGAGCATCAGCTAACTTAATAATCATCACACCTTAGCTCCAAGTGTCATAGCGGCTTCCTCATAAACTTATCAGATTGTAAAATACAATTAAAATGTGAGGTCTCTTTTACAACCACACAGATTTCTAAACAGCCACTGTATTTGGTTCAACAGAACGTTCAGGCACATTCAAATCAAGTATTTTTTATCGTCAGGAATTTATTTTAACTCTTTCCTTGCTACTGCCCCTAGTTGCTTTCTATTTCAGTTCAAAGAAGTGGGACAACATCGTTCAACACCGTTCCAGCAGCTGAGAGGAAACTTTGGAGAATGTTGTTGATCTTTTCATTACTTCTCCTGCAGGAGATGCTGCATTCTGCTTTCACACAATACCCCACCTGGTGGCCAGAAGTAGGTGCAACAGGAACCATTTAAAAAACAATTCAGGGACCTCTTAAAGGTTATTTATTTGTGTCACAAGTAGGCTTATATTAACACTGCAATGAAGTTACTGTGAAAATCCCCTGTTTGGGTACACCGAGGGAGAATTTAGCATGGCCAATGCACCTAACCAGCACATCTTTTGGACTGTGGGAGGAAACCGGAGCACCCGGAGGAAACCCACGCAGACATGGGGAGAATGTGCAACCTCCACACAGACAGTGACCCAAACCGGGAATTGAACCTGTTGCTGTGAGGTAGCAGTGCTAACCTATGACATGGACATACATCACCACGTTGCTCACAATTCCATAAATATGTTGGCTAGTGAGAAAATACAGACGAGTCTGATGATAGTTATGAATACCCTCTTTTCAAATATGACAGGCCTGAGTGTATTGGATGAAGAGTTAAAATCCTAATAAAGGCGGAACTGGTTTGTCAATATACGTTACATTTGATCAAAGTCAATCTTGTATGCTAAGGTAAAAGAAGCAACTAGCAAATTGTTGTAAAACAAAAACAGAAAATGCTGGAAAATCTCAGTAGGTCTGACAGCATCTATGGGGAGAGAATAGAGCCAACGTTTCCAGTCTAGATGACCCTTCATCAGAGCTGAAATCCCCCAATATCCTCCTATCACCACCCCAGGGATCCAACATCCGCAGTATTTTCCTTTTATCTTAGCAAATTGTTGTGCTGCACTTCATTTAATCATTTATTATGTATAAAAGGAGATGCATGAAAATAATTAGGAGCAAGAAATGTTTTACATAAAAAGTAAATGTACCAGGTGGAATTTGATAGTGGACTAACAATTGCACATTGGGCATTAACCACCCACAACTGAGAATCCATGGTGTTTGAACCAAGAGCCTACCTTTAACTATTACACTTGCAGCAAGATTTCAACAGGATTAAGTGATTGGAAAGAGGATGGTCTGGAGAAGTGGAATTTGTGTAGGGATGAGGAAGATGTTGCAGGCAGAATAATGTGCCCCCTGCACCCCCCCTCCCCCCCGCCCCGCCACTGCAGAAAGGTTGGTGCAGCGAGCATTTACCAGGTGGGTGGATGGTGTGTGGGGACCTCACTATCTTCCCATCTCCACCCCAGTTGAGCCCCTTGATGGAAGGCCCGA
The DNA here is from genome assembly GCF_964213995.1 of Mustelus asterias. NCBI lineage: Eukaryota > Metazoa > Chordata > Chondrichthyes > Carcharhiniformes > Triakidae > Mustelus > Mustelus asterias. The sequence continues at coordinate 109,209,118 of NC_135802.1, forward strand.
GAAAGGTCTTGCTGCCCCAATGCCAATGAATGCCTTATTCTGCCATGGCTGGCATTAATCCAACATCAGGCAGGAGGCTTGCCTTGTGGGGAGCATGACAAGAAAATCTGTGTGAGGCTGAGATGTACTGGCTACTACACTTATTACACCAAGAACCAACAGAGAATGAGATAAAAATTGGATCTTGATGTGCCTCAATTTTTAATAGGTATAATAAGATTCAGTTTCAGGGACCAATGTCCTGTACCCCAAGGAAGCCTAAAGATGTTGGATCCAATATTGGGCTATTTTCAACAAGCAGTGGGTTCCTCACGACTTTAAGAATCCACTCAGCATTCATATGAATCAAGAACCACCATCGAAAGGTAAGATTTTCTTTAAATTACATTGATTACAGTATTATTGACTACAGCCCAACTTTCGACACCAGCTGCAGCCTTGTATGTTTCAGGAGAGTGGGGACTGGAACAGCGATCGGTGGGGCCAATCGGGAATACCATAGAGCTGGAGAGGACAGCTCTGCTTCACCTGGCTCCACTGGAATGACTTGATCTGATTTATTATTATTGTCACATGCGTTGGGATACAGTGAAAAGTATTGTTTTTTGCGCGCTATACAGACAAAGCATATCATTCATAGAGTACATAGGGAGAAGGAAAGGCGAGGGTGCAAAATGTAGTGTTACAGTCATAGCCAGTCAAAGCTCATCTCCAAACTCCATAGCCTAGGGCTCGACACCTCCCTCTGCAACTGGACTCTAGACTTCCAAACCCACAGACCATAGTCAATAAGCATAGGCAACAACACCTCCTCCACGATCATCCTTAACACCGGTGCCCCACAAGGCTCTGTTCTCAGTCCCCTACTATACTCCTTATACACCTATGACTGTGTGGCCAAATTTCACTCCAACTCGATTTTCAAGTTTGCTGATGACACCACCGTAGTGGGTCGGAGCTCAAACAATGATGGGACGGAGTATAGGAAAGAAATAGAGAATCTGGTGAATTGGTGCAATAACAATAATCTCTCCCTCAATGTCAGTAAAACGAAGGAGATAAGCATGGACTTCAGGAAGCAGAGTGGAGGACATACCCTTGTCTACATCAATGGGGATGAAGTGGGAATGGTCGAGAGCTTTAAGTTTCTAGGTGTCCAAATCACCAAAAACCTGTCCCGGTTCCTCCACACTGACGCTATAGTTAAGAAAGCCCACTAACACCTTATTTTCTAAAGAGGCTAAGGAAGTTTGGCATGTCTGCTACAATTCTCACCAACTCTTACAGATGCACCATAGAAGGTATTTTTTCACAGCTTGGTATGGCCCCTTCTCTGACCAGGAACTCAATAAACCACAAAAGGTTGTGAACGTAGCCCAGTCCATCATGCAAATCAGTCTCCCATCCATTGGCTCTGTCTACACTTCCCACTGCCTCGGAAAAGCACCCAGCATAATCAAGGACCCCATGCACCCCGGACATACTCTCTTCCGCCTTTTTCTGTTGGGAAAAATATACAAAAGTCTGAGGTCATGTACTAACTGACTGATCTTTCTCTATACCCTGGCTATGACTGTAACACTACAGTTTGCACCCTCTCCTTTCCTTCTCCCTATGTACTCTATGAATGATATGCTTTGTCTGTATAGCGCGCAAAAAACAATACTTTTCACTGTATCCCAACGCATGTGACAATAATAATAAATCAGATCAAGTCATTCCGGTGGAGCCAGGTGAAGCAGAGCTGTCCTCTCCAGCTCTGTGGTATTCCCGATTGGCCCCACCGATCGCTGTTCCAGTCCCCACTCTCCTGAAACATACAGGCTGCAGCTGGTGAGGCAAGGAGCCCTAAATTCAGTGACTTTATGCATTTTGTAGGCCCCTAATGTGCTTTTATTTTGTTTCCAACTGAGAGGCTCACATGAGCCTTTGTCCTACCAAGGGGCAGTAATTTATTGATTCAACCCCCAATTCTCTTTATTGGCACCAGAAGGTTTGTCACCAGGAATCGTTTTGAACTGACACGTTTGGGAGAAAAAGGAACCAGTAGATAGATGCCAGGCAAGTCAAGCTCCACAAGAGGCACTTTGGTCCTCTTGCCCAAATCCACATCCCAACATTTGCAGAAAGCAGAAGGGAAATTCTAGCAGTGTTTTCATAGGTTCTTATCTCCAATAATGGCATTGCATTGCAATGTGAATGCCTGTCTCACCATTAGACTGGAATATTACTCAGAAACCTCTGAATCACAGCATGGCACACTTTACAGGACATTGCATGAAAGATGGCATATAAGGGTAACAAGGTACCAATGTTGTGAGTTTGGCTATACCGGTGAAGACCTCGCCAACTATTCTTTAGGGATTGAAAAGCCATCTGAGAATAATTGAGTTAACCTGCCTTCTCAGAGTTTGGATTAGTAGAGGTGGCATGCTTGTTGATCTGCTGCAAGGACACCTGTAGCTACCATGTAGGAGAGAAGTTGTACACATGCAGATACAGTAATGGTCAGCTATGATATACTGTACCTTCCTACATACATGTGCTGTCTATGGCATGGTACTGTGGAGAAGTACAGAGCAATACCTTCCTCATGGACATCTGACTCAGCATTTACAATGGTTCCAGCCGTCATCAATGACAAGATCAAGTTCTGGGTAGTGCTGTCACTTGTTTACAGGTTCATACCTGCAGCCAGGAGCTCTTTATCCTTCATTATGGGCCAGCAATATGTAATCCCATACCCTGACAGCTGTGGTTACAGATGAGGCAAGTTGCTTTTTAATAATCTCTCGGAGTTTTCTATTTTTTTGACATTGTCCTTCTGACACTCAATTTAATTTTTCTTAATTCGAACTTGAAATTGGACTTCTCACAATTCACATTTCCTCCCATTGCAGAGTCGGTGGAGCTTGCGTTTGGAATTATGAATTGCTATACAAATAATATTTGATGTTATTAGCACCTGGGGTTCTGGGGGGTCATAAAGCAGTGCAAAACTGGAATAGAAGTGTTTTACAGTTAAAGATGAAAATCAGCCCCCATGACTTTACGTCCCTATTCTCCAGTGTACTGATCTTGAAGAATAATGCTGAGCTATTCTTAGTTCCAACCACTTAATCCCAATTACTTACGTCTGACACTGATGTTTGATAGCATTTCTGTTTGTAGGAGTCAGAGTAAATCAGTCAGCAGTGCTATTACAGACACTGAACTCAGTTATTTGCTGGGGATATATACACCAGTGTCAATTATAGGTCACTTATATTACTTTCCAGGCCTCACATTGCTTTCTGGAGCTTCTGTTGCTTTTGATGATACTTGATGCAGCTTCCATTTTCATTGACATTCAAAACGAAACCTCACATAGGACGAGATGCATTTATACTGGAGCTTACTTAGCTTGAGGTCAAAGGGAGTGGAGCATATGCACCAGTTCCATCTTTCCTCTGCTAAACCTAGCAGCAGAAGTCTAAGCTCACACACACACACACAAAATGGGTTTGCAATTCTACCATCAGGATCAAACACAAATATTGCTCTTCCGGCTGAATAGATCCAACAAGCATTGGCTATAAAAGTACCTGTGGATTCAGTTCTGGGATTGTACATCAATGAGCTACTTCCAGATCTGTGAATACCTGTTCAATGGCATTCCACTACTCATGTAGTGAATATGTATATGCATAAGACCATAAGATGTAGGAGCAGAAAAGTAGGCCATTCAGCCCATCTCGTCTGCTCCATCATTCAATGAGATAATGGCTGATCTGATATAATCTCAACTCCACTTTCCCACCTTATCCCCACAACCTTTAATTTCCTTATTGATTGAAAATCCGTCTATCTCAGCCTTGAACTTAATGATCCAGCCTCTCCAGATCTCTGTGGTAAAGAATTCCATAGATTCACTATCCTCTGACTGAAGAAATTCCTCCTCATCTCTGTTTTAAATGGGCAACCATTTACTCTAAGATTATGCACTCTGGTTCTAGACCCTCCCACAAGAGGAAACATCCTCTCAGTATCCACCCAGTCAAGCCCCCAGAGAATCCAATATGTCTCAATAAGCTCGCCTCTCATTCTTCTAAACACCAACAAGTGCAGGCCCAACCTACTCAACCTCCCCTTGTAAGAAAATCTCTCCATTCCCGGCATCAACCTAGTAAACCTTCTGTGGATTGCCTACAATGCCAGCGTATCTTTCCTTAGACAAGAGGAACGAAACCGTTCATGGTTTTCCAGGTGCGGTCTAACTAGTGCCTTGTATAGTTTTAGCTTTTTCCTATTTTTATATTCCATTCCCTATGAAACAAAGACCAATATTCCATTTGCCTTCCCTATTACCTGTTGAACTTGCATGCTAGCTTCATGTGATTTATGCACGAGGACTCCCAAATCCTTCTATGCTGCAACTTTCTGCATCTTTCTCCATTTAAATAATATTCAGCTCCTTTATTCTTCCTACCAAAGTGCATAACGTCACATTTTCCTTTATTAAATTCCATCTGCAAAGTTAAACAATGTGTTAAAAACCTTGAGGCTCCCTGTTTGTCATGCTTATATTCGACTGTCACAACATAGTAATGGTTTTGTGATATTGGTAATGTCTAAAAGTAATGCGTATTTCCTCACGCTACAATGTGCAAGTAAAAAGGGAATGTTTAATCTAAACTATCAAGCAGGAGTAGAACAAATGGGTTAAAAGATTTTTCTCAATAGAAAACAACCAAACAACACCCAAACTTTAACAACTGCATTGGACTGTAAAGAATTTGTCGAATACATAGCCATCATTCTTCAAAGACTTTGAGAAATGACACCTAAAACAAAAAACCACAAGCCAGGCAACACTGCTGCATCACAGCACCAGGGACTCAGGTTCAACTCTGGCCTTGGGCGACTGTCTGTGGAGAGTTTGCACATTCTCCCCGTGTCTGCGTGAGTTTCCTCCGGGTGCTCCGGTTTCCCCCCACAGTCCAAAGATGTGCGGGTGAGGTTGATTGGCCATGATAAATTGCCCCTTAATGTCAGGAGTATTAGCAGGGTAAATACGTAGGGTTATGGGGATAGGGCCTGGGTGGAATTGTTGTCAGTGCAGGCTCGATGGGCCGAATGGCCTCCTTCTGCACTGTAGGGATTCTATGATTCTGTGATAAATGCAGAGGGCCATTTATCTGTAATGGAACGATGCTCAAAATGTGGAGCTACGAGATAGGCCACATGTTTTATACATATAGGAAAGAACTAGTAAAATTGCTGACTATTATTTTACCAGAGTGTCAATTTGTAAAATATTTAGATAGGAATTGTAGGGATTTTTCTTTAAATGCAGCAAATCTGCAAATCTTGAAAAATAAAGCTGGAAATGTTGTGCCGATCAGTCAATATCAATGGGGAGAAGAGAATTCAAGTCAGCATTTATGAATACTTCTGGAGTTGAAATTGTACTGTGTGTTTTTAGTAACAACAGGCTAATGCATTGTATGAAACTCCTTTACAAGTCTGCTTTACAACTACATTTACAACATTGACTGCACTTCAAAGGTATTACATTGGTTGTAAAGTGTTCTGGGATGTCCAGGCCTGTAAAAGGCATCAGTGAATACAAATCTTTCTCTCTTTAACTGAAGTATTGATAAGTATAAGTTAACATCCTTGTTAACAAAAAGAATCTCATGCAAAGATATTAATGCTACTCATAAAGCATTTCAACTCAATTGAGATTTAGGTTGCAGACCTGCATTGGCAGGAATCGGTGATAATTTTGATATATGCAACTAAGTCAAAGGTACAGTGAAATGGAGACTATCACAGGCACGGCTGATTTGTGTGTATTTATTCTGGAAATTTGTTGAAAACTAAATCCAGAAGGGAAATATAATACTTTTTATATAACCTTTTAAAGTGTAAAAAGAAAACTGAAAAGATCAGTTGACTAAAATGTTTACTCGATCATTTTTCATGCTTGTCATTGGTGTAATTCCAGTTGTCTGGAGCTTTTTAACGTTTAATGGGATTCCACCAGCTTTTCCTCTTCACTTAAGTAGCCTTGGTGAATTTCATCTGCTGCAGCATTCCACAGATCTCAAGGACAAATGTAAAAAGCTAGAGTAACTGGCAGTAGCACTGCTGATTGAGTTACTCTGATTTACACACTCAGCACTGTTCTCAGATACCAGTGTCAGATATAGAATAGGGCTGCTCTAAAGTATTAGTGCAGTGACAGTGCTCAAGCTAATTATTTAACTCATACTGCACTAATAGTTATTTTAATGCATTTAACTTCCAATTAGGATGCTAATTTGTAAAGCCCCATTTACTTCTGACCTGAGCACAATTATGATTTAATTATAAAATTACAATGTATTAAGCCATTTCCTATTATGCAGATTTTGTTAACTTGGGTTTTATTAATGGTTGAGTTATAGTCAAACGATTAAATCCATATAATGCAAAGAATTGTGTCTGTAGTGACCTTTACATCTGTTGTGTACACTTGTTAGTTTTCTTGTCTTTCACTCGTTCAATGTCTTTTGCTGATAGGAATGTCACTCAATGAAGCACAAGATTACCAATCATCTAAACCATGCCATGAAATCCCCAAAGTTTAGAGTGTGCAAGGTGGTTACCAACGAACAGCTCAGCAGTCTATTTCCATTACTATATCTAGTCTAAAGTCCTTTACCCTTTCGTCCTGTTTTTTTCCTCCTGTGGTCAACAACTACAAAAGGTTGTGACTGTAGCCCAGTCCATCACGCAAACCAGCCTCTCATCCACCTTACTTGAGAAAAATATACTAGTACTGGAGGGGGTGCAGAGGAGATTCGCTAGGTTGATTCCGGAGTTGAGAGGGTTGGCTTATGAGGAGAGACTGAGTAGACTAAGGCTATACTTATTGGAATTCAGAAGAATGAGGGGAGATCTTATAGAAACATTGTAGATTATGAAGGGAATAGATAAGCTGGAAGCAGGGAAGTTGTTTCCACTGGTGGGTGAAACTAGAACTAGGGGGCATAGCCTCAAAATAAGGGGAAGCAGATTTAGGACTGAGTTGAGGAGGAATTTCTTCACACAAAGGGTTGTGAATCTGTGGAATTCCCTGCCCAGTGAAGCAGTTGAGGCTACCTCATTGAATGTTTATAAGATAAGGATAGATACATTTTTGAACAGTAAAGGAATTAAGGGTTATGATGAGCAGGCGGGTAAGTGGAGCTGAGTCCACGAAAAGATCAGCCATGATCTTATTGAATGGCAGAGCAGGCTCGATGGGCCAGATGGCCGACTCCTGCTCCTAGTTCTTATGTTCTTATCCATTGATTCTGTCTACACTTCTCGCTGTCTCGGAAAAGCAGCTAACATAATCAATGACCCCACACACCCCGGACATACACTCTTCCACCTTTTTCTGTCTGGAAAAAGATACAAAAGGTCACTTACCAACCGACTCAAGAACAGCTTCTTCCCTGCTGCCATCAGACTTTTGAATGGACCAACCTCACATTAAGTTGATCTTTCTCTACACCCTAGCTATGACTGTAACATTACATTTTGCACTCTCTCCTTTCCTTCTCTGAATGGTACACTTTGTATAGCGCTCAAGAAACAATACTTTTCACTGTATACTAATACATGTGATAATAATAAATCAAATCAAATAATAAATCAAATCGAATGTCACTCAATGAAGCACAAGATTACCAATCATCTAAACAATGCCATGAAACCCCCAAAGTTTAGATGGTTACCAACAAAGAGCTCAGCAGTCTATTTCCAAAACTAGATCCAGTCTATATTCCTTCTCGCTTTCTTTTTCCTCCTGTGTCAACAACACTAACATTGCTGAGCCTTCCACCATTTACACTCTTGGGGTTACCATTGACCAGAAGCTTAACTTTGCCAACCAAATCAGCAACATGGCTGTAGGAGCCGGGCACAGGTCAGTTACTCTGCTACAAGTGACTCACTTCTTGATTTATGAAAACTTTTCCACCAACATCAAGATTCAAGTAAGGATGGTTGAACCACTCAAGAAGCTCATGGCTAAAGATTTGATGACAACCTGAGAACAAATCAAAACAAGTCATGGTGTTTTATTTTCAACTCTAACAAATGAATTGAATGGCAAGACTTTGTCTTATAAGATGATACAGTGAAATAATCAACCAGCTTAAAAAAAACCAAGGTACTGTCAAAAAAAGATACCGAATTAGCACAAAGGGCATAAGTGTTCATTTTTAGTTAATATAAAGAAAGAATGAACTGGCATTAATTAAGCACCTTTAACACCTTGGGATGTTCAACAAAGTACTTTACAGCCAATGGAGTATTTTAGAAAGTATAGTCAATGTTATAATTCAGGAAGGGTGCTAACTGGGTTCAAAGGAAAGTACAAGGAAGAAAGAATCGTTACAGTTCCAATTGTCAGGAACCAGACAGAATAAACTTCATTCTGCTCAGGTATTGAGTGGAAACATATGGGTGCCGATTTTCCCACTGGTATTATTTAATGCCAATGTTAGCCTATTTATTTTAAGTGGAGATAGAAAAATATGCTCTATGATTAGTTACATGACTGCGGTAAGCATTGAGCCACAGAGGCAAACAGACCTTTGAATACAGCAGTACTATTGTTGGTATTTTGGAATCAAATGAACAACATGCAATACCAAATTACTTTAATGGGTAATATTTCCTCTGCGTGCTCCTTGCAGTGAAATCATAAATGTGAGTGTAGGAAACCTGCTAATGATTTCACTACATGTAACAACGAGTGGAAATCTTTCCTGTAAAAATCTCGTGCCAAACATCGGGTTGTCGGAACTCGATTGAAAGATTGCAAATTGTTGCACATTTTTCATATTGTGCAGAGCACGACAAGATGAGTGAAAAACCTGGAACATTTAATAAAGCTTTGGTTCACTTTTAATATTATTATCTAAAAATATTTAATGCCATTAATGCTACAAATGTTACAAAGGTTTTTAAATAGTTTGTGTGATAATTGACCTTTGACCTCTGAACTCCAAATGCAATAGATTCATGGCACTTGATACTTTAAGCCAGATGTTTTCACAATGGTAATATAACATGTACCTGAATGCTTTGATGTAGGCTATCGTTTCTGCAACTACAAGTAGATTTACTGCAGGGTTCATCTTTTAAACACTGATTTTCCTTTGTAGCTTCCAAAGCAGTTTTAAAATACATATATATATATCAAAGGATATCTTCAAGTTGATTTTTAGAAGATTTCAGATGTTGTGAATTTTAGAGATGATTATAAGAAATGAATACAAAGATTGTGTGTCAATTTGCAACCTTCTTCTGAAGAAACAACACGATCCAGAATTGCTGTCAGTTGGTTCTTCAGAAGTTCATGATTATTGCTTTAGTGGACTGTTTTTACTCAGTTTGAATTGAAAGCAGGAACTGGAAAGGCAGTAAGAATGCTATCATTTTCCCCAGCATCCTGGGCTAAGAATCAGCAGCTAACGGTCTTGCTGCTAATGAATGAGCCCTACCAGCAAGATTCAATGCCAAAATTGACTATTCCATTGCTCCCCAGGATGGGCCCTGGTTGTTCGGCCTCTGTACATTTGAGCTCATTCAAAATGCTGCTGTTTGTATCCTAACTCTGCCCTCAGCCCCATTCCCCATCATCTCTATGGTTACTCACATAGAATGGCTCCTGGTCCAGCAATGCCACAAATTTACCTGATGGCTGTGCCTTCAGCGATCTGAGCTCTGAGCTCTGGAATTACCTCCTTAAACCTCACTACCTTTCTCTTCTTCTTTAAGGCACTCCTTAAAACCTATCTCTTTAACCAAATTATTTTGTCATCTGCCCTGACATATCTTTATGAAGCTGAGTGCCACATTTTGTGAGTGATGCTGTTCTGTGTTGGGACGTTTTACTACATTGAAGGGAAAATATAAATGCAACTATTATTGTTGTAGATGCTTCTCTTGGGAAAGGGATAGAGTGAGTTGTCGTATCTCTAGGTTTAGTGTCTACGGGTAGAATTTTGTGGGAGTGATGGGATTCCCACTGCTAGCTGGAGAGCCGGCAAGTGTCCCATGTCAACAATTTTTGGGAAAGCCCACCGTGTCTTGTACTGCTCAGGCATTTGATGAATCTTCCGCTGGGATCAGGGACTGTGGGGCTAGAGGTGCTGCCTGCTCAGGGTTGCCAGTCAATCAGAGGCTGCCAACTCTTCGGTAATGCACCAGGGAGTCTGTGGCAGCCGTCTACACTCCCAGGGAAGGAGGATGGGGGCATTAGGGAGGGGGTAGGCAGCAAGGGCATGGGATGGCTTCCAGCAGATTCTTGATGCCAGGTCTCTGGACCAGGCACTGAGTGGCTTTGAAGAAAATACCCCAGTGGAGGTGGGATGAGAAAATCACAGAATTGTTACACTGCAGAAGGAGGCCATTTGGCCTATCATCACTGCACTGGCTCTCTCCCCTCGTCTTTTCCCCATACCCCTGCACATTATTTTTATTCAAATAGGTGTCTCTTAAACACTTTGACTGAATCTGCCTCCACCTCATTTCCAGGCAGTGCATTCCAGACCTGAACCACTCGATATGTGAAAACATTTTTTTCTCACACCACGTTTTCTTTCTTTGCAAATCACTTTAAATCTGTGCCTTCTCTCTCTTGGTTCTTTTCCGAGTGGGAACAGTTTCTCCCTGTCTATTCTGTCCAGCTCCCACATGATTTTGAACATCTCAATCAAATCTCCTCTTAGTCTTCTTCTCTCCAAGAAGAACAGTCCCAATCTTTCCGATCTATCCCCATAACTGAGGTTTCTCATCGCTGGAACCATTCTTATAAACCTCTTTTGCACTCTCTCACATCCTTCCTATAGTGTGGCACGCAGAACTGTACACAATATCCCAGCTGAGGTCTAATAGTGTCCTGTAAAAGTTGTTCTTGCTCTTGTATCCTATGCCATTATCAATAAAGCCCAGGATACCATATGCTTTGTTAACTGCTCTCGCCACCTGTCCTGCCACCTTCAATGGTCAATGCACATATACACACAGATCCCTCTGCCCTTGAACTCCCATAAGAATTTTACCCCTTATTTTGTACTGTACTCAACTTCCTCACCCATTCATACCGCACCCCACAAACTCAAAAAATTAAAAGTCTTAAACATTAGAAATAATTAAAAATAAATCTTAAGAAGTTAAAAAATACTTACGTTAACACAGCACGAATGATCATAAGGGAGTACCTGAACTGGTAACAAAGAAATGGGTACAGCCACTCACCTCTTCTCCTCATCAGTCCTCCAGGTGGATCTCTGTGACAATTCCTCTCTCCTTGCTGTGGGACAGGCAGGCCGAGTTGGAAGGATGAAGAAAGGGAAAGCCATACTTAAATCACAGTCAGTAGTGACTGCTGTGGCACTGCTGCTGATGGAGATCCGGGCCAATATCTCCTTGTGTAGGTGCTATGTGTAAAACTGAAATGCAATGGCCAGCAGAGGAGATTCCCCAATGGGGCTGTCCATTCATAACATCAGCCCTTTAGTGTTAACATCAACCCCCAGAGTGGGCAAACAGGAGCCAGAATTCTTCGACCTCGCCCGCGGCTGGAATTCTCCAGCCCCGTAGCGATGAATGCAGATTTGGTTGAGCGCCAAATTCTCCGTTCTCATTGGCAGCGGTGGAGGGCATGTGAGACCGGAAAATTCCGGCCAGGATAAGTGGTTCAATGTCTCTTCCGGAGATTGGAATGCAGGTGTACACCAATAAAAATCATGAACGCAATTCTCCAGAAACTGTTCAGGAAAAGTTCTGAAGATTTTCTTTGAGTGATTCATCCTTCAGGGCTTGCAGATTTTGTACATGTCAGTGTTAGGGATGTTCAGAAGCAAGACACTTTCCACTTCAGGCAGTGTCATAAAGCATTTCATTTTTAGAAGAATTGAATTGAAAAGCAGGGAATTTGGTTAGATGTCATTGATAATTTAGTTAACAATTACTGCTGAATTAAAGATAAAAGCCAAAGCTCTTTTGCAGTCACCACACAGAAAATGTTGTCAATCCATCGCTCTGGTTGAAGTGGAAATTTTAGGTTCCAAAAGTGAGGTAACCTACAACGGCATTCATTCCATCTTCTTATGTGTTACTTGACAAAACATATACAAGCTTGTTTTAAAAACAGAAATGCTGGAAATACTCAGTAGTAACAGGAGTTAATGGTGAAGACATATGAATATGAAGACATAGGCTTTTGACATGCCTTCCTTTTTCCTCAAATGAGGAATCCCCCCCCCCCACAGGGTCCTCAACCATGTCTGATCCATTTCCCACATTTCTGCTCTCACCGCTTCCCCTCCTCCCAGAACCACAATCCCTTTATGCTCACTTCCCACTCCACCAGCTTCCCCATTCAAAGGATCATCCACTGCTATTATCACCACCTCCAATATGATGCCTCCAGCAAACATATCTTCCCCTCCTCTTAGTATTCTGAAGGACCCATTCCCTCTGAGACACCTTCACCCACTCCCCAATCACCCCCAACATCTCATCCCCTTCCCACACAATCGCAGGGGCTGTAACCCCTGCCAGTTTACCTCCTCCCCTCACTCTCCATCCAGGTGAAGCAGCAATTTACTTGTTCATTTTTCAATTTAGTACTCTGCATTCACTGCCCACAATGTGATCTCCTTTCCGCTGGGGAGAGTGAACACAAACTGGATGACTGCTTTGCAGAGGTCCTCCACTCAGTCTGCAAACATCAGCCCCAACTTCCGGTTACCTTTTTAATTCACCATCTTGCTCTCTCACACTCACATTTCTGTCCTTGGCCTGCTGGAATGTTGCAGTGAAGCTCAACACAAGCTTCATGAATAACCCCTCATCTTCAGAATAGGCACAGAGCCTTCTGGACTCTAGACTAATTTAACAATTTCAAACCATGAACTCTGTTCCTCATTTTGATCCTGTTTGTTTGGCCATATGCTGGTTTGAATCTTGTTTTTATGTTTTCACTTTCAGACAGAGCTGTTCATTATTCTGGCATTTACGCTCTGGACCAGCATTTTGTTTAAGTCACTGATTCCATAGAATCCTACAGTGCAGAAGGAGGCCATTTGGCCCATTGAGTCTGTACTGACTCTCCAAAAGAACATCTTACCCAGGCCTATTCCTCCATCCTATCCCAGTAACCCTACACATTCAGCATGGCTAATCCAACTAACCTGCACATCTTTGGACGCTAAGGGCCCGATTTTACCATCAAGTTGCGCCCGGTTTCAGGTGCAAAAACTTGGTAAAGTCGGGCGTGAGGCGAGTAGTGCAATCTGTGCCCGCCTCTGCGCCAGTTCCCCCCTTGCATGTATTTAAATTGACTTAATGGGCTGCGCGCCCAACCTTACCGGCACTTCCCCCTTTACCACCGCGTTCGCCCATCCAGATTCAGCACGAACAGACATGTTCCACAAAAGGCCAATTCAAATGCTCCAGCTAGTGAGGAGGTAACTGCCGAGCATCCAACGGTTCTCTGCTTGAGACCGGTGGGGGGAGAGGGGGGGGAGGGGAGTGGGGGAAGGTGGGTCAGACGGCTCTCTGCTTGAGAGGGGGGAAGGGGGGGTTCGCTGCCACACTGCCTGAGATCAGTGAGGGGGGGGGGCCTGCGACCGGTCTGGGTTGTGGAGGGGGTGGGGGGATAAGAGGGTCAGTAATGTTGTGGGGGTGAGGCAATGTCTGTGGGAGCCAGGGGGAGGTATTATCCGGCCCAGGAGGGATGTGGCAGGGGAGCTGCATTCTATCTTTTTTTTTCTGCGTATGCGCAGCTGGAGGCGCTAATCGGAGCTGCAGGATTTCGGGTGCGTTAAGCCCCGCCCACAGGCTTCTGCAGCGCGATTCTGAATCACTGATATTTTTTCAGGCAGAGTGCGTATGGGGGCGTCTGAGAATGGGTCTAAACGTCAGATTTGAAACACTCCCAGTTTCAAGTCCACCCAGCACTTAGTATCAAAATTGTAAAATAGGGCCCTAAGGGGCAACTTAGCATGGCTAATCCGCCTAACCTGCATATCTTTGGACACTAAGAGACAATTTAGCATCGCCAATCCACCAAATCTGCACATTTTTGGACCCGGAGAACCCAGAGGAAACCCATGCAGAGAACGTACAAACTCCACACAGACAGCCACACCCAAGACTGGAATCAAAATCAGGTCTTCGGAGCTGTGAGACAGCAGCGCTGACCACTGAGCCACCATGCTGCCCTGGTTTGTCAATGCTTTGTCTCTTTACCGCAACCATTAACACTCCTTTTGTTCCATGACATCTTTGTTATTTAATTTCTCTCATCCTGTATCCTATCCCAGAGTTTTCCTTTCTTTTCTTCCTTCCCCCCTCCCTTCTTGCAGCAGTATATAACCCATCACATCCCTACCTTCCTTCAGTTCTGCAGAAGTCATATTTAACACAAAATTTTAACTCTCTCCCCAGTTGTTTCCAGACCTGCAGACCTTTTCTAGCTATTTCTGTTTTTATTTCAGATTTCCAGCATCTGCTGTATTTTGCTTTTATTACTGAACAAGCTTGTTTTATTTGGCTAGTTCTGGTATTTTCTATTTCCACTGGACAATCAATCATATTGTCATGCAGCACCTTACAATGGAATGGAGTGGCCGATGTGTTATCAGTTGCATGCTGCTGATCATTCAATGTTATATTTGACAATATTAAGACAACTCAAAAGTGCAACACCAGAAGGTCACACATAGCTCACAAAAGAGTAACTAGGAACAGGTAAGATCCAGGAACTAAGATAAAACCCTGGAACCAGAGAACAAGGTTAAAAAATAATAATTGAAGTATTTCCAACCATAGAACACCAATAATTATTTTTTGAGGGGATGCCCTCTTTGAAAGTGATCTGTTTGAGTCTAAATTCACACTCTTCTCCTTTTAGCTTCTCTCATTCAAAACTTGATTCCATAAGAGAGAAAAAGAGAAGAAATGCTGGAAAACTCTTCCCAGGCTCTTGGAAATGCTCTTGGCCTAGGCATCAAAAGTTCTACAGGTTGACTTGTCACTTTTTCTAGAGAGTCGCCTTTTCAAGCAGCTTATTAGCAATTGGAAAATCATTGCAGAGAAATGATATGATCCAACTGGTGTCAAGCACTATGTGGTTTGTTGGACTAGGCTACCTTCATCATACTTTCCCTTAGGACTGAGGTTGCTCATATTTGTACCTGCCTACAGGTACAAAGGAGATACATTTTCCTACTTAATCATCATTGCAATTTGAAGTGATTCAGTACCTATGTGAAGTGCTTTGAAACATTTTGATGTGGTCCTGTATAAATACAATTAGGATGTAGTATGATGTATTTTAACCTCAGTCACATAAGAAGGTGGGAAATAAGCCATAAATCTGACAGCGCTCTCTGTCCCTACCTACTGCTGGATGGCTGCTTTCTACATTAAGGTTGAAAGATTTTGTGTCAGTCCATCAATCTACCTCAGAAGGATTGCCTGCTGACCTGTCATTATTTTATTTCTGTGTTGAGTTCTGAATTAAGGGAACGTTTAAACGGCTGTAGCTAAAGAAACTGCTAATACCTAACTCTCGACAACTGCAGTTCAGTTCGGTTATTAGATGTGACTCTGAGCAATGAAAGAGGAAGAATCTCAATAATTCCTTATGCTTATTTGAACCTCATATTCTCTTGGTTATGGTTATCTGAGACATCACATAATACTGCTTTGAACGATAACAATTTTCCTCTTGTTTGGATTTTAAAGGCAACTTGATTGACAGTGCAAGACAGTCCACTCAGTACTATGCACTTTAAGTCTTAACTACACATTTTTCTTGGGCCCTAATTGTAGAGCTTTATTCAGTTGTCAACTACTTCATTGGGATGATGGACAGTGTTTAAAAGTACATGAGTAATGTCTCGTTTATCTGTAGACCGCTATTGTGCTGCTGCTTTCCATCTTTCATCTTTTTGTTATTAGTTCGGAATCTTTACGTGAAAAATAAGAGAGGCTGTGTTTCCCTTGAGAAAACAGGCAAATAAAATTATACAACAGACTGAGGGCTGCAAGACAAAACAGTGAAACATGCCTTGATAGAAAGTAACATTGGATCCAATAGTAATTGTCCGACACAAACCTTGCACTTTACAACTGGATAAAAATAACTCTGATATTCCTTTGATTTGATTTACTATTTTGCCACATGTGTTAGTATATAGTGAAGGTATTGCTTCTTGCGCACTATACAGACAAAGTATACCGTACATAGAGAAGGAAAGGAAAGTGCGCAGAATGTATTGTTATAGTCAAAGCTAGGGTGTAGAGAAAGATCAACTTAGTGCGGGGCAGGTCCATTCAAAAGCGGGGAAGAAGCTGTTCTTGAGTCGGTTGGGATGTGACCTCAGACTTTGTTTTATCTTTTTCCCAACGGAAGAAGGTGGAAGAGAGTATGTCCAGTGTGCATGAATCTTAATGATGCTGGCTGAATTCCCTATGCATCCATCTATAGTAATATCCAACTGAATAGGCCAGCCCAGAAATTTCATGATCATTTTTGTGCATTTACTGTGCAATTCCTGTAAAATATTTGAAATTTGGGACAAAGGCTGATTTCTACCCATCTTCAAGCAAGTTACATTCCAGCTGTTGAGGATTGGTGGGTATTGCTACACCTTTGTTACACTGAATAGCCAGTGTGACGAAGTTAATGCAACTAAGGTGGTGTCATTGTCAACTGAACATAATAAATGAACTAATGAAAAGTGGAACTTTTTCAAGGAACAAATACTGGATGTCCTTGATAGGTATGTTCCTGTCAGGCAGGGAGGAAATGGCCGAGTGAGGGAACCATGGTTCACAAAAGAGGTGGAATGTCTTGTGAAAAGGAAGAGGGAAGCTTATGTAGGGATGAGGAAACAAGGTTCAGATGGCTCGATTGAGGGTTACAAGTTAGCAAGGAATGAGCTGAAAAAGGGGCTTAGGAGAGCTAGGAGGGGACATGAGAAGTCCTTGGCGGGTCGGATCAAGGAAAACCCCAAGGCTTTTTACTCTTATGTGAGGAATAAAAGAATGACCAGGGTGAGGTTAGGGCCGGTCAAGGACAGTAGTGGGAACTTGTGTATGGAGTCAGTAGAGATAGGCGAGGTGATGAATGAATACTTTTCTTCAGTGTTCACCAAGGAGAGGGGCCATGTTTTTGAGGAAGAGAAGGTGTTACAGGCTAATAGGCTGGAGGAAATAGATGTTCGGAGGGAGGATGTCTTGGCAGTTTTGAATAAACTGAAGGTCGATAAGTCCCCTGGGCCTGATGAAATGTATCCTAGGATTCTGTGGGAGGCAAGGGATGAGATTGCAGAGCCTTTGGCGTTGATCTTTGGGTCCTCGCTGTCCACGGGGATGGTGCCAGAGGACTGGAGAATGGCGAATGTTGTTCCTCTGTTTAAGAAAGGGAATAGAAATGACCCTGGTAATTACAGACCGGTTAGTCTTACTTCGGTGGTTGGTAAATTGATGGAAAGGGTCCTTAGGGATGGGATTTACGACCATTTAGAAAGATGCGGATTAATCCGAGATAGTCAGCACGGATTCGTGAAGGGCAAGTCGTGCCTCACAAATTTGATAGAATTTTTTGAGGAGGTAACTAAGTGTGTTGATGAAGGTAGGGCAGTTGATGTCATATACATGGATTTTAGTAAGGCGTTTGATAAGGTCCCCCATGGTCGGCTGATGATGAAAGTGAGGAGGTGTGGGATAGAGGGAAAGTTGGCCGATTGGATAGGTAACTGGCTGTCTGACCGAAGACAGAGGGTGGTGGTCGATGGAAAATTTTCGGATTGGAGGCAGGTTGCTAGCGGTGTGCCGCAGGGATCAGTGCTTGGTCCTCTGCTCTTTGTGATTTTTATTAATGACTTAGAGGAGGGGGCTGAAGGGTGGATCAGTAAATTTGCTGATGACACCAAGATTGGTGGAGTAGTGGATGAGGTGGAGGGCTGTTGTAGGCTGCAAAGAGACATAGATAGGATGCAAAGCTGGGCTGAAAAATGGCAAATGGAGTTTAACCCTGATAAATGTGAGGTGATTCATTTTGGTAGGACTAATTTAAATGTGGATTACAGGGTCAAAGGTAGGGTTCTGAAGACTGTGGAGGAACAGAGAGATCTTGGGGTCCATATCCACAGATCTCTAAAGGTTGCCAGTCAAGTGGATAGAGCTGTGAAGAAGGCCTATAGTGTGTTAGCTTTTATTAACAGGGGGTTGGAGTTTAAGAGCCGTGGGGTTATGCTGCAACTGTACAGGACCTTGGTGAGACCACATTTGGAATATTGTGTGCAGTTCTGGTCACCTCACTATAAGAAGGATGTGGAAGCGCTGGAAAGAGTGCAGAGGAGATTTACCAGGATGCTGCCTGGTTTGGAGGGGAGGTCATATGAGGAAAGGTTGAGGGAGCTAGGGCTGTTCTCTCTGGAGCGGAGGAGGCTGAGGGGAGACTTAATAGAGGTGTATAAAATGATGAGGGGGATAGATAGAGTGAACGTTCAAAGACTATTTCCTCGGGTGGATGGAGCTATTACAAGGGGGCATAACTATAGGGTTCGTGGTGGGAGATACAGGACGGATATCAGAGGTAGGTTCTTTACGCAGAGAGTGGTTGGGGTGTGGAATGGACTGCCTGCAGTGATAGTGGAGTCAGACACTTTAGAAACATTTAAGCGGTTATTGGATAGGCACATGGAGCACACCAGGATGATAGGGAGTGGGATAGCTTGATCTTGGTTTCAGATAAAGCTCGGCACAACATCGTGGGCCGAAGGGCCTGTTCTGTGCTGTACTGTTCTATGTTCTATGTTCTATGTTCTAAATGTTTTCCAAAGGTATTCTCGAACACATTGCACAATATGCTCATGGACACTGACAGATTGTAAAACACAGAGAATAATGGGTCCATCCTGATCAAAGCTTAAAGAGGGAAAGAGTTTCCCAAACACTGAGCTGAGGAGCCATTCTTTATTTGAGGCAGCTTGAAAAACAGGAGCTTCATCATCTCACTCAGGAAATGTTCTTGCCAAAATCACACCCGTCCCACATCCTTCATCAGCTGCATTCATTCCAGGCAGTGCTTGGGAACATGTCTGAGTTATCAAAGTGCTGTTTGTCCTTTTGCTATGAAGTTGGAAGCACAGAACGTGTGAAACCAGTTCTGGGGAGATGATGATGTAGGGGTAATGTCACTGAACCAGTAATACAAAGGGCCAGGCTCTGGTGACATGGGTTCAATTCCCACCATGGAAGTTGGTAGAATTTAAATTCAATTAATAAATCTGGAATTGAAAGCTAGTCTCAGTAATGCTGACCATGCAACTACCATCAATTGTTGAAACAGACATGCTTCACAAACGTCCAATTCGGGCTCTCCAGTTAGTGAGGAGGTAATTACCAAGCATCCAATGGACCTCTGCTTGAGGTCAGTGGGGTGGGGAGGGGGGTCCGCTGCCACTCTGCCTGTGATCAGTGGGGGCGGGGGGTGAAGGGGGAGGGTGGATCACTCTGCCTGAGATCAGTGGGGGGGAGAAGGGGGGGGAGGGGGGGTCCACTGCCACCCTGCCTGAGATCAATGGGGGGGGGGAAGGGGGGGGTTCTTCTGCCACTCTGTCTGAGATCAGTGAGGGAAAAGGGGTGAGGGGTCTGCAATCGGTCTGGGAGGTGGGAGGATAAGGAGGTCACTAATGTTGGGCGGTTGGGGCAATGTCTGTGGGGGCCAGGGAGAGGCATTATCTGGGCCGGGAGCGATGTGGCAGGGGAGCCGCATTCTATCTTTTTTTTTCTGCGCATGCGCAGTTGGAAGTGCCGATCGGAGCTGCAGGATTTCAGGCGTGTTAAACTCCTGCAGCGCGATTCTAAATTGCTGATGTTTTTTCAGGCACAGTGCTTATGGGGGCGCCTGAGAACAGGTCGAAAAGTCAGATCTGAAACACTCCCAGTTTCAAGTCCGCCCAGCACTTAGAATCAAAATGGTAAAATAGGGCCCTGAATAGACTGGGACTATACTCATTGGAATTCAGAAGAATGAAGGGGGACCTTATAGAAACATATAAGATTATGAAGGGAATAGATAAGATAGAAGCAGGGAGGTTGTTTCCACTGGTGGATGAAACTAGTAAGAAGTCTCACAACAGGTGAGTTCTTCTCACCTGATGAAGGAGCAATGCTCCGAAAGCTCGTGCTATCAAATAAACCTGTTGGACTTTAACCTGGTGTTGTGAGACTTCTTACTGTGCTTACCCCAGTCCAATGCCGGCATCTCCACATCATGGCTACCACCGGGTGAAACTGGAACAAGGGGGCATAGCCTCAAAATAAGGGGGAGCAGATTTAGGACTGAGTTGAGGAGGGACTTCTTCACCCAAAGAACATAAGAACATAAGAAATAGGAGCAGGAGTAGGCCATCTAGCCCCTCAAGCCTGCTCTGCCATTCAATAAGATCATGGCTGATCTGATAGTGGGTTCAGTTCCACTTACCCGCCCGCTCCCCATAACCCTTAATTCCCTTCATGGTTAAAAATCTATCTATCTGTGACTTAAACACATTTAACGAGGTAGCCTCTACTGCTTCATTGGGCAGGGAATTCCAAAGGTTCACTACCCTCTGGGAGAAGAAGTTCCTCCTCAACTCTATTCTAAATTGACTCCCCCGTATTTTGAGGCTATGCCCCCTAGTTCTTGTTTCCATTGTAAGTGGAAATAACCTCGCTGCTTCTACCCTGTCTAGCCTCTTCATTATCTTATATGTCTCTTATAAGATCTCCCCTCAACCTTCTAAACTCCAATGAGTACAGGCCCAGTCTACTCAATATCTCCTCATAAGCTAACCCCCTCATCTCCAGAATCAACCTGGTGAACCTTCTCTGTTCCCCCTCCTAAGCTAATATATCCTTTCTTAAATAAGGGGACCAAAATTGTACACAGTACTCTAGGTGCGGCCTCACCAGTACCCTGTACAGTTGCAGCATGACCTCCCTGCTTTTATCCTCCATCCCTCTCACGATAAAGGCCAACATTCCATTTGCCTTCTCGATCACCTGCTGCACCTGCAAACTGAGTTTTTGTGATTCATGCACAAAGACCCCCAGGTCCCTCTGCACAGTAGCATGTTGTAATTTTTCACAGTTTAAATAATAGTCCATTTTACTATTATTCCTTCCAAAGTGGATAACCTCACACTTACCGATGTTATACGCCATCTGCCAGATCCTCGCCCACTCACTTAGCCTATCCAAATCTCTCTGCAGACTCTCTGTGCCCTCCACGCAATTTGCTTTCCCACTCATCTTTGTGTCATCCGCAATCCGCAAAGGGTTGTGAATCTGTGGAATTCTCTGCCCAGTGAAGCAGTTGAGGCTACCTCATTGAATGTTTTAAAGGCAAGGATAGATACATTCTTGAACAGTAAAGGAATTAAGGGTTATGGTGAGCTGTCGGGTAAGTGGAGCTGAGCCCATGTGAAGATCAGCCATGAACTTATTGAATGGTGGAGCAGGCTCGAGGAGCCAAGTGGCCTACTCCTGCTCCTAGTTCCTAATATGTTCTTACCTGATCTGGTCTGGCCTACATGTGAGTCCAGATCCACAGCAATATGGGTGACTCTTCTATCCCCGCTGCAATTGTTGGGAGGGTATTGGTTATAGATTGGTATCGTGTTCTCTAGGCCCTGAGGGGAAAGGCGATGATGGATCCTGTTGGATAATTTCCTGAGTAGACTGTCAGAGTCATTTAGCAAAATGCCTCATCACCAGAACTTTCAAACAAGCACCAAGGCCTAGCTTGGCTGGTGGTGAGAAGGGCACTCTCTGTCAGATCCTTCATGCATGCCCGAAGTCTCTGCGCCACCGCACACTGTCACAGATATTTGTCGAGGTTCATCTTGAGCAGCTCTGTGATGCAGGACTCTGTGCCCTACAAGCTCTTCCCAGCGATGCACTCCAAGACAAATATCAACTGCTGCTGGAGGATCATCAACTCGGTGAAAGACGCTCTTTGAACTGCCCGAAACTTGTTGATCATCCAGTGCAAAGAATTGTCCTCAACCGGGTGTTGCACACTAACACATTTCAAGGCCCACGGCTACATGCTGAGGGATGCTCTCAAGCCTGGGGCAGCCGCCACCAAGGCGCAGAGGGGAAAGGCCACTGTGTAAGGCCTTTCAGCCAACGTACACTGAGGAGCTGATAACTGGGTAAATCCCCTTGGACTATGTGCTTAACCCTAACTGGATGTAACTGCACTGAAGCATTGCAGGGTGCAACATAACTGATATATATCGTTTGAAAAGAATTGTACTGTCTAATAAAAATATTGAAAGATATGGAATTGTTCTCATTACTGAACAGAAGCATCTCAGAGTACGTCCTGGAGAAAATGTTAATATTTTTGCACTTTACTGTTGTAACCATTTGAAATGTTTTTGTAATGTTTCTTTCAGAGATTTTATGAATAAAGTACATTTTTGCAAAAAAAATCTTAGAGGCCTTTGTGGTCTTCAGTAGGTTTATAATAAATCTTTATTAATAAGTTGAACTATTTACAGTAACGGATACAGACTAGGAGCTGGCTCCAGTCTCTGTTCAATACCACACTGACCCCTAGCTCTGGGTCAGTGCCTTCTAACATCACTGTGTGGGCAGCATTGTACTTAGTCCCACATTAACCGTGTATGTGCCAGATACTTATACCACAGGAATGGCCTTGCCATTCAAGTAGCAATTAAAGATGGACAACAAATGCTGCCCTTGCTAGTGACACCCATATCCCATGAAAGAATTTTAAAAAAATCTGTCCCTTGTCATAACCTTGTCATGTGAATTCTGTTCTACAAATAATGGAGCAATGAGTTTAATGCAAAAAAGGACCTGCTGTTCAGGTAAATGATGCAGCAATGGAAGGTTGTAGAGGGGTCAATAGTCATCTCAAGGATTGGAGAGGGAAAATAGGATTTTAAGGAATCGGAATCAGAAAAGACAGTAAAAAGGATCAGCAGGAAGTCTGCTTTATTTTGTAGACCTGAGGTGGTTAGTGCTGTGGACAACAGAAGTAATTTTGGAGACATGATTTTGGAGACTCTTTCGCAGGACAGTATACATTGGGCGGGATTTTATGGCCTTGCTCGTCCCAAAACGGGCGGCACGGTAGCACAGTGGTTAGCACTGCTGCTTCACAGCTCCAGGGACCTAGGTTCGATTCCTGGCTTGGGTCACTGTCTGTGTGGAGTTTGCACATTCTCCTCGTGTCTGTGTGGGTTTCCTCCGGGTGCTCCGGTTTCCTCCCACAGCCCAAAGATGTGTGGGTTAGGTTGATTGGCCATGCTAAAATTGCCCCTTAGTGTCCTGGGATGCATAAATTAGAGGGATTAGCGGGTAAATATGTAGAGATATGGGAGTAGGGCCTGGGTGGGATTGTGGTTGGTGCAGACTCGATGGGCCAAATGGCCTCTTTCTGCACTGTAGGGTTTCTATGGAAACCATAATATCCTGCCCGAGGTCAATGGACCTTCCCATGTCCCGCCCCTCACCCACTCCGATTCCTGTGGCGGGTGGGGCGGTAAAATTCTGGCCATTAAATTTTTAAGCATGACTGACAGGTGCAATGTGAAAAGTGCTTTTTAAATTATTCATTTATGGGATGTGGGTGTCGCTGGCTAGACCAGCATTTATTGCCCCTCTCTAATTGCCCTTGAGAAGGTGGTGGTTAGCTGCCTTCTTGAACTACTGCAATCCATGTGGTGTAGGCACACCCACAGTGCTGTTAGGGAAGGAATTACAGGATTTTGACACAGTGACAATGAAGAAAAGGCAATATTTCCATGTCAGGGTGGTGAGTAACTTGAAGGGGAACTTCCTGGTGGTTGTGTTCCCAGGTATCTACTGCTCTTGTCCTTCTGGATAGTGGTGGTCATGGGTTTGGAAGGTGCTATTTAAGGAGCCTCGGTGAGTTCCTGCAGTGGCATCTTGTAGATGGGACACACTGCTACCACTGTTTGTTGGTGGTGAAGGGAGTGAATGTTTGTGGATGGGGTGCCAATCAAGCGGGCTGCTTTGCCTTGGATGCTACTTTTAAAAAATTCATTTGTGGGACATGGGCGTCATTGGCTGGCCAGCATTTATTGCCCATCCCTAGTTGCCCTTGAACTGAGTGGCTTGCTAGGCCATTTCAGAGGGCAGTTGAGAGTCAACCACATTGCTGTGGCTCTGGAGTCACATGTAGGCCAGACCATGTAAGGACGACAGATTTCCTTCCCTAAAGGACATTAGTGAACCAGGTGGGTTTTTCTGACAATCGACAATGGTTTCATGGTCATCATTAGATTTTAATTGCCCACCTGATGGCCCCATTTAGCAGCAACTTGGAAAGGCCATCCATGAGCCTTTGTGCAACAGCTGTAATCGGCATGGAGGCAGGAATGTTAAGCGTGTCATCCCCTCCCGCCCTCCCCCCACCACCCCTCCTACCTGATTGAACTCCTCCACCATCAAACTCACCACAGGAGAGAACAAAGTTTCAGTCCTTTGTGTCCTCCTCACAAAGTGCTTGCCTACAATATCTTTGTACCATCAGCAAATTTAGCTACAATACATTTGGTCCCTTTATTTAGGTCATTAATAGCTATTGTAAATAGCTGAGGCCCGAACATTGAGCCCTGTGGCAGACCACAAGATATAGTTTATGACTGAAAATGACCCATTTATCCTGACTCTGATTCCTGTTAATCCTCCATCCTTGTTAACATATTTCTGCCAACACCATGAGCTCTCATGTTGTGCAAGTAACCTTCTATGTGACACCTTATTGAACACCTTTTGGAAATCCAAATACATTACATCTATTGAATCCCCTTTATCCACTTTGGAAGAAATAATAGTAAATTGGAATATTATTTAAATGGAGAAAAATTACATCGTGCTACTGTGCAGAGAGACCTGGGGGTCCTTGTGCACGAATAGCAAAACCTCAGTCTGCAGGTGCAGCAGGTGATCAAGAAGGCGAATGGAATGTTGGCCTTTATCGCGAGGGGGATAGAATATAAAAGCAGGGAGGTCTTGCTGCAACTGTACAAGGCACTGGTGAGGCCGCAACTGGAGTACTGTGTGCAGTTTTGGTCCCCTTATTTGCGAAAGGGTATATTGGTCTTGGAGGGAGTGCAGAGAAGGTTCACCAGGTTGATACCGGAGATGAGGGGTGTAGCTTATGAGGAGAGATTGAACAGATTGGGTCTGTACTCGTTGGAGTTTAGAAGGATGAGGGGTGATCTTATAGAGACATATAAGATAATGAAGGGGCTGGATAGGGTAGAGGTGGAGAGATTCTTTCCACTTAGAAGGGAAATCAGAACTAGAGGGCACAGCCTCAAAATAAGGGGGGGCCGGTTCAGAACAGAGTTGAGGGGGAACTTCTTCTCTCAGAGGGTAGTGAATCTCTGGAATTCTCTGCCCATTGAAGTGGTGGAGGCTTCCTCGTTGAATATGTTTAAATCACGGGTAGATAGTTTTCTGATCGATAAGGGAATTAGGGGTTATGGGGAGCAGGCGGGTAAGTGGAACTGATTCGCTTCAGATCAGCCATGATCTTGTTGAATGGCGGGGCAGGCTCGAAGGGCCAGATGGCCTACTCCTGCTCCTATTTCTTATGTTCTTACATTCTTATGTTCTTATGCTTGTTACATCATTCACAAAATCTGACCTCAGGGCCCTAAAATACTTGCAGCCAGTCCCCACAAGACACAGAGTGGAGAGAGAATGGGGATGTGTTACTGATCTCACTGTGGATTGACCACATCCATGTTTCAATATGGCGCGGGAGCGTGGCAACTCTTTGCAACCTATGTTATGGTATGATTTAGAAACCATAGAAACCCTACAGTACAGAAAGAGGCCATTTGGCCCATCAGGTCTACACCAACCACAATCCCACCCAGGCCCTACCCCCATACCCCTACATATTTTACCCACTAATCCCTCCATCTCTGGACACTAAGGGGCAATTTTAGCATGGCTTGGTGTGTGGGAGGACACCGGAGCACCCGGAGGAAACCCACGCAGACACGAGGAGAATGTGCAAGCTCTACACAGACAGTGACCCAAGCCAGGAATCGAACCCAGGTCCCTGGAGCTGTGAAGCAGCAGTGCTGACCACTGTGCTACCGTGCCGCCCAAAAGTCTTACATTTGCATGGTTAGCACTCAAAACAATACTTTTCACTGTATCTCGGTACATGTGACAAGAATAAATCAAATCCTTAAAGGACCTTAATACATTTGTCAGACATGATTTTCCTTTCATAAAACTAAGTTGACTCTTGTGATTTTATTTGGATTTTTAAAATATCCTGCTATTACTTCCTCAATAATAGAGTCCAGCATTTTCCCAATAACAGGTGTTCTGTTAACCAGCCTACATTTTCCTGCTTTCTGACTCCCAGCAGTGTAACTGACCCCCCCCCCCTCCACCCCCACCGGGGCCCTGCATGCTGACTGGAAAATCCCACTCACCCTCCTTTAATTGGCCTGAAGTAGCCATCAGCCACGCTGATCAGCTATGTTCCTTATATGGTCTCATCGACACCCTCCATCCTGTTGCTGTGAAAATTGCCCGGAGGTGTGGGTTCGCGCTGTGGAACTGGCACACAATCTGGCTGCACTATCTTTAGCTCCTGGGCCTGGCAGGGCCTAAAAATGTTCCCTTGGTCTCTGGGGGTGGAGTGAAATTCAAGGCTGGTGGGGGTGCAAAATGGGCAGACCCATGATGGGCTCTTGCCTGGTTTTCCTTTACACTGAAGTTCAAATGAGTATGCTCAGGCAAGACTAGATATAAGAAGCTTGCTCCCCCAACACAATAGTGGATATGTGGACAAGCTGTCAATAAAAGATAATACTGATAAAAGCACCATCAAAGGAGTTAGATCAGCACCTGATTGGATTGAATATTACAACAATTTAGTAAGGACTGAGTTGGCCAAGAACTCCTTGTGTCATAATGGTTTTGGTGTTGCTCGGATGGGGTGTATATCGGAAGAATAGTTAGGCAGATATACTACAGATGTGAGGCTGGGTTGGAATTCTGGAATATTGCTTGAATACCTTTGCATGTCACTGAATACTAACCGAGAACTACCGCTCAAATGAATAAATAAATTGGCAAAGAGTTGACAATAGGTTAGGCTATATGTGGTCTGTAGTAGGGGTGGACTTGATAGAACATGAGACTTCTCATTCCATTCTCTCTTATGTTTTTCTCTCATTTCCACATTTATATACATTAATGGCCATTGTCTATTCAATCACAAATCTTACTGGGTGTTTAGTGATTTTCTTTGCCCTCATATTCAGGAAAACATTGTCATCTGTATTACAGCTCAGTAACTTAACTATGTGGTGACAGCAACTTGTGCATAGGGTGAGGCAGAGGGGGGATGGTCACAGGCTTCAATTTCAACTCTTTCTGGTACTTAAATCTGCCGATTGCTGATCTGTCTTGGATATCTAGTCACTGGTGATCTTCCAAAGCAATGATTCTGGATATTGTACAAATCAGAGTCCATTAACTTTAATGAGCGTTTTGTGACTCACATCGCTCAGGAAATTAGTTGCAATTGCTTTATGATGCAGCTTTGTCATCTGACATTCTACCTGGAAAAGTAGGATCATTATTTCTGCCACTACCTTACTCAATGAGTGCCATAAAATCTGACACTATTGTTGTCAATTCATGTGTTTTAAACATTGCAGTGCTGTATTCTGCATTTTATCTCTATCTATTCATATTTGGACCTGTCCCTACTTTGGTGATAATGCAGTTCAGGAACATGGGTAATGTTGGCAAGTACAGAACACATATTCAGCGAGATCTGTAAGACTTTTCCCTACTTGACCTGAGCCATTTACACATAAAACTAATGTGGACAGTTTCTAATCACTCTGTGACATTAATGGGCTAGGTTTATTTGTGTGATTGTCACGCGGCCCCAGAAGAGCAGTCAGAATTCTTCACATCAATTTAAACCAGTCTGGTGGCATCTGTTGACATCACCAAGTCATCAAGTGACAATACATTTTGCAGTTAATCGTGTGCAGCCGAGCTGCAGTGCATGACGATGCCTCGCAGTGCAACAGTGGGATTCTATGAACATAGCTCGTAGCAAGAGCTGACTTAACTTGTTAATTAAAACATTATTGTTACCAAGTGTTCATTTTTCGTGTGATACTGAAGTGTCAATGTGTTTGGATAGTTAACCTTGCCACTGTTCAGACATGCATTGGATGATTTGCCTTTCTTTTATTGCTAATCTGATATCCCGTGGGGAATACGACCTCTATCCACTAGTGGTAGCCAGTGCTCCCAAGTGCACCTCCTGCTTGCGGGATGATTCGGTTTCATCAGCAAAGCTCCACCGGAGCTTTGAGTAAATTCAGCTTTCTCAGAGTGTGAATCCAACACAAATAGGAAATGAAGCCCAGGTTAACTGTTCTGATAATTGCATTGTTGCATCAATTGTTATATCACTGAGAAATTCAAAGGTTCCAATATCCGCCAGAAAACCTGCTCGCCAATGCATCCCATTAAAATCCCTCTGTTCTACAGTTCCTCCCCTCTATATCTCTCTGCTTCCCAGTATGTCTCCTCCATATCCCTTCATTCCCCAGTGCATCCCATAAAAATCCCTCTATTCCCCAGTGCCTCTCCTCTATATCTCTTTGCTTCCCACTATGTCTCCTCTTTATCCCCTCATTTCCCAGTGCATCCCATTAAAAATCTCTCTATTTCCCAGTCTCTCCCCTCTATATCCTGGGTCCCGGGTATGATTCCTGGCTTGGGTTACTATGTGGAGTTTGCACATTCTCCCCGTGTCTGTGTGGATTCCTCCAGGTGCTCCGGTTTCCTCCCACAGTCCAAAGATGTGCGAGTTAGGTTGATTGGCCATGGTAAATTGCCCCTTAGTGTCAGGGGGATTAGCAGAATAAATATGTGGGGTTACAGGGATAGGGCCTGGGTGGGATTGTTGTCGGTGCAGGCTTGATGGGCCAAATTACCTCTTTCTGCACTGTCGGGGTTCTATGGTTCTATGATATTCCTCTGCTTCTCAGTGTGTCCCTCCATATTCCTCTGCTTCTCAGTGTGTCCCTCCATATTCCCCTGCTTCTCAGTGTGTCCCTCCATATCCCTCTGCTTCTCAGTGTGTCCCTCCATATCCCTCTATTTCCCAATGCCTCCCCTCTATATCTCTCTGCTTCCCAGTGCCTTCCCTCTATACGCCTCTGATTCCCAGTACGTCTCCTCTACATTCCTCTGTTCCCCAGTGCCTCCCCCTTATATCCCTCTGCTTCCCAGTCCTTCCCTTCTAAATTTCCCTGTTCTCTACTGTGTTCCTCCTGTAACCATTTACTCTCCATTGTGTTCCCTCTAAATTCCTCTGCTCCCCAGTGCTTCCCTTCTATATCCCTCTGTTTTTTATTTCTCTTCATTAAATCCCTCTGCTTCTCAGTGCTTCCCTTTTACATCCCATTGTTCCCCAGCACATTCCATTTCCCACTGTTCCCCAGTGTGTACTCTCTGTATTCCACTGTTCCTCAGCATGCCCTCTCTCTATCTCACTGTTCCCCAGCATGTTCCCTCTATTTCTCACTGTTCCCTAGTGTGTTCTCTCTGTATCCACTGTTCCCCAGTGCATGACGATGCCTCGCAGTGCAACAGTGTCCCCTCGATATCCCACTGTTCCCTTATGTGTCTCCTCTGTATCCCACTCTTCCACAGTATGTCCCCTCTATATCCCACTGTTCCCCAGCACGTTCCCTCTATATCTCACTGTTCCCCAGTGTGTTCTCTCTGTATTCCACTGTTCCCCAGTGTGTCCTCTCTATATCCCACTGTTCCCCAGTGTGTCCTCTCTATATCCCACTGTTCCCCAGTGTGCCCTCTCTATATCCCACAGTTCCCTTGTGTGTTCCCTCTATATTCCACTGTTCCACAGTTTGCCCCTTCTCTATCTCACTGTTCCACAGTGTGTCCCTTCTATTTAGCACTGCTCCCCAATGTGTTCTCTCTGTATCTCACTGTTCCACAATGTGTCTCCTCCATATCCCACTGTTCCCTAGATGTGTCCCCTCTATATTCCACTGTTCTATAGTATGTCCCATCTATATCCCACTGTTCCCCAGCATGTTCCCTCTATACCTCACTGTTCCCTAGTGTGTACCCTTTGTATCCCACTGTTCCCAATTGTTTTAATTCTATATCCCACTTCCCCATTGTTTTCCTTCTATATTCCACTGTTCCCTGGTGTGTCCCCTCAAATCTGACTGTTCCACAGCATGTTCCCTCTATTCACTGTTGGCCTGTGTGCCCTTCTGATCCCCAGTAGATTGTCATCTTCGTCACATGATGAAGGATTGAGGAAAAGAACCATCTTTTTATGTTACACCCTACTTTCCCACCTGATTTGGCCAGCTGCAATTTTAACTTAAAGCAACACAAGAGGTAAAAGCAAAATACTGTGGATGCTGGAATCTGAAGCAAAAACAGAAAATGCTAGAAAATCTCAGCAGGCCTGACAACATCTGTGAGGAGAGAATAGCGCCAACGTTTCAAGTCTGGATGACTCCTTGTCAGAGCTGACGAAGCTCTGATGAAGGGTCATCCAGACTCGAAACGTTGGCTCTATTCTCTCCCCAGAGATGCTGTCAGACCTGATACAAGGTAAAGCCTCTCTCTGTTCAAAGCCAGTGGGTTTGCTATTAAATGCAGACATGGGGTAATGATAACATTGTGAAAGCTTCCTGCTGAAGACAGGAAACAAGTCCTGCAGAGGCAAATTAAAGGTTTCTTCTGGGCCACCAGGAGGAAAGGGCTCCCTCAAGCAAATAACTCCATAGTTTACCATGTGGCTTGGCTAACTTGTTGCTCCATCATCTCAGTCAGGAGGACAATAACGCATACTCTAGTATCAGACACTCGAGACTTGGGTTGAGAAGGATACTGAGCAGCAGGAAGCGGAGTCTACTGCTGTTGGGAAATTACAGCAGAGTTAGAGAGACATCTTCGTCATACATTTAGCTTTTGTGTGTCGATTGCTTTGATGACTTGGTGAACCGTATGTTATGTTTCTACAACCAGCCTTTGGATCACTAGATTGTGGAAGAGGTATAGTTTTAAAATGTTAAAGGTATTTTCCTAGAATTTCAAGAGCCCTCCATTGCGACATTGGCGGAAACACCAGAAAAATTGTGTTAATAGTTGAAAGTATCGAATGAAAGATCACCAACCTGAAACGCTGGGTGGAATTTAGTTCCAGTGAACCAGGTCTCTGACAGTGGGTCATTGAAATGTTGGCTCTATTTTCTCTCCACAGGTATAGAAGTCATAGAAACCCTACAGTGCAGAAGGAGGCCATTCGGCCCATCGAGTCTGCACCGACCACAATCCCACCCAGGCCCTACACCCACATATTTTACCCACTAATCCCTCTAACCTACGCATCCCAGGACTCTAAGGGGCAATTTTTTTTTTTTAACCTGGCCAATTAACCTAACCCACACATCTTTGGACTGTGGGAGGAAACCGGAGCACCCGGAGGAAACCCACGCAGACACGAGGAGAATGTGCAAACTCCACACAGACAGTGACCCGAGCCGGGAATCGAACCCAGGACCCTGGAGCTGTGAAGCAGCAGTGCTAACCACTGTGCTACCGTGCCGCTGTTAGACCTGCTGAGATTTTCCAGCATTTTCTGTTTTTGTACCCTTTCCCCACTGTTTGGAGAATCGGTGGGAGCCCCGTATCACCAACATAAGTTAAGTGCACTCAGGCACTTAATTGGACAACATTAGGCCTCCCAGATGATTAAGGCCCTGAGAGCTGCTGCCAATCAGAGGCTGACAGCTCTCTGTTGCTGACAGCACCGAGTGCAGTGGCTGCTGCCAGTAATGCTCCACTTACTACCCAGGGAATCGACGCAGGATCCATGGAAACAATTGAATAGGGAGGGATGATGGGCAAGGAGGTCTCTACTGAAGCTGGGTGAAAGGGAGTTGGATCCAAGGGCAGCCTTTTAGCGGCCTCCGCCACACCTCCTTCCTAATGCTGGGTCCCTTTATTGGACACTGAGTGCCTGTTAATGAGGGATTCCACTAATAAAACCACAGGCAAACCCAACAGAATTTGCTGGACGGCTTTCTGTGGCCGTGGGAGAGCTGTGCGAATCCAGTTAAATCTGTGAGCAATCATTTAATTCCAGCGGGATCAAGGATGATTGAATTAAAGTGGCTTATTTATGAGCCTACTTGGCATCCTGCTCCCTGTCCTTGAGGGAAGATCTTCCTGATTCTGGGAATTGGACACTAGTGCTCCTATCCAATACGTCGGGCATCTCTGCCATCTTGCCCACTTCAACAGGCTCCATTTAATTCAGCCCATTAACTCTGAATCTCTCACCACTGATGCTGCCTGGCTTACTGAATGTTCCCACCACTCACTGATTTTAATTTAGCTACAAAATATCTGTTTTCCAAGGATTTCGGTCAATCTTTTACTGAAGTTACCCTGGGAGATTGGGAAACCATAAGAAACTTCTTCCCTACAGAATGTACTCTCTCCCGCACTAAGTAAAAGATGTTCATAATTTTATACCTTTCGAATTCTGTTGGTGTATTCTTGTTTTATATACGTGTGCAGTATAGCTGATAACATTGAAAATAGCGTGTTTTATTGTAGGCCTGGGAGAAGAACCCTCTCTCAAGTTCTTTTTTGAAAGTTAATGAATATTCCAGTTCTTTGGTGTCAATAACAATCAATCTTTATTATATTACGGTAAACTCTCTCGCGATAGAGTACTTACTGGTACAGGAGCAAAACACTGCAAGATGCTAGAAATCTGAAACAAAAACAGAAATGCAGAAAATATTCAGCAAATCTGGCAGCATCTGTGGAGAGAGAAACTGAACCTTGACATTCAATGGTGTTACCATCACTGAACCCCCACTGTCAACATCCTTGGGGGTTACCATTGACCGGAAACTCAACTGGACTCACCACATTAACACAGTGGCTACAACAGCAGGTCAGAGTCTAGGAACACTGCAGCGAATAACTCACCTCCTGAGCCTGTCCACCATCTACAAGGTACAAGTCAGGAGTGTGGTGGAATGCTCCCACTTGGCTGGATGGGTGCAACTCTAACAACACTCGAGGCTTGATACCATCCAAAACAAAGTAGCCAGCTTGATTGGCACCACAGCTACAAACATCCATTCCCTTCACTCCCAATGCTCAGTGTGCAGTGTGTACTATCTACAATATACACGTCAGAAATTCATCCTTCATCCTTAGACAGCACCTTTCAAACCCACTTCCATCTAGAAGGACAAGGGCAGCAGATACATGGGAACACCACCACCTGCAAGTTCCCCTCCAAACCACTCACCATCCTGTCTTGGAAATATATCGCCGTTCCTTCACAGTCACTGGGTCAAAATCCTGGAATTCCCTCCCTAACGGCACTGTGGCTCAACCCACAGAACATGGACTGCAGCGATTCAAGGAGGCAGCTCACCACCACCTTCCCAACTAGGGATGGGCAGAAAATGCTGGCCAGCCAGTGACACCCTGTCCCACAAATTCATAAAAAAAATAGAGTTAACTTTTCAGATTAAGGATCTTTCATCAGAACTTTTGTCAGTTCTTAATTGTAGCTTGACAATTGCTTTTGGTGTTCCAAGTGGGGCAGTCAATTATTCCATGCATGATATTTTTTAATGAGTGTTTTTATGAGCACTCAGTCGCAACATTAATAAGTAATAATTTTAAAGATTAAAGGTGCTCATTTGCATATTCATGTTAATTATCAGGATAATGATCAGTTTTGCTGGTATGTATTGAACATATTAGTATTGTACACATACTTCAAAACTAAATCACAAATTAATCTTGTAGTCTCAGCTTTTTGAGTTGCAGCAACTAAGAATAACTGAATACCCTCTCCATCTATGTCAAGATATTCGCCGCCATCCAGGACAAAGCAGGCTGCTTGATTGGCACCCTATCCAACATCTTAAACAGTCGCTCTCTCCACCTATGGGGCACAGGGCAAGTAATGTGTTTGATTTACAAAATGCATAGCAGCAACTCCCAAGATTCCTTTGACAACATCTTCCAAGCGCGTGGCCTTTGCCACCTACAAAAAAGAAGCAGATATAAAAGCAAAATACTGCAGATGCTGGAAATCTGAAAGAAAAAAGAATGCTACAAAGACTCAGCATCTGTGAACTGAGTAACAGTTAACCTTTCAAGTCCAATCCCCGAGCTACTACTAAATTCCAGGCGCTTCTTTGAAAGTGAAACAGACACATAGGAACACCACCACCTGCAAGTTCACATCCAAGCCACTCATAACCTGACTTGGAAATATATCACTGTTCCTTCACTGTCACTGGGTCAAAATCCTGGATCTCCCTCCCTGACAGCACTGTGGGTGCACTTACACTGCATGGGCTGCAGCGGTTCAAGAAGGTGGTGCGCCACCACAGGATGGGCCACAATGCTGGCCTTGCTGTGACGCCACATCACATCAACGTATATACAAAAAACTCTCAGCACCTTCAAGGGCAGAGCCAATAGTGAGCACAGACCATGCACACTGAAACCGATGTGTAAGAAGACCATGCAAAACTGCTCCTCCCATATCATCAGGACACAACTAAGCTGCTGGCTGGATCTTGTCATGCCCCAAGGGGCATTGTGTTGATCCTGAAGAGGATGAAAGTCAGACCTGGTACTGGGTTCATGGTGAGTCTGGGGTGGGGGGAGGGAAGAGATCTAAGAGGTGAGTGGCAGAGGCCCACTGTTTAGCTGGCAGCCTATAGTGGTCCCTTTAAAAGCTGCTGGTTTGACTGCTAAGAAAACTGAGCAGATAAAACATCATTCCCATAAACAGATGTAAGAACACCGTTTGCATTCACAATTGGCTTCATTGCAGTGTCAGGCAAGTGCTCAGGGCAGCTACAGACTATCCTAACTGATGTAACATGTGGTAGACATGGAATGAACAATGTGCACCATATGTCATAGACATTCAGCACCCATTTTTAGAAGTTTGAGGTTTATAGATAGGAAATTCATCCCAAGACAGAGGCAGGTTTACTGGAAATTTCTCACTACCTGATGGTCTGCTCACATGGTCTTGCCTCTCTGTGAACTGAGCCGAATGGTTAAGGCGAAGGAGTGTTAATCCATTGTGTTTCACATGCGTGGGTTCAAATCCCATCCTCACTGATGATGCATTCTGGGCAGCACTGTGACACAGTCTTTGTAGCATTCTTTTTTCTTTCAGATTTCCAGCATCTACAGTATTTTGCTTTTATATCTGCTATTTCCTGGGACATGACTTCTTGTGTGGTGATGGCTACCGGCCTGCAAACGTCAGTGAGCCAGTCAGGCCAATTAAAGTACCAGTTGAAGACCAAGGTGGTTGGAGTCCATTGAATAGTGATAGTCACGATGGATGGCCAGGAGGGGGCCAAGGCTCATCTTGCAAAGCAGCCAAAGTACAGATTTACTGGCTGCACACCATCCTGTGCAGGGGGCGCTCTTCCAGAATATGGCCTGCAGCTGTGGCCATGGGAATTGGGGATCATTTATACACATTCAGAGAATGCCTCCATCTTGAGGTGCTGTTAGGGTGCAACACTGATGGAACAATGTCCACTGTTCCCAGCTGTGGAGCCCACCTGCTGGTCTTAATTGGAGGGGGTCCCCAGAGTCAGCATCATAATTCGCCATATTCTCAAACATCTCCTCCAGGTTCCTGGCAAAGCTTTGTGCATGTTTCTAATCTGCAATTCAACCCAGTGACAGGATCAGGGTCTTTAAACAAAAACACAGCCTTTATCTGTTCTCTGTTAAAGAGTTGTGCAGGCGTATCCCCATCTTCATAAGGATACCATGGGATTAGCGATTGGCCATGTACAGCCAGAGTAATAATGCTCTATGGCTTGGGAAAGTCAGCAATCTAAGAACTTTTGCTGGTTGCTCCTGAAGTGTACGTAGGTGAGTATGTGGCGAAATATATCTTCAGTTACCGCCTTAATGACATACTGCATGGAAAAGCATCAAATTCCTTTGGTGTCCCTTTGAGGTGAAGGACTTTGTGACATAAAAGTTGAAGCATTAGTGACCTTCACCGGCAACACAGTGCGGATGATTGTTATCTCCATAGATTTCCATGGACTACTTAGCACGCTTCAATCACAGCTTTATGGCTGAGACTAATTCTTCCCATGCACTGCTCCTCTGCTATGTCGGATAGCTGATATGTTGCCTTAGGTGTGCTGCTTGTGGGAAATTGTTCTGCAAATTATGTTTTTTTTATGCGCTTCATATTTCCAGGCTGCTCTCACCTCCTGCTGCTTCTGATAACTGGCAATTGCTGCTACAACAATGACATGCAAGAAAACCTTTATAAAATGTTCACGCTGTGGTGCTACTGCCTTTCATTCAGCTGACTAATGTTAGGTCTGACCTGGATTTCAAGATTCATTTCTTTGCTAGTTACCCCAGTGCATAATGCTGCATTAATAATTAATAGCCTTTAAAATTACAATAACAAGTAAAAAGCTGTTTTTCATGTTAAAAGAATAAGGGAATGTATAAGTTATCTATTAAAAGTTTTGTATTTACTGTGCCTGTCTTAATAGCACACTTCAGGCCTTGTGTTTCATTTTAAAATGCCAACAATCCAGAAACTTTACATCAAGTTTATGTGATGAGAATAAAACAGCGGCTGTTTCCTGATGGTTTTTCTGTCCTTTAGATACCTGGTCTCTCCTCAGGTACAGGAGCTGAACAACTTTCAACCTGGAAGGACTTGTAAAATGGTTGTGTTGTACAGGAATGATGACAAAGGACCACAAATGAGGCGGTGGCCGAATGGTTAAGGCGAAGGAGTGTTAATCCATTGTGTTTCACATGCGTGGGTTCAAATCCCATCCTCACTGATGATGCATTCTGGGCAGCACTGTGGCACAGTGGTTAGCACTGCTGCCTTACAGCGCCAGGGACCCGGGTTCAATTCCCGGCTTGGGTCACTGTCTGTGTGGAGTTTGCACATTCTCCCCGTGTCTGCGTGGGTTTCCTCCGGGTGCTCCGGTTTCCTCCCACGATCCAAAGATGTGCGAGTTAGGTGGATTGGCCATGCTAAATTGCCCCTTAATGTCAGGGGGACTAGCCAGGATAAATGCATGGGGTTATGGGGATACGGCCTGGGTGGGATTGTGTTCGGTGCAGACTCGATGGGCCGAATGGCCTCCTTCTGCACTGTAGGATTCTATGAAACTGAATGATTTCTTATAAGATCTCCAGCACATTACACTCCATGCCTATAGCCACACTGGTGGGAACTCGCATGCTACCGAAACATCCCTTCCTATGTACAGGTCATGGCAATATATACATGAATACACATTCAACATCTTTCCCACAATGCTCTGACGAAGGGTCATCCAGACTCGAAACATTGGCTCTATTCTCTGTCCATAGATACTATCAAACCTGCTGAGATTTTCCAGTATTTTCTGTTTTAGTTTCAGATTGCAGCATCCGCAGTAATTTGCTTTAATCTCCATGTTCCCCATTTTAGTCGGGACAATCCACAATCACATGCAAAGAACAATGTTGAATGCAGTAACAGGACATTGAATATTGAAATTGCACAGAGCATGAGCTTGGGCCGCAAAACCTGGTGCAAAGCGTGTCCCTTGCAGCCACCCCCACCACCCCCCCCCCCCCCCCCCCCCAACTCCACCCCCCACCCACCTTGTAAAAAAACCTTCACATACATACACCCAGATCAGTACATAGTCCATGAGCTTTGGGTGTAGTCTGCTCAGCAGCCCCACGTGTGTGATGACATCAGTTGGCTGTTCTTGGGATGTACTCAGGTTATTGTCCACATGGCAGAGGGGTGGAGGCGGGGGTGTTCGCAGTGGCTGCAGGGCTTGCTGCATTGGTAACAGAGGAGGCTCCACACCCAGCGGTGCAGGGGACAAAGATTATAGACTCAGTGTGCCAACCTCTGTGGCGGTTGGCGACGCTGGTTCGGGTACCTGTAACAGATGGTGCCACTTCCTGACATAGAGGACACCAACTGAGGCGACCACATAACTGTTTGGTTGGGGCACATGGTTGTGAACCATTGCCAGTTTGTCATAGCCTTGTGTAGTTTGCATTCTGACTGTCTGGCCCAGTTCCAGAGTTCAGAGTCTGCGGATGTTATGGTCATAGCATCTTTTTCCTCTTTGTCACCCTTTCACGAGGGTTCTCCTCTCCTTTCTTTCTAGTTTGGGTTGCAAAAGGGCTTTGATGGCAGGGATCATGATTCTGGTGTGTCTGGAAAACATTCTCTGCGCTGGTGAGGGCAGACTCTCTTGGCAGATGTCGCAGGCTAAGCAGTGTGGCGTAGAAGTCTGTGTTTTCATGGAGGCATTTTTTGAGGAGGTGCTTTGCTAAATGTACTGCCCACTGCACTAAACCATTCAAGTGTGGGTATAGGGGGTTGGTTGTAAATATGTTTAAAGTCCCATGTGTTTTCAATGTGCTTGAACTCCCTGGAGACAAACTGCCAAACATTGTCTGTCATCAGCCTTTGTGGAATGCTATGTTCAGCAAAGTGTTTCTTGGGCTTTCCAATTACTGTGGTGCTCTTCACGTTGGGCAAGTAATCAGCTTCATACCATTCTGAATAAATCAGTGAGGACCAGATATTGTCTCCCATTGCACTCAAATAAATCTGCCACAGTGAGTGACCATGAAAGGTCTGGGACCTCATGGAGGTGCAATAGTTCTTTGGTTTGATGAGGCTCGAGGGCGTTGCGTAGTGCACATCTGAACACTTCCCTCTCTCTATTATCATACATTCAGGGCCAGTACATGGTTTATTTTGCCCTACACGTAATTGCTTCCACCCCGGGTATCCTTGGTGGGGTGCGGGGTGTGGTACTTCTGCAGAGAGCTGGAGATGACAAGCCTCTGGCCATGCGGTATCAGATCATCTTGCATGCTTAACTCCTCTCTCATGGTGTAAGAAGTTTGGAGCTCGTGAGGAAGCTCTTTGAACGTCATAGGCCATCCTTTCATGATGACGTTATGGAGCAGCCTGCCTCTGCGATCCATTTATAGGGCAGCTTTTGCATTCCTCAATTCTGTGGGATGACAGCATTTGAACTGTCATAATGTCAATGTCCTCTTCATGATCTGTATGCTCAGTGATGGGTAAGAAAGCCCTGGAGAGGGCATTGGTGAGATATCATTCCTTACTGCACTTATAGATCACACTGAGGCTGTAGCATTGGAGCTTGAGTATCATCCACTGCAGGAGTGCTGATGCAGAATGGAGGCGCTTTTTAAGGGTGAGGGGGAACGGCTGGTGCTCAGTTTCAATGTTGGCAGCTTGGCCATCAATAAAATCATGGAATTTCAGACGTGCAAGGACTAGGGCAAAGAGTTCCATTTCAATCTGGGCATCATGAGTTTACAAGAGAGTGAGAGCTCTTGATGCAAAAGCCACTGTTGTGCCAATCTGGATACACACTGCTCTGAGTCCATGCTGATAAGAATACAGGTACTCTGACGTCGAAGCATTGTAACACTGGAGGGACTGACAGCAGATCCTTGAGTTTGATGAGTGTGACATTTTGGCGCTCCTGCCAACACCATTCTGCATCCTAATGGAGAAGTTGATGGAGGGAACCAGTTACCTCGCTGTAACAGGGAATGAACTTTGACAGATAATTTGTCAAGCTGAGGAAAAACTGCAGGGCATGCTTGTCTTCAGGAGTGGAATTTGCCGATTAGTTATTGTCTTATCCAGATTTGACTTCACGCTATCGACGGTAAGCAGGTGGACCATGTAGGAGACCTAGCCAAAATCCATACTTTGCATCCAGGATACTGAAAACCTTAGCATTGGGCATGTTAGTTATGACCTGTTCAACTGTCTTCATAGGATAGAGAGGTCTCATAAATAATTCATTCAGGTAAACTGGGTCAGTGCAGATCCTGATTGTGACGGCTTTCATTACCACTGCTACCACTGCAGAATCCCACCCTGTGGCCTCATCTGTGGGGACTATGACATCCAGTCTTGTCATTCTATCCAATTCTATCCAATCATAGAATCATAGAATCCTTACAGTGCAGAAAGAGGCCATTCGGCCCATCGAGTCTGCACCGACCACAATCCCACCCAGGCCCTACCCCTACACATTTACCCGCTAATCCCTCTAACCTACGCATCTCAGGACAGTAAGGGGCAATTTTAGCATGGCCAATCAACCTAACGCGCACAGCTTTGGACTGTGGGAGGAAACCGGAGCACCCGGAGGAAACCCACGCAGACACGAGGAGAATGTGCAAACTCCACACAGACAGTGACCCAAGCCGGGAATCGAACCCAGGTCCCTGGAGCTGTGAAGCAGCAGTGCTAACCACTGTGCTACCATGCTGCCCGATCTGTTGACCAGCTTCCATTTCATGGCAAGGGATGTTCTTCTTGGAGCACAGACAGCGGGCGTTATTGAGTCATTAGCCTCATGTGATATATGATGGGGAGCTTCCCAATAACATGCTTGCATTGGAAAAAGAGAGGATCAGGCAAGCTAGGAAAGCGTTTATAAGACATAAGGCAGCAAATTAGAGGAGTAAATTGGAAGGTGGTATTCTCAGGAAAATCTACTGGAGAGAGGTGGCAGTTTTTCAAGGAATATCTGTCTAGGGTTCTACAGGACAACGTTCCGAGCAGACAGGGGGGAGTTGGTAGGTTAAAGGAACCGTGGTGCATGAAAGCTATGCGGGACCTAGTCGAGAAGAAAAGGAAAGTGTACAAAAGGTTCAGAGAGCTTGGCGAAGATAGGGATCTAGATGAGTATACGGCTTGTAGGAAGGGACTAAAGAAGGAAATTAGGAGAGCCAGAAGGGGTCACGAGAAGGCCTTGGCGAGTAGAATTAGGGAAAACCCTAAGGCGTTCTATAAATATGTGAAGAGTAAAAGGATGAGACGTGAAGGAATAGGGCCTATAAAAAGTGAAGGCGGGAAAATCTGTACGAAACCGGTAGAAATGGCAGAGGTGCTTAATGAGTATTTTGCCTCGGTTTTCACAGAGGAGAAGGACATGGGTGGATGTACTGTGGGCTTGCGGTGGACTGAAAAGATTGAGTATGTAGACTTTAGCAAAGAGGTTGTGCTGGAATCTTTGAATGGCATCAAGATAGATAAGTCGCCGGGTCCGGATGGGATGTACCCCAGGTTACTGTGGGAGGCGAGGGAAGAGATTGCAGAGCCTTGGCGATGATCTTTGCATCGTTGATGGAGACGGGAGAGGTGCCGGAGGATTGGAGGATTGCGGATGTGGTTCCTATTTTCAAGAAGGGGAATAGGGATAGCCCAGGAAATTACCGACCGGTGAGTCTAACCTCAGTGGTTGGTAAGCTGATGGAGAAGATCCTGAGGGACAAGATTTATGAGCATTTGGAGAGGTTTAGTATGCTCACGAATACTCAGCATGGCTTTGTCAAAGGCAGATCGTGCCTTACAAGCCTGGTGGAGTTCTTCGAAAATGTGACTAAACACATTGACGAAGGGAAAGTGGTAGATGTGGTTTATATGGATTTTAGCAAGGCGTTCGATAAGGTCCCCCATGCAAGGCTTCTCGAAAAGGTGAGAGGGCATGGGATCCAAGGGGCTGCTGCCCGGTGGATCCAGAACTGGCTTGCCCAAAGGAGGCAGAGAGTGTGTATAGATGGGTCTTTTTTCTAATTGGAGGTCGGTTACCAGTGATGTGCCCCAGGGATCTGTTCTGGGACCCTTGCTGTTTGTCATTTTCATAAATGACCTGTATGAGGAAGTGGAGGGATGGGTTGGTAAGTTTGCTGACGACACGAAGGTTGGTGGGGTTGTGGATAGTCTGGAGGGATGTCAGAAGTTACAGAGGGACATAGATAGGATGCAAGACTGGGCGGAGAAGTGGCAGATGGACTTCAACCCAGATAAATGCATAGTGGTCCATTTTGGCAGGTCGAATGGGATGAAGGAGTGCAATATAAAGGGAAAGACTCTTAGTACGGTAGAGGCTCAGAAGGACCTTGGGGTCCGGGTCCATAGGACTCTAAAATCGGCCCCGCAGGTGGAGGAGGTGGTTAAGAAGGCGTATGGTGTGCTGGCCTTTATCAATCGAGGGATTGAGTTTAGGAGTCTGGGGATAATGATGCAGCTATATAAGACCCTCGTCAGACCCCACTTGGAGTACTGTGCTCAGTTCTGGTCGCCTCATTACAGGAAGGATGTGGAAAAGATTGAAAGGGTGCAGAGGAGATTTACAAGGATGTTGCCTGGATTGAGTGGCATGCCTTATGAGGATA
The DNA here is from genome assembly GCF_964213995.1 of Mustelus asterias. Taxonomy (NCBI): domain Eukaryota; kingdom Metazoa; phylum Chordata; class Chondrichthyes; order Carcharhiniformes; family Triakidae; genus Mustelus; species Mustelus asterias. The sequence goes on from NC_135802.1 coordinate 109,251,580, forward strand.
GGCTGAGGGAGCTCGGTCTTTTCTCCTTGGAGAGACGTAGGATGAGAGGAGACCTAATAGAGGTATATAAGATGTTGAGAGGCATAGATCGGGTGGACTCTCAGAGGCTTTTTCCCAGGGTGGAAATGGCTGCTACGAGAGGACACAGGTTTAAGGTGCTGGGGGGTAGGTACAGGGGAAATGTTAGGGGTAAGTTTTTCACACAGAGGGTGGTGGGCAAGTGGAATCGGCTGCCGTCAGTGGTGGTGGAGGCAAACTCAATAGGGTATTTTAAGAGACTCCTGGATGAGTACATGGGACTTAATAGGATGGAGGGTTATAGGTAGGCCTAAAAGGTAGGGATATGTTCGGCACAACTTGTGGGGCCGAAGGGCCTGTTTTGTGCTGTAGTTTTCTATGTTTCTATGTTTCTAACATCACAGGTCAAGCAGGTCTTTGTATTCTAGCATCTTTCGGTGCAGTGGGTTGTGTACATCTGGTCTGAAGTGGATTAGCCCCAGTGCAATGCTGTCCTCGAGACACAGCAGCGGTTTGACATCATGGTCGACTAATGGAACTTGTCTTGTGTAGGGTGGTTATGCCTTCCATGCGAATGTTTGTCCACCATATTTTAAAAATTCACTCAAGGGATGTGAACTTCACTGGTTAGGTGCCAGCGAACAAGGGCAGCACGGTGGCACAGTGGTTAACATTGCTGCCTCAGTGCGAGAAACCTGGGTTCAATTCCGGCCTTGGGTCACTGTCTGTGTGGAGTTTGCACATTCTCCCCGTGTCTGCGTGGGTTTCCTCCAGGTGCTCCAATTTCCTCTCACACTTCAAAGATGTTTGGGTTAGTTTAATTGGCCATGCGAAATTGCCCCTTAGTTTCAGGGGATTAGTGGTGTAAATACATGGGTTTACTGGGATAGGGCTTGGTGGGATTTTTAGGACAGGTTCAATGGAGCGAATGGCTTCCTTCTGCACTGTAGGGATTCTATGATTCTAATTGCCCTTGAGACACAGCATTCATTTTTGTATGCTTTGGATACAACTGAGTGGCTTGCTAGTTCTTTTGAGAGGGCAGTTAAGCATCAACCACATTGCGGTGCATCTGGAATCACATGTAGGCCAGAGTAGGAAAAACAGCAGATCTCCATTTGTGAACCAGATGGGTTTTTACAACAATCAGCAGTAGTTGCATTAAGCTTTTCATTCCATGGAATTTCATTTAATGGAATTCAAATATCACCATCCACTGTGGTGGGATTCAAACCTGTGTAACCAGTGCATTACTCTGGATCTCTGGATTACTAGTCTAATGACAATACATCCGTACATGGGATTTACTTTGTTGGTGGAATCTAGTGCAGCAGAGTTCGATTTCCCACAGAAACAGCTTTGACAGTACATTGCCTTTTGCTCTGGTGTCGGTTTTGATTTTAAATTTGACATTGCTGTGAGCAATCTTTAACGTGGTAAAAATTTCATCTTCTGCTGTGATAAAATTAATACTTCCACAGTAGAATGTTATAAGGAGTTCGATGCTTTGGATGTTTCGATTTACTTCCAGCTCATTCACTTTGTTTATGTTCCAGCTGCAACGTGACTTGTGGTCGTGGCAAGTCACTGTGGGTTTGACCTGCAACACTTGGCAAAGTGATTTTGCCACAGTTATTGCAAAGCCTATTCAATGCGAAGCTCGTGCTTCGTTTTTGTGGGTGCTGGTTGCTGCAGTTTGGGCAGCATGTATTCTGTATCGAGAAAACTTTCCTTTCTCTCCTTTAATCCCTTGGTGCTCCTCTCAGACTGCTCATTTAGCATGCAGATACTAACGGCAAATTCTAATGTGAAGTTTTATATATGGAGCAACTGCTTGCACACAGCATCCCCGTGTATTCTCTACATTATACAGTCTCTTATGAGTTCATCGGTGAGAGTACTGAATACGCACATTTTTGCCAGGATTTTCAATGTTAAGGCATATGATTGTACCGTTTCTGCAAGTTTCTGATTATTTGCGTTAAAAACATGTCTGTCTATGATTACGTTTTACATATCTGGTCAAATTTTTTTTACGGTACCTCGGGGTACTCTTGGTCTTTCTGACCTTGGAAGACAAAGAATTCAGATTTTTCAGCCGCCTCCGTGTCCACTGGGTTCAACAGTGTATTCGCTTGAACTTTCTTCAATTTATCGTAGAGACCAGCATATATACACCATTCCTTTTCGGACCTTTTCCAATTGTCGATGATGTTCTCATTGAAGATGAGCAGTTCGAAGCACCAAAGTCCTTGTGCCATCTTGGCCAGCTCCTGACACCATGTAAAGTTGCTGGGTTGCATAGGAATGATGACAAAGGGCTTAAACTTCAACGGTTTATTATAAGATTTCCAGCAGCTCTTACACGCCATGCCTGGAGCCACACTGATGGAATATCCTGTGCGACCGACGGGTCACTTCCTGTGTACAGACCACATCAATATATACATGAATACACATTATACAAAACCTGCAAGAACCGGTTTTCTCTACCTGATCTCAAGATGTACCTATTAAATCCCATGGGGAGTACATAGAATTATATCGTCCACAGCACAGAAAAATGGCCATTCAGCCCAATTCGTATTATGCTTCACACAAACCTCCTCCTATCCCTCTTCATATAACCCTATCAGCATATCCTTCTAGTCCTTTCTTCCTTATGTACTTGGACCTTAAATGTCCTCAATATTGCAACTGAACATCACACCTGTCCTCCAGTGTCCTGGCTATGAGCAATGCTCATTTCCCTGAACTAATATTCTTCAGCCTATCTTCATGCTTCATGTTTTTCACCCCAGGAATCAACTCTACCGTTTGTTCTGCAACTTTGCCCCTTCGGAGAGGCAACATTTAATAGAATATCTAAGCCTGGTTTCTCTAATATGTTACAGATTAGTACATGTAAATTTTGGGGACACACTCTCTGGTAATGGTATTTCTGAAACTTGGTCTGCAACCACTCTCGAATCCCTTTCCTCCTCCATCTTCAATCAAGGGAAGACTATTCATCTTGCATTCAAAATTAATTTTTTCTTAGGTACTTAAATGTATTACTTTGCCTTTATCCTCATTATTTGCAATTTTCCAGTCATTAGTCCAATTGCTAATCTTCTCCAGATGTCTCTACAATACTCTACATTTTGCCACCCCACATGATTCTGTATTGGCAAAAACACAATTTCCATGTCCTAGTCATTTTTCATTGCTTGTCACTAGTGAGCCATGCTCTGTGGAGTATTAACCAGAAGCAATGCTTTTGGGAGTTATCGAGAGAGAAAGGAGCAGCATTAGAAGGAGACTGGATCTGACTGTGTGCTAAAAATCCAAATGTCTTTTTACTTTTCCTTTTTATAAGAACAAAACAAAATCAAATTTGAAACATAAATGTGTTTAAAATGAACCAGAATGCATAATTTCTGATATAAAGATTCAATTTTTCCAATGGAACAGATCCCCCTTGAAATGCCAGGTTAGAGGGTGGATGCTCCATCTACAAACGTACAAAACTCTAAACTTGCTGCCCGCACCTTTGACTATGATGAACCAGACTACAACAGCAGCAAGAACTAATTCCATTTGCATTGCACCTTTAAATGAAGGTAAATGTCCCACTGTGCATGATTGAAATGTAACACACAGCTAACAGATTTTCCCATTGGTTCCTTAAACTAAGTTTTTGGTACCTAGACTGGTCAGGAAGATTTCTTCAGTGCAGCGTGTACAAAACTATTGCTCTTTGGTGTTAATTTTAAAAATCCACACGGCAAAGGAGCATTGTTATGGAATAGACATTATTCCATAAAAGAATAAATGAAGGAAAACAGCAGCAGCCAGAAGATGACTCTAACCTTGGGATGGGAAACTTTCAACACAATGAACTAGTCATATAGAAAGACTCTTAATGCAAGCCCTAATAGAGGATAAGTTTAGCCAAGTGTCTGAAATATGCATTGTACATTAGTCATCTGCATAAGTGCCAATATACTTACCTAATAAGGCGTTGCCTCGATTGGCTTCAGCAATTCTTCATCTTTGTGAATGCCGCTGCATTTCTGTATAGCTACCATACTTTGCCAATCTCAATGAACTCTAATGAGTACCAGTTAACACAAATTGTATCCATCCAAATGAAGTTTAGGCAGTTATGTCCTTTCTCATTTGTTCTTTTGTGTGTGTGTCTGCTCTGATTCAGTTGGTAGCACGCTCAAGCTCTGAGTTACAAAGGCTTGAGTACAGAAATAAAGACTGACTCTCCAGTCCAGTACTGAGGGAACGCTGCATTGCCTGAGGTGCTATCTTTTGGATGAGACATTAAGCTGAGTCCAGATCTGTCTGTTTGGGTGAATGTAAATGACCCAATTCTATTATTTGAAAGAAGACCAGGTAGGTTATCTCTGCTGTCCTGGCCAACCAAAACATCACAAAAACAGATTATCTGGTCATTGTCACGTTGCTGTTAGCTGTGCACAAAATAGCTGCCACATGGGCAGCACAGTGGCACAGTGGTTAGCACTACTGCCTCAGAGTGCCAGGGACCCAGGTTCAACTCCACCTTGGGTCACCATTTGTGTGGAGTTTGTACGTTCTCCCTGCCCCTGTGTGGGTTTCCTCCGGTTTCCACCCATGGTCTATAATGAGTTGATCTTGCATTACGATGCAGTGGACAAGTGGAGAGGCACCTAAAGAGCAACAACCCTGGTAACATTATGCCCATAGACTGCATTTCAAGTCCTACTCTTTTCAGCCAGGGAATGTGTAAAAATGAGTCAGTTAAAATGTTGTGGCTTGGAAAGCTCCCAGCCTTTTAGCATTTAAATACTGGTATATGTATTGTTGAGTTTATATTTGGATTAATTTATAATTGTTCACAGTTTTCAACATTAACAAAGCCAGAAGTCTCTTTTGGTACAAAAATAGGTTTACAGCCAATTCTTGGGGTGGGTTGGGAAAATGGGTCCAATTAATTAAAGGTAGATTACATTTCTTAACCTACCAAGAATGCACATGAACGATGGCTGAACAACAGGCCAAGGATTGAAAAGGCCCTGGATAGAAGCAAACAAACTTGCCCATTGTGCTGACAGCAGCAGTCACTGTCCCATTGACCAAGGAACATGATGGAAGAGATGCAGCATTGAAATGAGGGCATTCTGAAGAAGATCTCACCCCATCAGAGAAAGCTATATCTGCTCATCATAGAAATAAAGGCAACAAAAGGTAAAGTAGCAGTCAATTCAAATTTATTGTTGATTGAAAGCGGAATGAATATGTTGGCAAAATCCTTTAACCCACACACATATTCATGACATGTTTTTCATGTCATTGGTGAGTTTCAGATGCTATCATCCAGGTTCACTTACGTTAACCCTCTCGCTGATCGAGCTTCCAACCGGCGAGACTGGTCTCCATCAGCAGAGACCAAACGAGATGGCCTCATCAGGGGAATCAGAGGCCATTGAAGCCCCGGGTGGTCAGGGACAGTGCCAGCATTGTCCACTCAGGCTGGTGGGCACTGCCATGCTGGCACTGCTGGCAGCCCGAGTGAAGATGGCGATATGATAGGGATGGGTGGGGGGGGAGGGGTGGCAGTGAGGGAGCCCTGCAGCAGAGGAAGCCGGCGGGGGGGACTCTGCAGGGGTGGTGATTTGGGGAGTGGTGGGGGGGCTCTGCAGGGTGGTGATTAGGGGGTGGCAAGGAAACTCTGCAGGGGTGGGGGAAGGACTGGCACAGGGCGCGATTGTCAGGGAGTGATCTTGCAATCTGAATGAAGTACAAGCTGCAGATGATGTGACAATTGACCTTGATTGCACCCATCCCTCTTTCCCTCACTCCAAACCCCCGTCTTGTGCACTTACCTATTCTCTCAGATAGCTAAAATCTGCCACCTGACCAGCCAGTGTAGCATGATGGTGAAAGGTTCAGAGAAGAGTGTCTGATGAAGAGTGCCAGCAGATACTGGCACTGTGTGAACCTCACAGGCTAATATAGAGGTGCGATCATCATGTCAGGAGCCACGTGTGGGCTGCAGCCAGGTCAGTGGGAAATGATAGCACACGTACCAGCTCCCCAACTAGTAAGGCCATAAACAGGTTCTGCTGCAGAGGACTCGGGCAAGAACTCTAATAGGGTGATATACAGGAAAAGGCCGATGGCTCGGCACACAGATAAACTCGTTGCATTGATAGGCCTAGCACAGAGCATGTTGTCATTGCCAAGCTGCATGGCAGAGTTCAGCTGCAACATGGCCTAGGAATTTGAGCAGAGTTTGGGGCCCTTGCCCTCCAGCAGTGCCATTACAGTGTTGCAATGCAGCACCCTGTGGCGAATGCTTCAGCCTCCACAGCAGCACAGGGAGAAGCCACCTAACACCTGAGTGCTGCAGTGGATTGCCGAGGCTCCCTGGGGGAGTGGCGGTGACTCCGCTATTCTCAGTAGGACAGGATTTGTGCTCCCACCACTGTCACAGCCAATGGGTTATCATTGCATCAGAGTGCAAAATTTGGCTTGGGAGTCAAAAGATTAAAAAGTGACAAGCAGCTTAAAGCAGTTTATTGAGGAATGACAAAGCAATAGCTCAAATTCAACGTATAATCATATTATCAGAAAAATTAACATGAGACCAGTAACAGAGGACAATTTCCCAAGCAGATGAGTTAGGCAAGGTCATTTAGTCTCTGTCGTTCATGGTTTCCTCTCAAGTTGGCTGGAGGTATTAAGTCAAAGCTGGCATGGAGTCACTTCAGAGGCTGACCAAGGTGCTAAACTCAAGCTCACAGTAATCCACCTTCGAAAAGCAGCTTTTCCACTTACGATGTGATTTTTCCTTCCCGGCTGCCAGAGCTAATCTCTGGATATCTCATATCAATCACTCATCCAATTCCATCTTCCCATTCAATTGCCTGATTGCAAAGGATACCCATACTAGACCACCCCTATTTCAGCCCCTAGCTTTTGAGGTCACCCTTCTTCTTATCTCTTGTAAGGAAGGATATCTTCCTGGAGATCCAGTCATCCTGTTAGCTAAACAACTGTTTGGGTGAAACTATGTGGGCATGAAATTCCACCTTCTCAACCCAGGAATTTCTTACATGGAGGCCTGTGCTGGAGTTAAGGCTTTGACCAGCTAATTGCTCTGTGCAGCCTAATCTACATTTTCTGTCTTGACTGTGCTGTTCTGTGTTTGTATTATCTTTAACAGGCTACTGGAGATTTAATGAGAGAGATAAACTATTGCTATAATGCTACAATTTACAACTAATAACATTCTCACAATTAACATCTCACAGAGCAGTAGGCCAGGCAAGCCTGGCTCTAAGGGAATTCACAGCAGTGAATAATTCATTTTCATCTGTACTGTTGCAAGTGTTACTGGGTAAAGATGTGAAGGAGCGTTTTTTTGCCTTTTATTTCAGGATTTTGGCCATTGCTGACACTGTGTTGGTCTATAGCAGAGGATGGAAAGATGGAGAATTGTGGAGCAGCGTTGATCTGAGAATGTTTCACAAGAACAGAGATCTGATGAGCTGCTCACAGACAGCCCGTCCAGTCCAGTGATATCTTGGATGCTTCCTCCTCATCTTCCTCCTCCCAAGGTGCTTTGCAAAACACTGGTGTCAATGGCTGCGCCCTCATAACTTGTGGAGGATGCAGCAGACCACCACAGATTTGGAGACACACTCTGGCAGGTACCGTAGGTCTCACCCACTATGGTCCAGGTAGCGAAACAATTGTTAGAGGATGCTGAAGTTTTTAATTTTATGGTTAAGTTTATTTATCAGTCACAAGTAGGCTTGCATTAACACTGCAATGAAGTTATTGTGAACATCCCCTAGTCGCCACACTCCGGCGTCTGTTTGGGTCAATGCACCTAACCAGCACATCTTTTGGACTGTGGGGGGAAACTGGAGCACCCAGAGGAAACCCACGCAGACACAGGGAGAACGTGCAGACTCCACACAGACAGTGACCCAAGCTGGGAATCGAACCCAGGTCCTGGCGCTGTGAGGCACCAATGCTAGCCACTGTGAAGGTTTGTTCTACAAAGTTGCAGCAAGGCTCTTGTTGTACAAGCACTGTCCACATGTGGTGGTGTTGGAGAGGGAGTCAGGCACCATATGTAGAGTAGGTCACCTTTGTCTCCATGCCAACAGCTCCTGGTGCAAGAGTATCAGAAGCCCCAGGTGAACCTTCAGCCTTGTGTCTCCCCCATACAATTAACTTTCAGAAATGAGTATTGTGCGTTAGTACGGATAAAAAATCTGCATTTATAATTACAGATTTATTTTACATGAAAAAGGAGAATGTTTATCGAAGTAGTGCAAATATAATGAGGAAGCTTTAAATCAAACGGTGATGTATTAAACAACAACAGCAGCAAAACAATACACAAGCTGAACTTGAAAGCTGAACAGGATGCTCTTACAGCACGATGGGAGGGAGGGGCGGGGGGGCGGCGGGGGGGTGGGGGGGCGGGGGGGGCGGGGGGGCGGGGGGGGCAGGGGGAGCGGGGGGGCAGGGGGGGCGGAGGTGGGGGCTGCTCTCAGGGTTTGTAGGAGGAGTCAATCTCTCAACCATCAGAAGCACGTAATGTAGGTATTTTCTAGATACCCTGGAAATTCCCAATGTTGCACCATCGCCAGCTGCCATAGATATCTGAGGACATCCAGCTTTGGCTCCTTGGTGATAAAGCTTACCCGCTAAAGACATGCCTGATGATGCCTGTTTGGTGTCTGAGTGAGCAGTTACATTTGCGTTACGCTGGCTTCATCCTTGGAAGGCCATGCAGTCTCAGAAGCATGCAGTCTCTCAGTCCTGGGATAAGAACTGCAACAAGACGTTTAGTGAGCAGAGTCAGATAGTGCAGCCTCTGCGAACATCCCAGTGACATTCCACTGCCTGTGACAGCCTTCAAGAGGCAGGGGCAGCACTGCAATCCTCATTGCTCTTGTGGCCTATTCCTACATTCATGCAAGATTCATGCAAGGTGCCTCAAGGACGGCAATCATCACTCATTGCTTATCTGCTTCAACTGAATCTGACCAGTGGCTTCTCCGCAAAGGCAATTGTTCTTACAAGATAAATGTTCAGGCCTCTTCATCCTACTCAGGCCCAGCATCGCGTACATGCTAATGCCACAGTCATCTGTAACTCTCAGCGATGAATGCAATGCAGCAAATCTTTTTTTGGATTGCAAAGGGTTCAGGAAATGCATATTTTGATATATCCAAGGCACTCATGACCATGCCTCCATTTCAGTCTGCTAACACTTCGTGTTGTCTGTTGTTGGCCAGAACATGCTGAAATTCCATTTAGGTCTTAAGAACTCAAATCATTGATAATAGAGAACAGACATCAGCTCCTGTGCCTCCTTACTCTAATCACACAATGGTGATCACACCTTTTGACTACAGTCTCCCATGTCCAAGTGAGCCTTCTGTGCCTTCTGCACTCACATCTAGGCCACACACATGGCTGGAATCGCAAGGTTCAGCATTTTCTACGAGCTCCTTAGCTCTGCATCATGGAGGTGGAAGGTTAGGGACTAACATTGAGGTGATGTTCAGCTGTACACGCAGGCAGACAGAAGCACATAGGAGCTGTAGGTCTTTGTTCCGAAGTCAAGCACACTCAAACCTGTTGGAAGCTACATGAAGGCCAATGAAAGAAGCACCAACTCCATGTAGACTGTCATTAAATCCGCTTTGATACACATAGAATCACAGAATCCCTACAGTGCAGAAGGAGGCTATTCGGCCCATCGAATCCGCACTGACTCTCCAACGCAGTATATTACCCAGGCCCACCCTCCCCCATCCCTGTAACCTCACACATTTGCCCAGCAAATCTCCTTAACCTGGACATGTTGAGGCACTAACTAGCAAATTAGCATGGCCAATCGACCTAACCTCCATATGTTTGGACTGTGGGAGGAAATCAGAGTACCTGGAGCACATCCATGCAGACATGGGGAGAACATGCAAACTCCACACAGACGGTCACCCGAGGCTGGAATTGAACCGGGGTCCCCCTGGCAATGTGAAGCAGCAGTGCTAACCACTGTGCCACCCATTGATCACTCTACAATGCAGAAGCAAGGGGAGACAAAGGCAGCCTGCAGGTTCTAAACTCCTGAGGTGCCATGACATGAGCCGCTGAGGCAGGACTCATTAATTCTCTGGCCAACCACAAATCTCCTCAAGGTTGCTGCTTCACTCAGGTTGCTACTGAGCAGAGAATGGACGGACACTGTAATGAGATGGTTGTAGTGATCACAGAGCTGAGGCAGATGGTGGAATAAATGTCTGGGAGGAGGAGGGGGGGGGGGGGGTGGAAGGGGTGCATCAGTGACAACTGAATGACCACGGAGCATATCATCAGAAAGAAGGGCATTCACAACCTCGGAAATGGAGTGAGTGGAAATATATTCACACATGTGCAAAGAATATACAAATAGTGGATATCCCTGTTACCTTTGTTGTCCGAGTATTCCTTCATTTTTCTAACCCTACCATTATGTCTCGGGGCCTCACTGACATACACAGCAGAGGTGGAGGCAGCCTGCTGACTGCCATGTCTGCTGCTGTTTTTAATGACTTTGGTGAGCATCTTCTGGAGGCCATTGCCTGGAGGGCCTTGGCCTGCTTTGGGTCTCCTGCTTTGGGGCAGGTCCATCCTCCTCAGCCTGTGGACTCACAGGAAGAGGGGATTGGGATCAGCTGGACATGCAGAGTCAGTTCGGTGGACGGCCCTGGGAACTTGTCAAGCTGCTGGCCCACATCCCATGGGTGGCCAAGGGCAATTGGCTGACTCTTTGAGGAGAAGGGGCACCTAGAATGAGGTCGGGTGCCCTATCCCCTTCTTGCTTAGCCACTGATTGACCCCACCTATAGCTCGGGCGAAGGAGTGCAGCTCTCACCTTACATCAGGCTTTATGTTCTGCACCAAGGTCTCCACGGCAATGTTGCCCTCGATGTGCTGGAACGTCAGAGCAACAATGTCAGACAGAACACGGACAGATTCTTCTATTGTGTGATGGCATCTGACAACCTTCCTGATGTTCCATGTCTGTTTTTGCAGCTCCGACATCTGTATTTGGACTGAGTCCACAGTTGTGTCAGCTTGTCATCATAGAAAGAAAGAAACCCTACAGTACAGAAAGAGGCCATTCGGCCCATCGAGTCTGCACCGACCACAATCCCACCCAGGCCCTACCCCCATATCCCTACATATTTACCCACTAATCCCTCTAACCTACGCATCTCAGGACACGAAGGGCAATTTTTAGCATGACCAATCAACCTAACCCGCGCATCTTTGGACTGTGGGAGGAAACCGGAGCACCCGGAGGAAACCCACGCAGACACGAGGAGAATGTGCAAACTCCACACAGACAGTGACCCAAGCCGGGAATCGAACCCAGGTCCCTGGAGCTGTGGAGCAGCAGTGCTAACCCCCCTACTGTGCTACCCTGCCGCCCATGCTGACTCAGATTCAGCAGAATCCTGGCTCCCAGCAGCCCTCTGGGTTTGGGGATCTCGGATGTCGAGACCTCTGCCTGCTGTGGATCAGGATCAGTGCTATTCTATCCAAACTTTATACCCCAGCCCGCTCTAGAACTAGCTCCCACCGAGGTGTGACTCTCTGAGCTGGTGGAGGGTGCGGGTGAATACTGTGACAGGTCTTCATCGAGTGGATCCTCCAGATCTTCATCTGAGATGGTGTGGGGGCTGTGGATGATGGGATGGCCATCTGTGCCTCTTTTCCTCTTCGTGCTGCTCCTGTTGAAGATAGAAAAGATTATTTGTTTGCATAGCGACCAACATAATAAAGCACTCATAGTTTTGTCAGCTAAATGATGACATGGGAATGGGTCCTCGCTGGGTTGGGAGGTTGCGATCTCACTCTTGGCCCAGGTGTAGTCCCATTGCTCACTGGCCAGCTCTGTCTCACACTCCTCACACTCCGTGAGGGGCCTGAGCTCAGGCATCCCCCCTTCTGGTCCAGGTCCTCTCTGTGTGCTCTGATGAAGGGTCATCCAGACTCAAAACGTTGGCTCTCTCCACAGAAGTTGTCAGACCTGCTGAGATTTTCCAGCATTTGTTGATTTTGTTTCTGATGCGCGTTATCACACACGAGGCTTGAGAAGCTCAGGAAATAAAGGCTTTTATTTGCTGTAACAATGCAGGTACTAATTATATACACGATCCCAGACTGAGGGGTCCCAGACAGAGCAGAGACCTTTATACCTCTCCCAGGAGGCGGAGTCCGACTGGGATGTACCACAATAACTATAATACAAGGTGTAACAGCCCAACCCTAACCCCAACAGCAACAAGTAGAACAACCCATCCCTAACCCCAACAGCAACATATATACATACTTGTAGTACTGGCCAGACCCTGGCTCAGTACTATCTAGTGGGAACCAACGATGGTTCACCACAGTTTCAGATTCCAGTAATTTGTTTTTACCTCTCCATGTTGTTGTGGGTGATCTTGTCCTGCATAAAAACAGAAGGACAGCAGGCCGTGAGCAGGAAGATGATGAGTGGTCGAGCATACCAGGATAACTGAGGGATCACAGGCCAAAGTTAAGCTCGGGGGAGGGGGTATGTGGAGATCGTGGGGAGCAAGTCCGAGGAAAAGGTGGTTGCTGGCATTCAGCATTCCTCCTTCCCGATGCTGGGTGCCCTGTTTAGGCACTAAGTGCCTGACAATGAGGGCCTCCCCAAGTCGGCTAGATTTGCTCTGCGACCTTTGGAAGACATGGGAAAGCTGTGAGGCTCTCATTTAATCCCTGAAATGTGGTGGGTTAGAGGTAATGGTTGCCAATTGTCTCATTAATAAACCCAATTGATATCCCATGGGCAGCAGCTGGGAATCCCAGGGCAGCCCCTTCTGCCCTCTGACTTAAATAGGGGCGCTTTTATTACTGCCAGAGCGTTGATACGGAGCTTCTTCCACGATTGTGGGCCTACCCACCATAGATGTATCCGCAAAGGGCAACATTAAGTCCAGCCTGATGTCACTGGCTGCAGCCTGAAAAGATGCTGAAGTGTAGAAATGAAGGGCGATGGTGACCTTGGAGACTCTTGGCAATGCCATCCTCACCCTACCCTGCAGCTGCAGGCCCCACGGTTCAGTTACCAGCTTCTTGGTGAATTGGATTCGGACGCTACTCCTGGCTGACACGGCGGGGAGAGAAGTGCTCCCGGATTATCTAGCTAGGTACGGCTTTCACCTCCCTCAACTCCTGTGACCCAGTATTACTCCCCTCCTGAGGTCAGCTCCTCCAACAACACAGGACCCAGCACTTCCACTAACACTGCAGCAACAAAAGAAAGTCCAAAGTACCTTACTTGAATGTTCCTTGTGATCCATTTAAATAGTACCGGTGACAGTTCCTCAAGTTGTTGGGCACGTGTTCAGCTGTGCATGCTTAACAGCTGGTGTTGAGAGCACCCGCAAAGTCCAAAATGGCAGCTCGAGGGCCAATCAGTGTTGGACACTGACTGACGTCAAGATCTACCTATTCTGCACAATTTCACCATACATTCAGGACACCCACGCCATGGCCCTACCGACCATGGAGACTGTCACAGGTTATACCAGCAGTCTCCAGAAGTGAATCCATGACAATTGTATACCTGTGGGCTCCCATAGTGCCAAAGCCAATGGCACGACAGGGTCTAAATTTACAGCCTGTATGTTCATCTTGTTTGAATTTTGTCCACATGTGAAGTGTCTTGGAATGATTTTCTACTTGAAAGAGACACCATTAAACACAAGTGTTGTTGGCCAACAGGCTAGTTAATCTTTTTGGAGTTGCTATAAAAAACATTTTTAAGCTCATTTTAAAAATAAATAACAAATTGCCACTAAGCCTATGTTTCTTTTTAAAGGCAGATTGCAATGATATTTTTTAGCCCCATGAATTTTGAATTCCTTTAATAAAAACCTGAGGTCAGATTCTATTTTAATACTAGCAATTAGGTGGGACTGGAGCCTTCCCTTACCAGAGGAAGCCATGGCCATCCCGCCTGCAGTACAATTAGTCAGGACTTTCTGATTTATTTTACGCCAAAAGCCACATAAGCAGATTTTTAAAATCAAGGCGTCACCAGCTTCACAGTCTGGCAAACCAAAAGAGAATTGAGATCCAGGATAATCTAGATGTTAAAAGCAATGGGGCTACAGCAGCAAACATCAGGGAATTAAATTGGCCCTTATGACCTTTTAATCTGAGTCACACTGTTCTTTCTATCACCTCACAAAGTGTAACTGTCACGACCATGTCAATGCTTTCGGGCAGATCAGAGCTGGTGAGTGACATTGTGGTCCTTGGCTTGACTTCTGACCCACTTTAATATGTTGGCTTGTGGGAAAGGAACATCTAGCGATGGTCTTTTCGGCCTCTCCTTACTAACATTGAAAAATCAAAGCATCTTAAGGGGCCTTTCAGAGGATTTCACCAAATGTCTTGGTGTGTTGCATATCGAATAGACTTCTTTTGAAGTTGGATAGCACTGAGGAAGGTGGCACCTTTACCATCTGGAATTTCAACAAAATGAGGGAGGATTTGTCTGTATTTTATTTTTGGTTAATGATTTGCAGTCCTTTCTGCCTCCTCCCCTACTGACCAAACCACTATTACATAAGGGAAAAAAAATAAAAAAAGTCATACTTTTATTGTCAATCTAAGTGTTGCTTCTCTTCTGCTACAAAACCACGGGTTTTAACTGCTAATGTTCAAGTATTCTCCCGTATAATAGTTTTCTGATTATTTCTTTACTCATAGTCTGTTAGGATTGTCATCACTGAGTATTAAGAAAATGCTTCTTTAAGCTTTTGTTGGAAGGAAGTTTTGCTGAGGCCTCTTATCACTGTCACTGCAGTTCAAAGGTCGGTGAGGAGGTCAGAGTTACATAATGATCAGTCACGACAGTGTAGGCTGTTCCTGAACCCTGAAGTGACCTTATTGATTGATCATCCATTTGTAATCGCTGGATTGTTGGAGCCCTGGTTTTGAAGCTAAACTGGGGGCCACTGAAAAGTGAACGGATTACATGTTTGTCAAAAAGGTGACAACAAATGTTCCTTTCCTAACAGAGTTTGATGGTAAGTCAGAATTTGTGCTTGTCTCAGAATGCAAATGAGCTTTTGCAGATTCTTTACCAGATGTGGTTTTTCTTTCTCCGTTTACTGAGTTCTGTCCATGTTGAAATTCTCAATGTTGGTTATTGAATCTCGTAAAAACTCTCAATACTTGTCCGCCCTGGTTATGTCGAAGCTCTAATTACTAATTCAGAGCCCTGGTTCTACAGCAACTCACTACCAATTACCCATTTCTGTCGAAACTCTTCTTGCTGACTATTACATCTTGGATGTGCAGAAACTCTCAATTCTGGCTACCAGCACTGAATTCAAACTGGCTCCTGAATATTTCATTCACAGACTACTGAAGAACTGAAGAGGAAGGTTTTTCTGATTGGTTGCCATCATGCAGAAAGTACCATCAATATCAACTGGTCACCGAGTAAGATAATCCGTAAGTGACTTACTTTCACACTTCTCCCTTGGGAGAACAATGTGGAGCAGGAGAAGGATCTGCAGAGGGACTAACAATCTGACAGGCTCCATCGCCGGCTGCGCCATCTTTTATACAAATCAATAATAAGGTTAGTCCGATATGGCAGGAGGTTTATTTATTAGCATCACAAGTAGGCTTACATTAACACTGCAATGAAGTCACTGTGAAGTTCCGCTGGTCGCCACACTCCAGCGCCTGTTTGGGTACACTGAGAGAGAATTTAGCATGGCCAATGCACCTAACCAGCACGTCCTTCGGACTGTGGGAGGAAATCGGAGCACCCAGAGGAAACCCACGCAGACACGGGAAGAACGTACAAATTCCACGCTGACAGTGATCCAAGTCGGGAATCAATCCCGGGTACCTGGCTGTGAAGCAGCAATGCTAATCACTGCGCTACCGTGCCGCCCTCAAGTAAATCATTTCCACATTTGATTCCATGTGTGTTTTTGATGCCATCAGTTCATTGAATATGATGGCCAGTGCATTTCCACCTAGAAATGTGTGTGTGCTTCCATCTAACATTACTGGAGGCTTAGAAGGCTATTTCAAAAGTCTATAATCCAGACTCTATGAGCTGAATTTTCCAGTTCCTCCCACCATGGGAATCGTAGCGGTGGGATATGGACCATGCAAAGGTCCATTGACCTTGGGCAGGATTTTCCAGTCTTGGGGCGAGCGTGGCCGGAAAATCCCACCCTATGTCGCATTTGTACTTCAGATAATACCCTAATGTTATCTTTGGAATCCTTGAGAAAACAGAAAAATGATATAAAACGAGAAGAGGAATCTCTTACATTTATATAGGTGCCTCTCAAAACCACCAGATACCTCGAAATACTTTACAGTCAATAATGTACCTTTCAAGTGTCCTTCCTATTGTATTAAAGGAAACACAACTGCCAATTTGTACATGGGATGTTCCCAGAAACAAAATGTGATCTTCTTGATTGAAGTTCATTTCCATGATTTTATGTTGGGCTTTCTGCTTCCCAACTTTTCCATCTAATTTCTGGATAATATTCTACCGATAGATGACTGAAGAGATTCAGGGAACATTAGCCTCTGCAGACCTTTTCTGCTCTTGAGAGGCAACCCAAATTATTAACCAGGAATTTCTACACGACCCGTAACCAAGATCTTCCAATCACCCACCAGACAATTGGAAATGAAAACCAGATGCACAAAATGACAGCACACTGAACAATAGACTCTCATATTCTTTATTTAAATATGGGGCAAGCAACAGCTAACATTTATTTAAATTAACAAAAAGATGAAACATCCTTGAATTAATTTGAGTGTTTGGAAACCATCCCAGTTCACTCTGACTTAAATTTCACAGAGTCTTGGCTGTTTCAGGCTCTGCAGACATGAAAGCTACTCAGAAGTTTGACAGAGCAATTCGCATAATAGAGAAAAGGCAACGTAGCTGCCACTCTATCTGAAGAAAAGCAAAGATCTTGTCAAATCTTAAAATGTGTTGTGTGTGAGCGAGATTTAATCTGTAATTACTCGTCAAGGAGGTGAAGTGTATTCGAGTGTGAAGTGATGAGTAAATAGGTTTTCGACTTGGGCACCTCAAAATCTCTCAAGTACGCAGAAGCTTATTAACAGAGCAGCGTTCCCAAACTGCTCAGTAACAATTCATTACCTTCAGCTTGTATCTAATGGAAAAGCTCTGACTGGTGCCGGACTGTGAAAGGCATGTAGATGAAATGTTCACAGTACTCTTCTTCTGAAATTATTTTTCCTCAATTTTTCTCCTTCTAGTACAGTGAGCATCATGATTTTTCTTGTGGTTGGAAGCACTGGAGAGATGGCTACCAAGTTCTCCGTGACCATCATTTCCTGATAAAAGGCATCAAATGAGGCCGGATAGATTGATCTATTTTTTTAAATCAACTGTTCCTTGACCATTTTTCTGTTACATGTCCTCGAGCTAAAAGTACCAGTGAGCACGAAACAAGCATGCCGGACAGGATTAGAGTCATATTCAGATCTGATGTTCAACGGCATGACCTTCTATTGGAAGTCAAACCTCAGCTATGGGAGCAATGACTCACTGAAGTGAGTGCCAGCACTCTTGCCTATGAGTCAGAATGCTGTGCATTCACATTCTACTCTGGAGACTCTGAACACAAAAGTAACAGCCACTTTGGATAGCAAGATTCCACAAAAACAAAGTAATAGGGACAACCTGCTTTTGCTGATGGCGATTGAAGGATAAATATTGCTCAGGCTACCCAGGTGAACACCCTTGTTCTTTAAAGCATTCCATAGACCTTTGCATTCAGCTGAGCAAACAGGCCGGATCGCAATTTAGCTTTTCATCTAATAGACGGCGGGCAGAATGTTCCAGCCCCCTGTCGTGGGTTTGATGGCATACAGGTGAGGGGAAGAGAAAGGCAGCAGGAGCTCAAGAGTTGGTTTCCCACTGGCATAGGATGACGGTGGAATTTGCACTGCCGCCCACCATGACAGCTCATCGTTCTCGCCAGAATGAAACCGATTTGTTAATGAGATGCAGATGGGCAGCACGGTAGCACAGTGGTTAGCACTGCTGCTTCACAGCTCCAGGGACCTGGGTTCGAATCCCGGCTCGGGTCGCTGTCTGTGTGGAGTTTGCACATTCTCCCTGTGTCTGTGTGGGTTTCCTCTGGGTGCCCCGGTTTCCTCCCACAGTCCAAAGATGTGCGGGCTAGGTTGATTGGCCATTCTAAATTGCCCCTTAGTGTCCCAGGATGCATAGGTTAGAGGGGTTAGTGGGTAAATATGTAGGGATATGTGGATAGGGCCTGGGTGGGATTGTGGTTGGTGCAGACTCGTTGGGCCGAATGGCCTCTTTCTGCACTGTAAAATTCTATGAAAGGTCTGACCAGAACCCACATACCATCACCACCCTCCTCCCTCCCTCTGCCACTAATCATCCGCATCGCCAGCAAAAGAATCCTGCCACCCCAAAACATGTCTGGACCAATGTGACGTGTACATGTTGACAGCTTACAGAGATTAGAAGAGAAGATGGAGGACTCCAGTGACTGGATCCTGGAACATGACATGCAGCAGTGGGTGGGTGGAGCAGCAACCATGTGGATATTCAAGCTGCAGTTTCTCCCAGGAGGAGACTATTCAAGCTGTAGGTGGACTTCTGCAGGAGGTACTGTTAGGTGGCTTTGGTGGCAGGGTAGGGGTTGCTGTAGGTGATTGGATGGGATGGAGAGAATGAAGAGTTTGGTCGAGCTTGGTATGGCTCCTGCTCTGTCCAGGACCGCAAGAAATGAAAAAGGGTCGTGAACGAAGCCCAGTCCATCACTCAAACCAGCCTCCCATCCACTGACTCTGTCTACCCTTCCCGCTGCCTCGGCAAAGCAGCCAGCACAATCAAGGACCCCACGCATCCCGGACATTCTCTCTTCCACCTTCTTCCATCGGAAAAAAGATACAAAAGTTTGAGTTTACATACCAACCGACTCAAGAACAGCTTCTTCCCTGCTGCCATCAGACTTTTGAATGGACCTACCTTGCATTAAGTTGATCTTTCTCTACACCCTAGCTATGACTGTAACACCACATTCTGCACTTTCTCATTTTCTTCCCTATGAACGGTATGCTTTGTCTGCATAGTGCGCAAGAAACAATACTTTTAACTGTATGTGAATACATGTGACAATAATAAATCAAATCAAATCAAAGAGGAAGGGAGGGTGTAGAGGGCTGGAGAGGTGTGGGGAAGGTTGGTGGTAACAGGAGAAAGAGAGGGATGCTGCTGGGGTCATGGAATGGGTGAGGGTGGTATGGAGTGGGAGGATGGGGAAGGTCTTGGCAGATTGTGGGCAGGGTCTGGTGAGCAGGTCTGAACAGAGTGGATGTTTGTATAGGTATGAACAGGCATGGAGCTGCAGAGGGGAAAGGGCTTCAGAGAGGGGTCTATGGTGTCAATAGATGTGTCCATGGGGACAAACACAGGAATGGTGATAGGAAGGGATTGTGAGAGTACAGGAATATTTGGAGTCAGCAGGATGGGAGGGTGAGCGTCCTGCGATGTCGGGTGAAGGAGCACTGAGGGTTATTGGAGGGGAGACAGAATAAGAAATTAATTCAGGGGAGTTTTCTTGCACACGGCTCACAAGGGCCATGGCAAAGCTCTGTGTCTCCCTGAGCATGCCTGATTCCAGGGTCATGGGGTGTTCCTCAGAAAACGATGGGGTTGGATCCGGTGTGCTGAAGGACTATCGCAAATAAACCACATCAGACACGATTAAAGTGCAAGTGAACGGTATTTGTTGGATAAGTTTAACAATCACATTGCATCTGTGCATCCACCTGTGAAATCAAAACTTCTTAATTTTTCTTTCCCACAACTCCTTCTAGGTACTCCGCTGACATCATTAGCAGAGGTGGAGGCAGCCTGATTACCTTGGTGGCCGTCCTCTGGAAAACTGGCTGTGCTGTTGCGGAGCAGCTGCACCCTCTGCAGTAACAGAGCACAAGACTGAAGGGCTTATAGGCAAGGAGATTCTGAAGGGTCGGACACCCTTCAGAGTGTCCTGAATGGAGGTCCCAAAGTTGTTCAACTTCTGCTTCTCCTCTTTTTGGGTGTTGAGGGCTCCTGCCTAATTCCTGGAGAGGAAGGGGCAGCTGGAGATAGGTTGAGATGCCCCTTCCCCCTCTTGCATAGCCAGGGTGATGGAGTGGAGGTCTGCGCACATCGCCAGCAGAATCTACTGGACCAGGCTCTCCATGGAGTCTCCATCCCTTCCATGGAGAC
The DNA here is from genome assembly GCF_964213995.1 of Mustelus asterias. Taxonomy (NCBI): domain Eukaryota; kingdom Metazoa; phylum Chordata; class Chondrichthyes; order Carcharhiniformes; family Triakidae; genus Mustelus; species Mustelus asterias. The sequence goes on from NC_135802.1 coordinate 109,271,960, forward strand.
CTCCATGTCCGCACAGGTCAGCAACACCTCATCAGCCAACAGACAGATGGAATCCACCTCATGGACCACGCTGTTAAAGGCGTTCAACATCTCTGCCTAATATTCCCCCACCTCTTGCTGCATCTCCAGCATCTCATGAAAGGCTGATTCTAGATGCTCGTCATCGGACTGTAACCTTGCAGATGCCTCTGCCACAGCAATCCTCCAAGTGTCACCAAGAGTGGCACGGTGGCACGGTGGTTAGCACTCTGCCTCACAGCACCAGGGACCCGGGTTTAATTCTGGCCTTGGGTAACTATCTGTGTGGAGTTTGCACATTCTGCCCGTGTCTGCGTGGGTTTCCTCCCACAGTCTAAAGATGTGCAGGTTAGATAAATTGGCCATGCTAAATTGCCCCTTAGTGTCCCAAGATGTGTAGGTTAGGGGAATTAGCGGGGTAATACTTGGGGTTACAGGGAACAAGTCTGGGGTTACAAAGATAGGGCCTGGGTGGGGTTGTTGTCGGTGCAGACTCGATGGGCCGATTGGCCTCCTCCTGCGCTGTATGGATTCTGTGATTGTGTGCCGGTGAGCTTGATGACCCTGCTTCCTCCCGCTGCAGACTCACGATCGGGTAGTGACCACCAGAATGTGAGACCCTGTCTAAACTAGAGGTGTGTGTCTCCTGGCTGGTGGCGAGTACAGGTGACTGCTGTGATGCCTGTAAATGTATACTTCCCTCCTTCACAATGTCCTCAGTCCTCTCCGGGCGTGTGAGTGTGCTGGACAGGGCTTTGTCTGATTTGGTCCTCTTCCTGCTGGCACCTGTAAGTGACAGGGGGGAGAGTGAGTGAGTGACCGCAGGAGCTGCCTCCAAAGTGGAGGAACATGTGACTCTTAAATTTCAGTGTGACTGGATACTTACTGGATGGAGGCCATCTCTCCATCTCTGCAGGCTCGGTGTCACCCCACTCCTGCCAGCTGGACTGCCCACTCCTCAAAGCTGCTGAGGTCTTTGAGGTGTGGCTGGCCCCTTCCCACAGAGTCAAGAATCATTAAAGTTTAAAGTTTATTTATTAGTCACAAGTAGGCTTACATTAACACTACAATGAAGTTACTGTGAAAATCCCCTAGTCACCACACTCCAGCGCCTGTTCGGGTACACTGAGGGAGAATTTAGCATGACCAATGAACCTAACCAGTACATCTTTCGGACTGTGGGGAAACCGGAGCACCCGGAGGAAACTCATGCAGACACAGGGAGAACGTGCAGACTCCACACAGACAGTGACCCAAGCCAGGAATCGAACCCAGGTCCCTGGCGCTGTGAGGCAGCAGTGCTAACCACTAACCCTTTGGAGATCCCATCTTTCCCCTCTCTGTCCTGTTATGGATTAATTTCTTCTGTTCAAACAGAGAAGCTGGGATTGAGAGCAATTGGGTTTCAGTTATCTTCCTCAAGCTTCCAGTCTGAAAAGTAACTTACTGGATGATGTGCTGCAGGGGAGTCATCCATTGCACACCTTGGACACTCTGTGCCCTCGATTCTTTCCCCCATGCTGCGTCTGTCTCCCTGCTTATCTTCCTCCTCCAATCCTCTGGATAGAGCACGGCCCTCCTGGCCTCCACTCCGTCGAGAGGGATGCCCAGGGATGCATCGCTGAATTTCAGCTTCTTGTCTTCTTCTGGCCATTTCCTCCCTCAACATTGGATAGGTTGCTGCCTGGGCTACTTTTAAAAATGGCACCTGGATACAAGGTCAAGATGCGCGCCATCCAGCCCACCTCACTATGTGATACATCAGGAAACCCCCAACTACATCATTAATGAGGCTGGGGTCATCCAATATTGTACAAAGTTTAACAACACCAGGTTAAAGTCCAACGGGTTTATTTGGTAGCAAAAGCCACACAAGCTTTCGGAGCTCCAAGCCCCTTCTTCCTGTTGGACTTTAACCTGGTGTTGTTAAACTCCTTACTGTGTTTACCCCAGTCCAACGCCGGCATCTCCACGTCATATCATCCAATATGACATGAATTCCCAGTGGCCTCTGCGGCGGAAAGCACTCTCACCCCTGCCATGGGATTTTCTGGAGTGGAACATTCTGCCTCACATCTCCAACAGTACAAAGCTTCCCTCAGCATCACACTGGACTGTTTACAACCCATTAGATTCATCTTCACAGTCACCATTCAATCAGATCATGGCTGATCTCTCCCTGGTCTCAAATCCACCTCCCCACCCATTCCCCATATCCCTGCATCCTTTTTTTATTGGAAATACATCTATCTCCTTTTTCAAATCATTCAACGATTCAGACTCCATCATACTATGGGGCAGCGAGTTCCACAAATTCACCACCCTCTGCGAGAAGTAGTTCCTCCTCATCTCAATTTTAAATCTACCACCTCTCAACCTATACCTGTGACCTCTTGTTCTCGATTGTTCCATAAGAGGAAACATTTGGTCTATATTTACTTTATCAATCCCTTTTAAAATTTTATATATCTCGATCAAATCCACTCTCATATTTCTAAACTCCAGCAAGTAGAACCCCAAACTGTTTAATCTCTCCTCATACGTCAACCTTTTCATCCCGGGTATCAATCTGGTGAACCTCCTCTGAACTGCCTCCAATGCCACCACATCCTTCCTCAAATAAGGAGGTCAAAACTGGACACAATATTCCAGATGTGATCTCACCAACACCCTATACAATTGCAACAACACTTCTCTACTTTTATACTCCAGTCCTTTTGCAATAAATGCCAACATCCCATTTGTTTTTTTTATTACATGCTGATGATAAAGATGATTGAACCTCTGCCCTGACTTATAGAATGATTACAGCACAGAATCAGGCCATTCAACCCATCACGTTTGTGCTGGTTCTCTGTAAAAGCAGAGCAGCGAGTCGCATTCCCAGCCTTTTTTCCTGTAGAACTGCAACCTTTCTCGATTCAGGTGCTTATCCAATTCACTTTGAAAACTGCAATTGAATCTACTTCCATTTCATTCTCAGGCACTGCAATCCAGATCCTAACCACTTGCTGAGTAAAGACCTTTTTCCTCATGTCACTTTTGCCAGCAACCTTATATCCTCTAGTTCTTAAATCTTCCACCAATGGAAGAATTTCTCTCTATCTACCCTGCTTAGACCTCTCATGATTTGGAACATCTCCATCTCCTCTCAATCTTCTCTTCTCCAGCCACCTTCCCTAATCTATCCATGGAACCAGTCTCTCAAATCTTTTCTGCATTTCCTCTAAAGCATTCACATCCTTCTTAAAATGTGGTGACACAGTACTCCAGTTGAGACTGAACCAGTGTTTCATAAAGGTTCACCATAACTTGTGGTTTTTAAAGTTGTATTTATAAAACAAATGATCCCATATATCTCTTTAACTGCTTTCTCAACCTATCCTGCCACCTTCAAAGATTTGTGTATATCCTAGATTCCTTTTGAATCTCACCTGAAGAAGGGGCTTAAGGCTCCGAAAGCTTGTGTGGCTTTTGCTACCAAATAAACCTGTTGGACTTTAACCTGGTGTTGTTAAACTTCTTACTGTGTTTACCCCAGTCCAATGCCGGCATCTCCACATCATGTCCACCTATTCAGCCAGCCTATCTATGTCCTCTTGAAGTCTATCTCTATCTTCCTAACCCTCGTTTTGTAAAATCTGCACATTTTGAAATTGTGCCCTCTTCACCTAAATGTGAGTCATTAATCTAGATCGAGTTCCGGCACTGATCCCAATGGGGAACACCATTCCTCCAGTCTGAAAAACAACAGTTGACCACCACTCTGTTTGCTGTCACTCAGCTAAATGCATATCTATGCTGCCACTCTCCTTTTCATTCCATGTGCTTCAACTTTGCTGACAAGCCTGTTATGTGGCATTTTAGCAAATACTTTTGGAAGTCCGTGTAAAACATGTCAACCATATTACCCTTATCAATCCATTCTGTCAGTCAAGTTAGTTAAACATGATTGCCTTAATTAATCCACACTTTTCCAGATTTCTGTCAGTGTTGTTGGGAATGATTGTTTCTCAATGTTTTCCTACTGCTAAGGTAAAACTGACTGCTGTGTAGTTCTTGGGCTTATCCTTACACCTTTTCTTTGAAAAAGGGTGTAGCATTTGCAATTTTCCAGTTCTTTGACATCCTGATATCGAAGGAGGTTTGGAAGATTATGGTCTGTTCCTCTGTAATTTCCTCCCTTTTTCCCTCAGTATATTCAGGTGCATCCCATCTGGATCTTGGGTCCTGTCAACAACCAATCTTTCTCATACCTCTGCTTTTAGCCTATTCAGTGTCTCAACGAATTCCTCATTCACCATAACTTGGCAGCATCTCCATCCTTGGAAAAGATACAAAATACTTATTTAGTACCTCAGCCGTGCTCCCTGTCCTGAATTGACCCCATTCTTACTACCTTTCTGCTGTTTTTATGGAAGACTTTTGAACTCCCTTTCATATTACGCATCACCTGCCCTACCATCTTTATGGTACTTTTCTTTTAGCTAGTTAGGGTCTCAAGTTCAAAAATACCATCCAACAGTTATTTGTTGTTATAGTCACTAGTTTAATTTAATATAGTATTAATATCTCTTCATAGGCTCTCTTTTCGCCGATCTTGGTTTGTTTTCATTTCCCCTCTGAACTTTCAACTTGGTTTTCACTTGTATTATCAACCTAACATCTGTCATAGCAATTTTTTTTCTGCTTCATCTTACTCACTATGTTTCTTGTTATCCCCTCATGGGAATGAACCTCAACTGTACACAAACTATCTCCTCTTTAAAGCTACTCCATTATTCTGTTGCAGTTTTGCCTGTCAATCATTGATTCTAATTTACCTGGGCTAGACCTGTTCTCACCACTGAAAATGTCCTCCTCCAATGAAATATTTTTATTCTGGTTTGTTCCTTTTCCTTTACTATAGCTAACCTAATGAAATAATGATCACGGTTCCCTAAATGTTTCCTCTACTGACACCTGATCCACTGGACCAACCTTATTCCCAGAACCGGATCCAGCCATTCCCAGAAGCGGATCCAGCCATGCCTCATTCCTTATTGTCCTGGAATCATACAGATTAAGAAAGTTCTCCCAAACACACTTTTGTCATCTCTTCCATGTATAGTATTAATATCCCAGTTATACAAGTTTTATTATGGGTCTCCCATTATAAATACAACTTTTGCACCTCTGTAATTTCCCTGCAGAAATGCTCCTTTTATCTCTCCCGCTGATCTCTGTAACAGAATCTCTATTGTTTCTTAACTCTAACCAAATGGATTATGTTCTTGACCCCACTAAGACACATGTCTCTCCAATACTGTAATATTCTGCTTAATCAACACTGCTACCCCAATCCTCTCTTTCCTTCCCTATTTTTCAAGAGCAAATTGCATCCTTATGTGAGCATACTTATTGTTGTGAAACTATTCAATGCACAGTCAAGACAACAGACAAAGCAGTAATATTCCTCAGAAAATTGGGAAAAGAACAGCTTTAATGAGGAGATGAACCATACCTATTGGTGTGTATGTTTTACCATGTTTATTATAACAAAATGAATGCTAAATATGAAGTATTTCTACAATTACGCTATCGAACTTCATCCTCGTTATGTCTTTTGAAGTTGGTATTGTAAACATTCTATCAATACTGTTAACAAAGTCAGGTTGAACCTATTAATTTGGAACCTCTGGTCTGATTAGTGAGTTAATAGTGGATTAGACTAAATGATTTACTTGCACTTTGAATACTAGTTTTTCTATTTACCTCACATGACATGGAACATTAGTTACCCTGGACTTCACAAACTCCGACAGCATTGGTGTACCAACTGCTGAACTTCCACCACAACAAGTGCCCTCGACCCAAGTGATTTTTCTTTCCTTAGATAAATATATAATGTCGAGGTTCATTCAAGTGTGGGTGGTAGAAGCCAGATACCGAAGCCAGACTTGGCTGTTCATTGAGAATCAAACCTTTTGTGAGTTGTGCAGTCTAATGTTACCCGATGGTTTATTTTTCTGGTGAACCACAGCACTCACTGTCATTCTTCTATGTCAGTAGCTGATGATTGAATCTTTCAGGAGCCGCGCGTAAGGTATGATGGAGCAACAATTTCTGTCATGACCATGCCAGAGTGCTTTGCCTTACAATCGTGTTTCTTTATTTTTACAAAGCGTCCAGTTTCTTTAGCCAGCACTTATATTTACAAATCTCCCAGTCTGATTTAATTTATTTGTATTCTTGATTAAGATTAAATTACTTGTTTTTGTAAACTTCAGTATTTCTCTGTTTTCTGATATTTGCTTCTGTAATGTGTCTTTCCAAATATTGTAGCTGCCAGGTCCCTATTCTGTAAGTGAAAGACCACCCTAGTGCATTATTGGCAGTCTCACACATTGACACTCCTGCTCTCTGTTACACCAGCTCTGTGACAATGGACAGACAACAATTGGCCTCAGAATTTTCTGGGCTATGAAATGGAAAAATCAACCCTTTAACATTAATTTATTGTTTCTTCCCGTTTTAGTCTGTGACAAACAGGCTGCCTGCTAGGCAGACTGGGCAGCTGCACAGTTAGTTCATTAGGTTGCTAGTTAAAACTGGTTCCCAAGCCAGCAGGGCCTGCTTCAGGCCTTTGGAATTCCTGCTCACATCAATGCAGAAGGTTGTTGCTCATGCTCGGAGTAAGTAGCACAGAGGGCAGCTCAATGGCGCTCTTGTAGACAGAGTACTGAGCTGAGGAATCTGATGACTGAGTGAAGAGGCACTGTTCTAATCTTACAAAGCAAGGAGTAACAGTAAGATATGGGAGGCCCATCAGGTCTGCACCAACTCTCTGACAGAGTATCTTATCCAGACCCCACATATTTAACCTGATAATCCCCCTAACCTACACATCATGGAACAGTAAGGGGCAATTTAGCATGGCCAATCCACCTAATCTGCACATCTTTTGGGCTGTGGAAGGAAACCGGAGCACCCGTAGGAAAACCATGTAGACACAGGGAAAATGTGCAAACTCCACACAGTCACCCAAGGCCAAAATCGAATCCAGGTCCCTGGTGCTGTGAGGCAGTAGTGCTAACCATTGTGCCACTGTGCCACCAGGGAGATATAAGTACTGTATTAATTTTATGCCTGAACAAGGTCAACGACTTAGTATAACAAAGAATGATTGTTGAGTGATATTTCTAAACCTTAACTGGCTATAAAAATACAATATAATAGGGCAGCTGATGTGTTGCAATTGTAGGTAGCATGTGGGATCTGGTGGATACAAGTGTGATCCACAGAAAACACATCTGCAGTAAGTGTCTGCCATGCAAGGAACTTTGGCCCAGATTTTATGAGCTAGAGTCTGAGTTTGCACACTGCAATGCACCAGGAGATAGGATTGTTGTCGGCACTCTTTGTTCCAGGAAGCAGTCATACCTCTTGGGTTAGGTAACTCATCTATGGGTGAGAAATAGGAAGGTGTGACTATGACTGAGGTAGGTGTGGGAATCCTGAAGGAAGCATTGGAGGAGAGTCGACCCTTGCACTTGTCCAGCAGAGTCATGGTTCTTGCAACCTGTATGGATGAGAACAGGGTCTGCAAGGAGGGTGAACAGACTATGCACAGCGCTGAGGTATGTGGGCCCATTGAAATGGGTGGGTGGGGGGAAATTAAAAGTTGCATTAGTAGTAGGAGACTGTAGAGTTAGAGGGATCAATACTGTTCTCTGCAGCCAAGAACATGAGTTCCAAAAACTGCATTGTCTGCCTGGTGTCAAGGTTAAAGGCATCTCCATGGGGCCGGAGAGGAACTTGGAGTGGTAGGAAAAGGATCCAGTTCTTGTGGTCCATATGGCTACCAATGACATTGGTAGGACGGCCCGGTGGCACAGTGGTTAGCACTGCTGCCTCACAGCGCCAGGGTCCCGGGTTCGATTCCCGGCTTGGGTCACTGTCTGTGTGGAGTTTGCACGTTCTCCCCGTGTTTGCGTGTGTTTCCTCCGGGTGCTCCGGTTTCCTCCCACAGTCCAAAGATGTGCGGGTTAGGTTGATTGGCCATGCTAATTTGACCCTAGTATCGGGTGGATTAGCAGGGTAAATATTTGGGGTTATGGGGATAGGGTGGGATTGTTGTCGGTACAGACTCGATGGGCCGAATGGTCTCCTTCTGTACTGTAGGGATTCTATGATTCTATGATTCTAGGACTAAGAAAGAGGTCCTGTTAAGATAGTATGAGTAGCAAGCAACTAAATTAAAAAGCAGAACCATGAAAGTATAATCTCTGGATTAGTACTTGAGCCAAGAGTAAATTGGCCTGGGGTAGATAAGATCAGAGGGTTGAATGTGTGGCTCAAAGACTGATGTGGGGAAATAGGCTTTGAATAATGGAGTAATGGAATCAGTATTTGGGAAAGAGGAAGCTAGACCAAGGGGATGGCCTTTATCTGAACAACACTGGGACCAGAATTTTATGTTGATTGGGCGGACGCTTGTCCAATGTGGAAGCATGTGAAATTGTGGGAGAAGACACCAGGCATGCGTCCCGATGTCACCGCGCACTCGCACAATGTTTTGGTCAATGGATGTGAGTGGAAGTTGCCCACCAGCAATTAAATGGCTAGTTAAGGGAATTAAAGTCCAACCGACTGGAATTTTATGTTGTGCAATTTCCAGGTCTGCGCACGGGCAACATGGGCAGGCGCTAATCACTTTTTTAACTTTCCCAGAGGTGCTGAAATCTTATTTTGTTAGAAAAAATCCGGACAAGCCTTCATCTGCATCCCATTAGCGGGATGCAAGTTAGTTTCACACGGGCCTCTGGTGGGTTTTTCCACCCGCCATGGCGGGCACTAGCTGAAAGGGATTTCAGTTCACCCATGTATATGGAATAAATTTGAAGATTAACTATTCTTCACATATGGTTATGAACTATATCTTTGAAATCCCTGACAAATCACCATGCACATTTGGCACCTCTAAACCCTGATGGTCTGCAGCCTATGTCTATGACCTGTGTGAATATCTCAGCATATTGACTTGGGGAATCTGACACATGATGGTAGGTTTCTGTGCGTCAAATTCTAGCTGACTAATAAAGTTCATGCTTTCACCAAACCTTATAAGAGCTCCCTGCTGTTGTACCATTTTTGATTTGTTCCTGACAGCCTTCTTATGACCTCTCTGTGTCACAGCACAGAATGTCAGTTTGCACTGAATCATGTACAGTTTTGTGCTGTGCACTTAAACCCACTCGAAGCTTCGTTGATATTCATTTCACATACTGAATGGTGGTAAAGCAAGGCTGGTCTGGATTAGATTTAAATCCCATTCTATGAGGTGAAAGGGCTATGAACTAATTGTACATCAGAACACATTGAAGTCTTTAAAGCAATCTTCAGCAACACCTGGGCCCTGAATTAATTTAATACCTGCCCTTCTTTGTGACATTCCAGGTATAACTTGCAAGAGAACAAAAGAAGGGGAATAGAATAATTGAAAACATTTGCCTTCTGGTAAAACTTATTTCTATCATAAATGGCATTCAAAAATGGCACTGCTTAGACTGGAATGCTGCAGTTATACACCAAACTGCACTTCCACATTTAAGCATAAATACACTTCATTTTAGGACCAAGCTTCAGAATTGAGGGATTGAATTGTGCCTTTTTCTTCGAAATATCGTAGCAAAAAAAAAGACTCTCTTTATGTGTTATGTTCAATTTTCAGTGTTATAAATGAAGTTGCATACACACACACACACACACACACAGGGAAGTTAACTTTAACAAGGTTAGTGATGTCTGGAGGGTGTATAAGACCAAGTCAGCTATTGGACTCAACCCTCTCCCAAAACTTTGATAGGTCATTCATCTTTATTCAGGCAAAGCAACTTAAAATGGCAATTTTGGTTATTCTGCCAGAAATATTCTGTCAGACTCCAACCCAAACTGAAAGAAAATTGTTTCACCCTACGAAGGATGGCCACGATTAACCATGAATGACAAGCCCCAAACCTACTTCCTATCTTGGTGCAGGCCAACTGAAATAAGGATAATGAACAAATAATCAAATCTTGTCATAATTTCATCATCTTAGCTGATGCCCTTATAAAAATCCAAATGCAAACAAGCAAACCCCAGCCTGCTGACTACATATCTCGACTTATTGTAATTTAGAAGCCCAAGCTTAAAGTACTAACGCCCAGTTGTCGAGTTCCATGACAGTACAGTTTAGCATTTCTTGCAGAACAGCCAACTTTGAATGGTGAATGGCTGAGTCATGATGTGGAGATGCCGGCGTTGGACTGGGGTAAACACAGTAAGAAGTCTCACAACACCAGGTTAAAGTCCAACAGGTTTATTTGGTAGCAAAAGCCACTAGCTTTCAGGGCGCTGCTCCTTCATCAGGTGAGTCTGAGAGTGGCAGGTTTTTGAAGTGTCAGGCATGAGTGATATTTCATAACAGATAAGATACTGTCAGCATATTTTTTGAAACATTTGGAATAAATAAGAAGCAAACAACATTTGCAGCAACACGAATGCCAGGCAAAGCCCATCCCCAGCAAGAAAGAATCTAACCATCACCCCTTGATGTTCAAAGAGATCGTTGCTGAATTCCCCACCATTGACCAGAAACTGAACTGGACCAGCCATATATAAATACTGAGGCTACATGAGCAGGTCACGAGTCTGGGAATACGGAGGAAAGTAACTTGCCTCCTGACTGCTCAAATGCTTTCCACCATCTATTAGACATGAGTCAGGTGTGTGACAGAACACTCTTCAATTGCCTGGATATGTGCAGCTCCAACAACACTCAAGAAGTTTGGCACCATCCAGGACAAAGCAACCCATCTGATTGACACCTCATCCACCAGCTGAATTATTCACACCCTCCACCACTGGCTCACAGTGGGAGCAGTGCGTACCATATACAAGGTCCGCAGCAAAAACTTGCCAATACATCAATGACAACACTTTCTGAACAAAACAGTTCTCGAAACTAGATGGGCAAGGGAGCAGACGCACGGAAACACCACCACCTATGAGTTCCCCTTCAAGTCACATATCATCCTGACTTAGAAACATATTGTGCCGTTAGTTCATTGTCGCTGGGTCAAAATCCTGGAACACCCTCCCTAACAGCACTGTGGATGTACCTACACCTCATGAACTGTAGCAGTTCAAGAAGGCTGCTCACCACCTCCTTCCCAAGGGCAATTAAGAATGCGCGAAAATGCTGACTTTGCCAACAACACACACACAAATTAAAAAGTAGCAAAACTCTTTCACACTTTGTTTTTCTCCAGGTGCCTATGTGTGTAAAAAATAAGTGGGTTACAGAGTCAGTTCATATTGGGGAGCGAGTGTTCCAACAGCTGAAACAGCATTTCATCTGCAAAATAAATCTTAACTTTTCTTTTATAAACATTTACTTCTCTATTACACCAAATGAAAAAAAGTTGATGACAGATACAATTAAGAACAAACTTCTTGTGGGAATCACATTACAATACACTTGACTCACAATGACAGTTAATAAATCAAAGAAAAACGCTTTCCAGATATATTTTCTGGAGTAAAATTACAGCATGTGAGTGATATATTACTGACAGAAAGATGAGGGGAAGTGGAAATTCTTTGTGACAAAATGTATTGAGAACATCTCAAACTTAGCTGAAGATACATGAACATACGAACATATGAATTAGGAGCAGGAGTAGGCCACTCGGCCCCTCCTCCACAATTCAATAAGATCATGGATGATCTGCTTGTAACTTCAAGCCCACATTTCAGCCTACCCCCAACAATCGTGCACTCCCTTATTAATCAAGATCTATCTAGCTCTGTCTTAAACATATTCAAACACCCTGCTTCCCCTGCCTTTTGAGGAAGATAGATCCAGAGTTTTGTAATGTCCACATTTGAAGCTCAGATAACAGGAATCAAATAACTTCCCATTTCCATTTCCAGTCTGATGAACTATCTGATGTTGAAAGCTTATGGATTGGAAATCTGGCAAATACAGGTTCCATATACTCCAGTCAGACTTCCATTTACTTCCTTGGCTGACTCAATGGGCAACGTCTAAATAAGACAACAGGGCTCCTGTCCAGCTATTGGAGGGCTGTTGGGAGCCCTGCATTGTTTGAAGAATCAAATACAAACTTTAACTGGCCAGTGGCAGGCCTTTCCTGGATTTGAGGATCCACAACCCCCCACCAGAGCTTAAATCCCGTTCCTGAGATCTGTTGCTCATTGAAGGCAGCACCAGTGAGAACAATGGCAGCTGCACCCAGGGAGTGGCCTAGGGCCACAGATAGAGCCTGGTCACAGGTGAGGGTGGGATGGGCATCATAGGGTGAGGATCGGGTGGTCAGCAGCAAGGGCGGGAGGGATGGAGGGGTTGGTTCTCAGTGTACCTCCTCTTCCCGTTGCCAAGTCCCTCGAACTGGCACAGAGAGTCTTTGAACACACCAGATGGCAAATATGTCAGGATTTATCGATTTTCCGATACTGTAATGTAAAGGTTAATTCTAATTGTGTGACATGCTAATGAGACAGAGTATACCATCACTGGAAGTGATGCAATGTCTCATGATCTTGCTCTATGTCTTACAGAACTCATGGCAAGGAAGCCACAGGAAGTGATGTCCCAATAAGGTTAATGTTTTCTTTACCTCAGCAGACTCCATAAATATTCTGTGTTAGCACAACAAGACCAAAAATATTATAATACCCTGCCTGGTGATGTTTGAATTCCAATGGTACAGGATGAGGCCCTTAAGTGGGCATCAATTGCTCCCCAGAAGGTAAAAACAGTTTGGACCAGTATTCTTATTACCCCATTTTACCGGTGTTCCATTTTAAAGTATACAAGACCATTTCAGATCAGTATTCTTATTTCCAATTTTTACAAAAAAACAAACACTGAATTGTTCGAATTAATGCCAATAAACGGTGACAACATACAGGGTCCAAAAACAGTCTGAGCGACAAGAAGATAGTTTCAAGACCACATGCATCTCCCAATCAGTCTTTTATGTTCCATTGCCATTCGACGATTCCAGAAAAATACACCAGTCCTTTGTGAAATGAAACACAAAAGAACCATTCCTCGGCCAACTTCAAACCAGGTTTCGTTGCGAGCGCTGGGTATGTATTTCTTAGCGAAGGGAGGCAATCCTAAATAGGAACAACACACATCAATAAGATTACTGTTCTTTTCCTCCTGGGCCATTTTGAGAGTCGAGAAATCAGGCGTGATCCTGATTTCTCGGTTCTCGCATGATTTCACCGGCTCGTTCCACCCATCGATGGGCAGGGTGAGCTGGTAAACCCAGCCACTGTGTTTTTATTTATTTCAAAGCTGAAGATTATTGTTCTCTATCAAACAAACACAATAAAAGATTTTTTTGATCTTTTCTAGGGACAGAATTTTACTCGCCCCAAGGTGGGCTCTGAGGTGGTGGGGGGGAAGAGTAAAATTGAATGGATGGGAACCAGCCCCTCAAACCCAGACACAATTTCACGCTTGGGCAAGCAGAGCCTCAGGTGGAAAGCCCACCCATTCATCTATTAAGGCCCTTAAATGGCCAACGAGTGGCCAATGAACCAATATTTCTCTTCGGTGTTCACGCAAGGGGACATGAATATAGCTGAGGAGGACACTGGGTTGCAAGGGAGTAGAATAGACAGTATTACAGTTGATAAGGAGGATGTGCAGGATATTCTGGAGGTTCTGAAAATAGATAAATCCCCTGGTCCGGATGGGATTTATCCAAGGATTCTCTGGGAGGCAAGAGAAGTGATTGCAGAGCCTCTGGCTCTGATCTTCAGGTCGTCGTTGGCCTCTGGTATAGTACCAGAAGATTGGAGGTTAGCGAATGTTGTCCCATTGTTTAAGAAGGGGAACAGAGACTTCCCCGGGAATTATAGACCGGTGAGTCTCACTTCTGTTGTCGGCAAGATGTTGGAAAAAATTATAAGGGATAGGATTTATAGTTATTTGGAGAGTAATGAATTGATAGGTGATAGTCAGCATGGTTTTGTGGCAGGTAGGTCGTGCCTTACTAACCTCATTGAGTTTTTTGAGAAAGTGACCAAGGAGGTGGATGGGGGCAAGGCAGTGGACGTGGTATATATGGATTTTAGTAAGACGTTTGATAAGGTTCACCATGGTAGGCTTCTGCAGAAAATGCAGATGTATGGGATTGGGGGTGATCTAGGAAATTGGATCAGGAATTGGCTAGCGGATAGGAAACAGAGGGTGGTGGTTGATAGTAAATATTCATCATGGAGTGCGGTTACAAGTGGTGTACCTCAAGGATCTGTTTTGGGGCCACTGCTGTTTGTAATATTTATTAATGATCTGGATGAGGGTATAGTTGGGTGGATTAGCAAATTTGCTGATGACACCAAAGTCGGTGGTGTGGTAGACAGTGAGGAAGGGTGTCGTAGTTTGCAGGAAGACTTAGACAGGTTGCAAAGTTGGGCCGAGAGGTGGCGGATGGAGTTTAATGCGGAGAAGTGTGAGGTAATTCACTTTGGTAGGAATAACAGATGTGTTGAGTATAGGGCTAACGGGAGGACTTTGAATAGTGTGGAGGAGCAGAGGGATCTAGGTGTATGTGTGCATAGATCCCTGAAAGTTGGGAATCAAGTAGATAAGGTTGTTAAGAAGGCATATGGTGTCTTGGCGTTTATTGGTAGGGGGATTGAATTTAGGAGTCGTAGCGTTATGTTGCAACTGTACACAACTCTGGTGCGGCCGCACTTGGAGTACTGTGTGCAGTTCTGGTCCCCACATTACAGGAAGGATGTGGAGGCTTTGGAGAGGGTGCAGAGGAGGTTTACCAGGATGTTGCCTGGTATGGAGGGGAGATCCTATGAGGAGAGGCTGAGGGATTTGGGATTGTTTTCGCTGGAAAGGCGGCGGCTAAGAGGGGATCTTATTGAAACATATAAGATGATTAGAGGTTTAGATAGGGTGGATAGTGATAGCCTTTTTCCTCTGATGGAGAAATCCAGCACGAGGGGGCATGGCTTTAAATTGAGGGGGGGTAGTTATAGAACCGATGTCAGGGGTAGGTTCTTTACCCAGAGGGTGGTGAGGGATTGGAATGCCCTGCCAGCATCAGTAGTAAATGCGCCTAGTTTGGGGGCGTTTAAGAGATCCGTAGATAGGTTCATGGACGAAAAGAAATTGGTTTAGGTTGGAGGGTCACAGTTTTTTTTTAACTGGTCGGTGCAACATCGTGGGCCGAAGGGCCTGTTCTGCGCTGTAATGTTCTATGTTCTATGTTCTAATTAATGGCCTTTTCCCACGCAGCCTCAATTTTTAGGTTGGCGGGAGTATGTGTGAATCAATTGGAAATCTGACAAAAAAGGTTTCTCCATCTTGGGCAGGAAGAGGGACTCTCACTCTAAAGGCACTCTCAGCGTTGGAGTGCCCTTCTCTCAGGGATGTTGGCACTCCAAGATCCCTATCACTCTGTTCTACCTACCGACTCCACGATGGCCCTCCTCCTGACTCTCTAGGGTGTTCCCTATCCTCTTACCACCGGGACCCCTGGGACTTACCTTTCCAATGGTCCCGGGACTTAGCTCCAGGCAGAGAGCTGCAGTATCGCTTCTGGCCACTGCAGTACTGTGCTATTCTAATTAGCCGACAGCTCTCACAAGTGGGACTTCCTTCCAAGGGTGGCCAGAAGTCCTACTCACTGCCAATCAACACACTAAATGACAGTGGGCTTTCGAAACTTTGTGGGATAGTGCGTTATACACGGTTCAATTCTGGCTTTGGGTGACTGTCTGTGTGGAGTCTGCACGTTCTCCCCATGTCTGCGTGGGTTTCCTCCGGATGCTCCAGTTTCCCCCCACAGTGTAGGTTAGGTGAATTGACCATGCCAAATTGCCCTATAGTGTCCCAAGATGTGTAGGTTAGATGATTAGCCATGATAGACGTGTGGGGTTACAGGGATAGGGCAGGGAGAGGGCTTGGATAAGATACTCTGGCAGAGAGTCGGTGCAGACGTGATGGGTGGAATGGCCTCTTTTGCACTGTAGGGATTCTATTCTAAGACTCTCAGGATGGGGAGCGATTGGAGCTTGCTATCCCTAAAATCCTACCCTATATGGTCTAAGAGATTATGGGGAACTTTTGCTTTGAGTTTGTAGTCCATTGATTCAATTTACATCAACTAATGTTTTCAACTGTACCAGAATAAAGACAAATACATTAACACACAGAAGGGTTTTTTCTGAATGGCTTCCTTTGAGTGAAGTGACCCTTGCTTTATTGCTTTGGAAATCGTTCCAGCTCATAAAACAAATTGAGGCTTTGGAAAGAGCACATTACAGGTGAAGTCACCCTGTGCTACATTAGTGTGATTGTATGAAATGTCACTGAACGTGTCACTGAGTAGACCAATAAAATTGTTTATGGTACTGATGCCTCAGAAAGTCCAACAGCAGTTACGGGGTGCAAGTTGTTATGGTTATAGCGAGTACCAGCAACCAGCTGTTTCATTTATGTTTGAACGTCTGGTTACTCAAGGGAAAGTCCTTCTTGTCAGATTGTTCACTGGTGTAGAATAAATAAATCCTGTAAGTTCGCTGCATGACGCGATAACTATTCATAACCTGAGATATCTGTCTACATCTGTTATATTAATATTCTTTCCTTCTATTGATGATGCATTTAGTGAGAAGAAAATAAAGGGATGCCAATACGCTATAGCTCAACGGGCTGAATATCTGACTCCTGTGTTTATATTAGACTGGTGTGGTTTGAGGAGGACTTGCGATGCCAATGGTAGTGTTCCCAGAACCTCAGGGTTCCAAGTCCCACTTAAGAACTTGATGGTCATGGAAGGTATGTTCGAAACATGGCCAAATAGTCGATGATTGTCAGCCTGCAAATCCTTTCCATATGCCTGATGGGAGGTGGTAAGAGCACAAGAATTTACTGGTCAGCCATTCTGTAGAAGGCAATGGCAAACCACTGCAGTACTTTTCCAAGCATGGACCCATCCATTGGTGGAGTGATGGACATTGGGGATGCTCAATAGGATGGAATTGAAGAAACACAGAACATTCTAGGGTCTGCAGGAGGTTCCAGAGAAAGGGAGGGTTGTATGGGTTGGAGGAACTCCCTCCCTAACATCACTGTGGGTGTATTTACACCAGGTGGACTGCAGCAATTCAGGAAGGCAGCCCACCATCACTTTCACAAGGATAAATAGAGAAGTGCCGCAAAGCAGGCAACAAATACTCCCTGAATCCCTTAGACTATCACTGCATTAGAAACCTTGAACACGGCTTGCCATCTTGTCACTTGCAATGTAATGCTTAGGTCATCAAGTCTGTCCCGCCCATGCCATGTATTAAGCAGCACTTTCCCCTCACATCATTAGGAACTATGCAGCGAGCACCATGTGGCAGCACGCGCAGTGAATGCAGAAGGTGTGAGATCTCTTGCACAGTGGCAGTAGTTCCACAGCAGTAGTGAGAGAGGAGCTAATGTCACTGAATAGGATTGTCTAGTGGCTGGCAGATCAGTGGCTAAACGGGATGGTAGCTGAGTCTCAGCATCACATCCCTTCTAGCTGCTGCCAGGGCTGCGCAATCAGAACAGCAGGCTGATGGTCAATGCATTTTCAGGCTGTCTCACCATCCTCTGATTCCACAGCCCATCAACCAGATGCACCGTGTGGATCCGGGTCCAAGCAAGGACAGCTGTCTCTGCAAAGGTTCAGTCCGTGTGATCATAGGGAGGGTCCCAACAGGCCCCTGTACAACGAGGCCAACCGCCATGATCCTCACAGCTACTTAACCAGGAAAGTGAGCAGCCTGCCTCCACCTCCTGTGGGACAACAAAGGTGTTCAAGAGTGAGAGATACCATGTTGCTAAGTTCACTTATTGGGTCACTGTAATATAATGTTTAGATAAGTTGTGTAGATTAATAGAACTGATGTGTAAATTTAGACAAAAATCTTTATGCTAAATGATAACTACTTACAATATATTCACAGAAAATTGGATTCTCTATGCTATCAAAAGTTGAACTCATCACTTGAGCACTGAATCCACTTAGCCACCTTCAATCCTCATCTGGATTTGCCTACAATGCTCTTCCCCTGGTGTCTCAAATGTCCTTCTCTACCTTCCACATTAACCTTCACATTCATACATAGAAAATAGAAGCAGGAGTAGGCCATTCGGCCCTTCGAGCCTGCTCCCCTATTCATTATGGCTGATATTGATACTCATTGAATATCTCCATCATGTGGAACACCATTGTATCAGAAGGTCACAGGCCATGATAATGCCCTGCATGGACTCCTCATAGATTCTAAGGCAACATTATCTCCCACATTCCTGGGGTCCATCCTCTAGGATTTCATCCATACTCTCCTCCTCCACATGGAATTTCTCCTCTTCCTTCTGGTCCACATCAGAGGCAAGACTTCCTTCCTCAGTTTCCTCTGAGTCCAATCTCAAACCCTTTCTCAGCACCGAGCATGCAGCACACTACAGTGATACAGGATACTCTGTGACATGTATATTGTAGTACCCCTCGAGCAACAAGGCACTAGAACACCACCTTTAGTAGGCCAATAGCCTGTATGGTTAGTATCTTTATGTGCATGTGGCTCTCTTTGTAACTTTTCTGTGGCTGGGTTTGTGGGATTGCTGGAGGGATGCGAGAAGGTACGTTTTCAGGGATACCCCTCATCCCAGGTATCCATGCACCTGGAAGGTCTGTCAGCACATTTGTGTCAGCCAAAATTCCCGTAAGTTGAATGAATCCTGGCAACTGGCAGGGTTGTGGGAGCACACATGCAGAAACCTCTTGCAGTGGTCACAGAGGGGTTTTTAAAGCCCTTTAGTTAATGTATATCTCTGAATTCTGCACAGATGCCCTTACTGCCATGTAGCTGCAGTTAAGCACACCTGGGCAAAGGCTGTAACAGAGGCAAATCCTGTCACCTTCTGTGTCTGTGAAGCAGTGTCTATCTTGAATGAGATCAGCTGCCCCACCATGGTAAAAAGGAAGAAAATTACCCCACTCCAATCCCACCATCTTCCTGACCTCACAAAAGTGGTCACGTCTCGAATGGGGAGATGTGTTTTTTAAAGGTTTGTGTAATGCATGGCCAAAGAAGAAAATAGTGTACATTAGAGAAAACAATTTGCCTCTGTCTTTCCTTACAGTGTCCCCTAAACCATCAGGGCTGAGCACATGTTTTGCACGCGTGACCTTCTGGTCAAAAGAAAATGGTGTGTGGTTGGGAAGGCATAGGAAAATAGTTTCTGCAGTTTGCCAGCTGAATCCCACCTGCCTGAGGATCTGGCCCATGGTATGTTTTTTTAAAGATAGATATTGCTACATTTAGAGCACAATAATTGGATGACATTACTCTCTAATAGGCCTGAAGCTAATCTATGGCATGGAGCTTAGGTTAGATAGTAATGAGAGGAATGTTCGGATAAAGTGCTCATTGGACTTTTAGTTTGAGTGATGCATGGTTCTTGTGAGATTTCTTGGAGATGTGCCTGCTGAGGACAGACCAAATGTCCCTTCATCTCTTGGCAGCCTTTTAATAAGATGTCTGAATTGTGCTAGGAGATAAAGGCGCTGCCCTGGTGCAATCGCCAGCTCCGGACTCAGGCTGTACATCCAATTTGCAAACATGATGCATTTAGTTTCATAGAATTATAGAATCCCTACAGTACAGGTGGAGGCCATTCGGCCCATCGAGTCTGCGCCAACCGCAGGCCCTATCCCTGTAACCCCACACATTTACCCTTAATCCCCTGGACACTAGGGTTAACTTGGCATGGCCAATCAACCTAGCCCGCACATCTTTGGACTGTGGAAGGAAACTGGAGCACCCAAAGGAAACCCATGCAAACACAGGGAGAACTTGCAAACTCCACACGGACAGTGACCCGAGGCTGGAATCGAACTCGTGGCCCTGGCACTATGAGACAGCAGTGCTAACCACTGTACCAGCGTGCTGCCCATGGTGTTTGTTTGCTTGTTTGTTCTAACATGAGCTGAGTTGAATCTTAAGCCTGAAGAGTGTAGGGATTCGTTACTCATATTAGGTCATGACTCAATCCACAAATACGAGACCATTTTATTAACATTTTATTAGGCTGCTGACCCTCACAGCCAAATAGCTGCTTGGTTTAACTACCATTGGGATGCTGGTGACTGTTGGAAAGACCCAGTCACCTTCTAACCTAGTGATACTTCTCTAGAGTGGCCACTTTTCTTTGCATATTAGCAGGCTATTTGGTGAAGAATGAATTAAATAGTATGGATGTGCACCAGACTCAGCTTTACGCCCATTCAGCATGCATTAATTACTACCTCCAAATGTAGGAGGATAAGAAAGGGAATAAAACTATAGAAAAAAGTACAAGTTGATCAAAATACTCAATAAATAAAAATAGATGATTTTACTGTTGTGATACTGCATTGGAGTTCTCTCTAGCCTGAATGGTTTCAAGTTGAATTGAAAGGCATTATTTAACTATAAAAATTCAAAACCTAAATGAAAAATGAAGATCAAACACATAAGCAGCGTGCAATTTCAATTTTACATCCACACCTCCTATTATTGGATTCTTGGACTATATTCAATACCTTTTTGGAGCAGTGTTGATGATAAAATCAATGATATCCCATGTGAGAGCTGAACCTATAACCCTGCATATAGTGCAGTAGAAAACAATTCTTCCAATGGCAGTCATCAAAATCTTTAACTCCTATATAGTAAATTAATAACACCTTTATTTTGTATACAGTTCATTCCTTCCATTAATTCTTATTTAAATGTATAATTTCATTTATTTTTCCTGGATCCTTGCTGGCTTGCTTTTTTTTTTGCCTTAATTCTACTTCCCCACCGTTGATTTCATGGATTTACTCTCTCATTTGTTTTTCTTTCCTCAGTAACTCCTGTTTGTTTTTGCTATGTAATCTCTCAAACTCCTGGTAAAGTAACTTGCGCAGCAACTAGTAGTAGATGAGTCTGTATCATTACCAGAGTGTCAAAATATTTAAGTTAACATCTTTTTCCTTGTCATGCTTTGATTGATTGCTAACATTTTTGGCAGATATTGGAATGATTTGTCATGGTTGTAAACCACTTCAGTGATGCACATTGACAATAATCAGTACAATGAGCTGCAGTTAGGAATTTTTGACCAACATTCCTAAACCTCTCAGACAAATACGTTGACCAGTCTGTTACCCAGCCAGAATGATTTCAAGTTTGGTTCCTGATCTGTTAACACATCTGACTAAGTTAACAAATCTGAATATGGGAGCATCATCTCAGTGCTCAGGTTAGTAAGAGGGGAATCATCCACAGCTCCCCCATCTAACTGTTATCCATTGAGCCTTGCTGGAATATGCATGTGTACAAGTGTGCATGTATTGGTATGTGCACATTTATCTATTTATTATTGTCACAAGTAGGCTTACATTAACACTGCAATGAAGTTACTGTGAAAATCCCCTAGTTGTCACACTCCGCCGCCTGTTCGGGTACACTGAGGGAGAATTTAGCATGCCCAGTGCACCTAACCAGCACATCTTTCGGACTGTGGGTGGAAACTGGAGCAGCTGGGTGAAACCCACGCAGACACGGGGAGAATGTGCAGATTCCGCAAAGACAGTGACCCAAGCCGGGAATCAAACCCAGCTCCCTGGCGCTGTGAGGCAGCAGTGCTAACCACTGTGCCACCGTGTATGTATGCATGCGTGTGAAGATATTGGGAAAAGGCATTAACCCTACTTTCCTCTTTCCAAAATGCTGCTGAATGCTACAAGCCTTTTTAGTCACAGGCCTCCTTGTCAGATAAACTGTGTGCCTCAATTTGCAAAAAGAAACAGAACATCATTTTGAGCTGAAGAGGTCTTGTAGCCCAGTGTTCACTGGTTACTTCATTCCCAGCTTCCACTTTATCAAAATGACTGCACGACCAATCAATTGGCCAGGCTTTGGAGAAATTGATTCTTAAAGGCGAGGTCATTAGAGTAAAAATTGATTGTGGGTTTTAATTTCCCCCATTAGTATTCAGCTGCATTTTGCCCTGGTCATTATTTTTTGTTGATGTGGCATTTGTATGGTTGAAAACTTGTCTTTCAACAGTTCATTTAGTTGCTCATGTCTAAGTGCCAAAGATTTCAAAGCCATTGTGAGTTCCAAATATGCTGCATTAACCATGTGAGGAAGATGAATTCATAAGGAGGCAACAATACCTGTTTTGTTATATCAGCAGCCATCTGTATTCTAAGATTCCTCTTTATAAAGGCCATAATCTCAACCTGGACACAGTAGGGAAGAGCTGTTTTCATTGTCTCCTCTTTATAAGAAAGGTTTATATAACATGGTCATCTGCTGCAGGACAAACAAAGAACAAAGAACAATACAGCACAGGAACAGGCCCTTCGGCCCTCCAAGCCCGTGCCGCTCCCTGGTCCAAACTAGACCATTCTTTTGTATCCCTCCATTCCCACTCCGTTCATTTGGCTATCTAGATAAGTCTTAAATGTTCCCAGTGTGTCCGCCTCCACCACATTGCCTGGCAGCGCATTCCAGGCCCCCACCACCCTCTGTGTAAAATATGTCCTTCTGATATCTGTGTTAAACCTCCTCCCCTTCACCTTGAACCTATGACCCCTCGTGAACGTCACCACCGACCTGGGGAAAAGTTTCCCACCGTTCACCCTATCTATACCTTTCATAATTTTATACACGCAGAAGGCTTCTGGAATAAGGACAACTAATTCTTGTAGCTGCAAAAATTACCACAGAATTTAACTCTTACTTTTGCAATGGGGTACATCTGATGTGGTCAACCAGTCTAGAGTACTCAGATGTATCAATAAATGGCAGATCTTTCCAACATTTTTATTGGTTTCCCTGTGGATCAATTGAATACGACACAAATGGCAATGTTCCCAAGAGAACAGGCCATATATTGCAGATAGCTCTCTGTGGTACATCATAGATAGTCCACTGTGGGCACCGACTCCAGGGCCTATATGAACAGGAATGGCTACCATTCCATTGCCGTTGTTTAAAAATCAGGGGTTGCTCATTTAAGACGGAAACAAAGAGTAGTTTTTCTCTCAGAAGGTCATGAGTCTTTGGAACTCTTTTTCTCAAAAGGTGGTGGAAGCAAAGTCTTTAACATCTTTAAGACAGAGCTAAATAGATTCTTGATTCACGCGCCCCCCCCTCACCCCATCCCCCCCCCCCCCCCCCACCTCAGAATTTTTAAAATCAGATCCTTCCCAATAACAGAAAAGTCTGATTTTGGGTGGGAAAAGCGACATTGAAGTTGCCAACAGCAATGACGGCTTTCTCTGTTGTATGTTGCAACACTTTGGAAAGAAAAAGTTCAAATCACAGATTCCATGACATCTTAACTGGCCTCGGATTTGCCAGATCTGCCAGGAGCACAACGATCGACCACCATTTTTAAAGGCTGCCACAGCACAGCGAGCAAACCAATTCACCCTGGAAAATCCCTGGCACCACCCTTTACACTGCTCATTGGCACCACCTGGGCACAGCCCCCAGGCACTGTCCCACCACTAACTGTGTCTTCAAGTTCACTAAAATCCATGAAAACAGATCATAGGAGGACACTTAGAAGTGTATAGCCCATGTACATACTTGCTCAGGCTAACAATACTGCTTGTTTACATTGCCAGTAGATTCCTATACGTGGGAGACTAAACGTCTTACAATTGGAGTAATAGTGTGCATGGGGGCTGGTGGCTATGAAGTTACGATACACTTAATAGCAAGGCGTTTCTGAAAATGCATGATACATTATTACAACTATAAGCTTAGAGCTGTACTGCCACACATTCTGGAACAACTTAGCAAGGTCTGCAACACTTTCTCAAAGGTGTTTTCATTCTCAGTGAGCTCATTTCTGAAGGCAGGCCCACCAGGGTGGCAATTATTTCACTGTACTCCATTCAGCCTTCCTCAACGTGGTTATGTAATCTATGCCACACGTGAGTCATTTCAGTGTGTGATACAATGTGATGTATTCAGGCCCAGGCTCCCCCAGCTGATACTGCCTCATTTGCGGAAGAATCTTGGAAGAGAAGAGGCAGATAAGTTACTTTGATTTCATTGAATTGAATCTCTTGTAAGTATTAAGATGCTATGATTAATGATGCCATTTTACAATGTATATCTCCATGTTACAAAGAGAGTAAGATAAGAATGAGACTAATGAAATGAGAATGCCCATTAGTTGGTGGAATCCACCTCCAAATTCTCTATCGCATTTTAAAGTTCCGTGCACAAAATGTTGACAGCCATTTTGTCATATCTGCAACAGTATCTATGCATTCTTGAATAGGCTTCTTCTGGAAGCCCACACTTCGACATCATGTTAAAGCTAGCACAGGCATGGGCACTCCACATCCCCTCTTGTGACAGTGCATTTCAATGTGCAGTTCAACTCCAATTCCAATGCTTCTTAGCATACATTTTAACAGGTACCACAGAAAAGCTACTTGCGCCCTCCCAAAGAAACTGTGCTCAATAACTTTCCTATAATGAAGGGGTGGGTATAAAACATAAAGATTGTACTGTATTATGCCAACCTAATGGTGCCACAGATGAGAATTTGTATTGTACCATACAGAAAGGAAAAGACTTGCATTTATAGAACATCTTTCATGGCCTCAGTTTGCAAAGCAATTTACAACAAATAAACATCTTTTGATGTGTAGTCAGTGTTCCAATATAGAAATGTACAGCTGTGATCTTACCAGCTTGCGAGGCCAGTGCGAACTAGTTCGGCATTGCACGCAATGATCCCGACCCTGTTTTGTTGGCGGCTGGGCGTGAAACCGATTTGCATAGGATTGATTTCATTTCCATCCAATTAGCACATCCAGGAGGACGATCTAGCCTCCCTGATGATTCCTCCATCACGCTGGCGAGAATCGCTACTGGTCTCCACCAGCAGAGACCATGCACAATGACCATGCCGGATGGATCGGAGGCCATTGAAGTCCCCGGGTGGTTGGGGACATGGCTGGCGAGTGTCCATCAAGTTGCACCAGCCTAGCACTGCCCACCTGACCCCTGGCAGTGCCCGGATGAGCACACTAAGGGCCCAATTCTACCATTGCGTTGGCCCGTTTTCGGGCGTGAAAACGTGGTAAAGTCGGGTGTGAGGCCATTATCACGATCCGCGCCCGCATCCACGCAAATTGCCACTTTACCGAAACCCGGGAATGGCGGCGATCTGCTTAGCGCCCAGAATGGGCGCAACGACGATGTAAATGCATTTGCATGCATTTAAATTGAATTCATGAACTACCCGTCCAACTCTACCAGCATTTCCCCCTTTACCACCGCGTTTGCCAATCCGGAACCGCGCCATAATGGACCTGCCAAATAAAAGTCTGCATCGGGTGCTCCAGCTTCTGAAGGGCGCGTTCAGTGTTTCCAACGGCTCTCTGACTCAGAGCGGTGGTGGGGGGGAGGGGGGAGGGGGGCCAGATCGTTGTCTGGTTGGGGGGGGGGAGGGGGAGGCGAGGAGGAGGCGGGTCAGATGTACCTCTGGTGGGGCCGGGGTGGGGGGGTGGGGGTGGTAGAGGGCCGATCGTTGTCTGGTGGGGAAGGAGGAGGAGGCGGGTCAGATGTTCCTCTTGAGGGGGGGGGTTAGTGAGGCCAGATCATTCTCGGGGGGGGGGGAGTGAAGCTAGATCGTTGTCTGGCAGGGGGGGTGAGTGAGACCAGATCATTCTCTGGGAGGGGGGGGAGTGAGGCTAGATCGTTATGGCGGGATGGGGGGAGGCCCGATCGCTCACTGGTGTCGGGGGGGGGCAGATGGATCTCTGGTGGGGGGGGCAGATGGATCTCTGGTGGGGGGTGGCAGGGGGGTCCGCTGCCACTCTGCGGGCGATCGGTAGGGAGGGTGGGCAGAGGTGGCGATGTGTGTGGGTACTGGGGGTGGTGGATAAGGGGGACAGTGATGTGTGTGGGTAGTGGGGGGGTGGGATAAGGGGGACAGTGATGTGTCTGGGTAGTGGGGGGTGGTTAAGGGGGACAGTGATGTTTCTGGGTAGTGGGGGGTTGGATAAGGGGGATGGTGATGTGTGTGGGTAGTGGGGGGGATGGATAAGGGGGACTGTGATGTGTCTGGGTAGTGGGAGGTTAGATAAGAGGGACAGTGATGTGTGTGGGTAGTGGGGGGGGGATGAGGGGGACAGTGATGTGTGTGGGTAGTGGGGGTGTGGATAAGGGGGACAGTGATGTGTGTGGGTAGTGGGGGGGGTGGATAATGGGGACAGTGATGTGTGTGGGTAGCGGGGGGTGGGGTGTGGATAAGGGGGTCAGTGATGTGTGTGGGTAGTGGGGAGTTGGATAAGGGGGACAGTGATATGTGTGGGTAGCAGGGGGTGGGGTGTGGATAAGGGGGACAATGATGTGTGTGGGTTGTGGGGGGGTGGATAAGGGGGACAGTGATGTGTGTGGGTAGTGGGGGGGGGGGTGGATAAGGGGGACAGTGATGTGTGTGGGTCGTGGGGGGGTGGATAAGGGGGATAGTGATGTGTGTGGGTAGTGGGGGGATGGATAAGGGGGACAGTGATGTGTGTGGGTAGTGGGGGGTGGATAAGGGGGATAGTGATGTGTGTGGGTAGTGGGGGTTGGATAAGGGGGACAGTGATGTGTGTGGGTAGTTGGGGGTGGGTGGATAAGGGGGATAGTGATGTGTGTGGGTAGTTGGGGGTGGGTGGATAAGGGGGATAGTGATGTGTGTGGGTAGTGGGGGGTGGATAACGGGGATAGTGATGTGTGTGGGTAGTGGGGGGTGGATAAGGGGGACAGTGATGTGTGTGGGTCGTGGGGGGGGTGGATAAGGGGACAGTGATGTGTGTGGGTAGTGGGGGTGTGGATAGGAGGACAGTGATGTGTGTGGGTAGTGGGGGGTGGATAAGGGGGACAGTGATGTGTGTGGGTAGAGGGGGGGTGGATAAGGGGGATAGTGATGTGTGTGGGTAATGGGGCGGGGGGTGGATAAGGGAGACAGTGATGTGTGTGTGTAGTGGGGGGGTGGATAAGGGAGACAGTGATGTGTGTGGGTAATGGGGCGGGGGGTGGATAAGGGAGACAGTGATGTGTGTGGGTCGTGGGGGGGTGGATAACGGGGACAGTGATGTGTGTGGGTAGTGGGGGGGGTGGGGGTGGATAACGGGGACAGTGATGTGTGTGGGTAGTGGGGGGGGGTGGGGGTGGATAAGGGGGACAGTGATGTGTGTGCACCATCGCTCCCGCTTGTCGCTCCCGGGCCGCTTTCTCCGCTTTCTGCGGCCCAGGAGCGATCTGACACGGGCGCGCTTTTTCAATTTTTTTTCCAACTGCGCATGCGCAGTTCAGAGCTCCGTTCGTTTCGGCCGCACTAAGCCCCGCCCACAACGCGAATGGGACTGGAGATGGCTGAGTGCGTATGGGAGCGCCTGAGAGCAGATTTCTAAATCGGATCTGCATTACGCCCAGATTCTGCACTTAGAATGAAAATGGTAAAATCGGGCCCTAAGTGTGCCAGGGATGTGTGGCCTAAGTGGGGTGGGGCCTGAGTAAAGGTGGGGGTATGCAGAATGTCAATGGACTTCTGCAGGGGGGGTTGCTATGTGAGGGGGGGGGGCAATGCAAAGGGGAGATGTGCATGGGGGAGGCATAGGGGGTCTGTCAGGCGACTCATCGGGTGGGCCCTGAAGCCCTGATTCTGGCATGTTGGGAGAACATGCCGCCAAGGATGGGGGGGAGGGATGGGGGTGGGGAGGTCCAATGTCCAGGGGGTGGTGTGGGAGGAAGGCTCGCAGTTCACTGAGAGATTGGGATGCTCTGCGCAATGGCGCCTGAGAGTTCTGACTCCAGCTTTCCCGGTGAGCTCCCCCACCGGTGCAAATCTCCCAACTGTTAGAAAAACTGAGAGCGTGGGGAGATTGCAGTACAAAACCCGCCAAAAAAACAGGTGGAACACGCCCATTTTCTGACTTCAATGGCATTAAAATTTTATTGGAAAATTCCACCCGTACATGTTAGAATTTAAAACCATAGGATTTATTTTTATTAGTGTCACAAGTAGGCTTACATTGACACTGCAATGAAGTTACTGTGAAGATCCCCTGGTCGCCACACTCTGGCCTGTTCGGGTACACTGAGGGAGAATTTAGCATGGCCTAACCAGCACATCTTTCAGACTGTGGGAGGAAACCGGAGCACCCGGAGGAAACCCACGCAGACATGGGGAGAACGTGCAAACTCCACACAGACAGTGACCCAAGCTGGGAATCAAACCTGGCGCTGTGAGGCAGCAGTGCTAGCCACTGTGTCGCCATGCCAACCTATTTAACTCACCTGCTTTATGGCAGCTATTGCTGTACAAATAGGGGGTGTGTCCTCCTTCACTTCGGCGGAGCTGGACTTCGACTCGGGACCCCGGGGATGAGCTGCATTGCTTCAATCTCAATCAACCTGAGTTGGCAGGTCAGACAAGGCAACACCGGGAGGAAACCGGAGCACCCGGAGGAAACCCACGCAGACATGGGGAGAACGTGCAAACTCCACACAGACAGTGACCCAAGCTGGGAATTGAATCCAGGATGAGACAGTCGACCATAAAACCCCTTGGGTAAGACTTTCCAGATGCACTCACCCCAAGACCGGAAAATCCCACCCGAGGTCAACTGACTTTTGCATGGTCCATGCCCTGGCTGCTATGATTCCCGTGGCAGACGGTAGGGAAAATTCTGCCCCTGAGTCTGATCTTCAATCCAATAATCCCATTAATAGCAACAATTAGAAAAATAATGGTGCGCGAAAAACTGACTGCACTTACTTTGGCATTTCATATTGGAAACATCTGCATTTATAAACAAGTTCTATTAACCTGGCGAAGTGCACTCGCTTTCTGGATCTCAGCAGAATGTCCATTAGCTATTACTACACCTGACATAAGATCTCCAAGAAAGAACCAGGAAAAAGGACTGAGTGTTCCTCTCATTTTCCTTTAGTTCCAATGGGACCTTCAGTCAAACAAAATAGCACTTCCTCCAAGCAAGGCCCTTTAAGACATGCTGCCGTACTCAATTTCCTCCTCCTCCTCCTCCACCCAATTGCATTGCTGGTTACATTTATTGCACCAACTAATTATTATCCAGGAACCCATTTGAATGTGAAGGGTAGGTTTGCCTGAGAAATATTGGTGCTTGGCCCATCTTACTGCAGGCATACGCATCTCTGTGACGTGCACAGCCCCCGATCTCTGGCATAAAGAGCAGTTACGTGATGTGTTCCAGTTAGTGCTCCTCTACCAGTGTTTGATGTGCAAGGATTAACTTGGTTTACCCTCAGACCCTTCTTTCTAATTTGTTCCTTTCTTGTGAGTTCTCACATTTTCTTCACAATTCCTCGACAGGCCGAGTAGGAATGGGAGTTATGGTGCACTGATTCTTGGGGAAGGATGACACTGGAACATGAATATCATCAGCATTAAAATGAGTACACGTGATGAATTCACATTTAATGATGCACACGTACTGGTAAAGTGAAGTGGCATATGACTTAAGGTGTGCATGCTTTGTGATGATCAGCGTCATGAGTTAAAAACTGTGTTTACACAATGGTCATTTATCATTGTATTGTAGCATAGATATAGAGCCTGAGAGCAGCTGTAAATTTAAGTTCTTTACCAGGAATAAATTGAAATGTAATCTTATTTTTTTCCTTTAACTGGGTGTAGAAAAACATCTGCTGTTTAGATTAATGCAATTGCCTTTCTATTGAACTTTAGTTTTCTCTGGCAGCCTATTCCCAGCTTCATTAAGGCCTTAACATTCAAACAAATCAGTCCTCCACTTTAAACAGGAGCGTTTAATAAGATTGCAGATTAATTTATTACAGAGGTTCTTATCTATTACTGTTCTCCTTGTCTACCAAATTAAGAAATATCATGACATCTTTGCTGAGTGCATAGCATGTGATAGAGAAATGGATTTACAATGGCAGACTCTAAGGAGCATATATCCATCAAGAGCTGGACAATTGATTGATGCGCCTTAATAGACTAAGTATTTAGGCAAAAACGCTATTGATCATTTCAAATAGATTGCACAAACTCAGTCACATCATGAGTATATTTCCTTCTGTGTGAATAAATTCAGATGATATCACCCACCAGTTTAATTTAATAATTTATTCAGTGCCACAGTTTAATATACTTTAGTCTAAACTCAGAACAACTTTCATATGATAAGACTGCTATTACTGAGAGCAGTCCACATATTAGTATACTCATGTAGATTTATACAAGAATATAAATGCAGCCAAACCTCTATAAAAAACCAGAATACCTGGAGGCAACCCACACAGACATGGGGAGATCATGCAGACTCCATACAGACAGTGACCCAAGCCAGGTATTGAACCTGGGTCCCTGATGCTGTGAGGCAGCAGTGCTAACCAGTGTGCCACTGTGCACTCTGAGAAAGCCAATGGAATCACCCTGTGTCCATACAAGGATAATTCTAAAGCATAGAGAAGCTAAGTGCGATCTCCAGTGGAGACAATGGGAGAGAATGAGAGATGAGTATCATCTCATCAAGAAATAGGCTGTGCATAATATCCCAGATGGATTTGTGGATTTCATCTTCTAGCAATTTACAAAAACTGGGATAAAAGCCAGCTGAAAAGTTGTCCAGGTGTGTGTATGTGTGAACTAGTGCTGGGATATCAGAATGTGTGTGACACAGAAGCAAAAGGCCAACCAGCAGTAGCAGCACCCCTGCAAAAAGCTTTTGCAGGTATCTCTCTCTCTCCCTCTCTCTGAAGTAAGCCAAATACAGCAAAGGTCACAGCTGCAAAGGAAACAGGGAAGCTTCTCAACCAAACTGCAGAACACTGGAATCTGGAAACCGACTATTCACCTGCTGAAGTCAGCACTACACACATCACCAATTGCAATGGCTGCAAAACTTCATCATCTACGTCTTACATGTCAGGACTGTTTCATATACTTTTGAAAAACTTACTTTGGACTCAGTTCTCCTTTCTAGTCTGCATGAATATATATGCATGTGTTTTATCATTAACTTACTTATAGTAGTTAATAAACTCACTCTTTCTTTCACTCAAGTAAGGCTGGTTAAATTGACCCCCTTTTAAAACATAAATATTGGGATTGGGACAAGGGATCTGTGAAGGAAGGGTTTTTTTTAGATTAATCTTGTTGCAATCTATGGGGGGCGGTGAATAAAGAAAGGGAGCCAGTTCATCCCTCACTTGGGGCAAAGCGATTTGGGGATATCCCAACCAGATGTTAACAAATTGGGGCACGTGCCAAGATCGTTCCCACCGAGGGGATGGAGGGTAACAAATTGATGGAACTCATCCGGGTTAACAAATTTGGGAAACTTCACCTGGGGACCAGTCCTGAAGAACACTTCAGGAGACACAAGTGAACATACGAGAAATAATTATAAATCAAGAGGTGAAAAGGATGGAGGAACTTCAGACAATTACAATCGCCAAGGAAAGTGTACCGAGATAAGTATTAGAGCTAAAGGTTGACATGTTCCAGGTCATGGTAGACTTCAGTCCAGGGTCTTAAAAGAAATGGCTGCTGAGATAGTAAAAGAATTGGTTTTAATTTCCCAAATTTCCCAGCATTTTGGAAATGTCCCATCAAATTGGAAAATAGGGAATGTTCAATTCTATTCAAGATGAGAGAGAGACAGCATGCAGGACACTTCAGGCCAGTTAACCTAACATTTTTCATAGCAAAAATGCTGGAATCTGTTATAAAGGAGGTTATAGCAAGACACTTGGAAAATCTCAATGCAATCAGACAGAGTCAACATGGATGAGGGAAAGGGAAATTATGTTTGACTAATTTATTACAGTTCTGTTCTTTAAAGAAGTAAAAGAAATGTGGATAAAGGGGAACTTGTTGATGTGGTGCACTAAGATTTCCCGAAGGCATTTGACAAGGTGCCATATCAAATGTTACTACACAAAATAAGAGATCATGGTATATTAGATAATACATTGGCATGGATAGAGGATTGGTTAGTTAACAGGGAGTATGCATAAATGTGTCATTTTTAGGTTGGCAAGATGTAACAAATGGAATGTCACAGAGGTCAGTGCTGTGACCTCAACTAATTACAATTTATTTCCATGACTTGGATGAACAATATGATTGCTAAATTTACTGATGACACAGATAGGTAGGAGAGTAAGTTCTAAGATTATGAAGAGGACGTAAGCCTGCAAAGGGATATAGATAAGTTAAGCGAGTTAACTTTGCAGATGGAGTATTATGTGGGAAAATGTGAATTTTGGCAGGAAGTGTAGAAAAGCAGCGTATTATTTAAATAGGGAGAGATTGCAGAACTCTGTGGTACAGAGGGATGTCCTGATACATAAATCACAAAAAGTTACTATGCAGCTACAGCAAGTGATCAAGAAGGCAAGTTGAATGTTGTCATTTATTGCAAGGAGAATGGAATATGAAAGTATGGAATTTTTGCTGCAGTTGTATAGGTTATTGTGGGGACCGCATCTAGAGCACTGTGTACAGTTTTGAGCTCCGTATTTAAGAAAAGACATATTTCATTAGAGGCAGTTCAGATGTGGTTCACTTGACTGATTCTTAGGATGAAAAAGTTACCTTGTGAGGAAAGGTTGGACAGGTAGGGACCTGTATTCATTGGAGGTGGAAGAATGAGAGAGGTTATCTTATTGAACCATATGCGATCCTGAAGTGACTTGACAACGTGGATGCTGAAAGAATCTTCACCATGCGGGAGAGACCAGAACTAGGGGACAAAGTTTAAAAATAGGGGTTTCTAAAAAAATGTTTTTAAAGTTTTCTCTTTGAACCTGTGGAATTTTTTTTCCTGGAGAGCAGCTAAGGCAGGGTCATTGAATATGTTTAAGGCAGAGTTAGATAGGTTCTTGGCTGACAAGGGAGTCAAAAGACATGGGGCGTAGGCAGGAAAATGGAGCTGAAGCCACGATCAGATCAGCCATGAATGGTGGAACAGGCTTGAGGGGACGAATGGCCTACTTCTGCTCCAAATTCATATGTTGGTATGCTCTTATGTCTTTCTATGTTCACATTTGCTCAAAGAAGCAGGTGTGCAGACCTTAGTAGAGTTTTTTGACTATGTCAAAGCTGGAAGTCTGTCTTTGGTGACTGTATCCACCAGAGAAGAAATCCTGAATTCAATGGGGATTCTATCAGTGCCCTGCTATAAGTCCAGGTGAAGCCCCAAGGAAAACAATGTCAGTATTTGCAAATGATCCTTTCAATCCATTTTCCATATGGTCTTGCTGGTCTCCCAGAGCTATGGCAGGAATCTACAAAGCAAAGAACAAAGAACAAAGAAAATTACAGTACAGGAAGAGACCCTTCGGCCCTCCAAGCCCGCACCGACCATGTGCCCGACTGAACTAAAACCCCCTACCCTTCCAGGGACCATATCCCTCTATTCCCATCCTATTCATGTATTTGTCCAGACGCCCCTTAAAACTCACTATCGTATCTGCTTCCACTACTTCCCCTGGCAGCGAGTTCCAGGCACCCACCACCCTCTGTGTAAAAAACTTGCCTCGTACATCTCCTTTAAACCTTGCCCCTCGCACCTTAAACCTATGTCTCCTAGTAATTGATTCTTCCACCCTGGGAAAAAGATTCTGACTATCCACTCTGTCCATGCCCCCTCATAATCTTGTAGACATCTATCATATCGCCCCTCAACCTCTGTCATTCCAGTGAGAACAAACCAAGTTTCTCCAACCTCTCCTCATAGCTGATGCCCTCCATACCAGGCAACATCCTGGTAATTCTTTTCTGTACGCTCTCCAAAGCCTCCACATCTTTCTGGTAGTGTGGTGACCAGAATTGAACACTATATTCCAAGTGCAGCCTCACTAAGGTTCTATAAAGCGTCAACATGACTTGCCAATTTTTAAACTCAATACCCCTGCCAATGAAGGCAAGCATGCCGTATGCCTTTTTGACTACCTTCTCCACCTGCATTGCCACTTTCAGTGACCTGTGTACCTGTACACCCAGATCCCCCTGCCTATCAATACTCTTAAGCGTTCTGCCATTTACTGTATATTTCCTATCTGTATTAGACCTTCCAAAATGCATTACCTCACATTTGTCTGGATTAAACTCCATCTGCCATCTCTCCGTCCAAGTCTCCAACTGATCTATATCCTGCTGTATCCTCTGATGGTCCTCATCGCTATCCACAAATCCACCACCCTTTGTGTTGTCCACAAACTTACTAATCAATCCAGTTACATTTTCCTTCAAATCATTTATATATATTACAAACATATATACAGCCTATATATTACAAACCCTCATAGATTTTTCAGGCTGCAGCCTGAGTTTTGCTGCCTTCTACATTCTGACTTGCAGATGTCATCACCCAGGGCTACACGTGCTGATGGAAATTACTCCTGAACATTGAACCTCTGCAAAATATTCCCTATTAAACTGCCTGCATGTATTAAGGTGACAGACTTTGCTTTGATCCCCTGATCGTGAGAGCAATTTGTTCTGTCTCCAGCCCTGCTGCTGCTTTTCCGAGTAGTCCTGTATGTTCAGCAGGTTGGTGTGTCCATTCTACAATACATGCAATGTTGCTCATGGTAAGCCCTTTCATATTGCCTATTGAACTAGGCTTGTTCTTCTAGCATAGTAGAGATGAAGGAACAAGTTACATGAAGCCATGAGATTACAGATTGTGATGTTTTACAACTATTATGTTACTATTGATGGTCCAAAAGGGCCCATGGGTTTCCAGTATTGGGCTGCTTGATCTACCATCAACATAGTGGTAGTGCAGAGTGAAGAGTATCCTCATTGGGAAGATGAGACTTTGGCACTCCTATTAATGGCCCTATGTGTCTGAGACTAGCAAATCTTTCCCACATATTGGTTCTTTCACCATCTGAAGAAGGTCCCATCTGGCAGCTTATCCTTCAGGATGTTTACTGGTGGCACTACCAAACCATTCCTGCTAATGGGCATTGAAGCCTTCCAACCAGAAAGCATTCAATGTCCTTTTTACCTTCAGTGTATCTTCCCTGGAGGAGTATTAACTCATCAATTAATATTGTATGATAGGCAGTAATCAGCAAAAAAACTCCTTAGCCTTGTTTGACATATCATCATGATGTTTCATGTGGTTTGGAATAAATATTGAAGACCCCTAGGAATATGTTACCCTGACTAAATACTCTGTTTGGTCTATCCAGCCAGTGGTACTTGTGAAAATAGTGCTCGAGGAATCTCACCTTTTACAAGAAAATACATGATTTTGTGAGATGACTAATTCAGATTATTGCTTGACTAGGTCATAGAAATCATAGAAATCATAGAAACCCTACAGTACAGAAAGAGGCCATTCGGCCCATCGAGTCTGCACCGACCACAATCCCACCCAGGCCCTACCTCCATATCTCTACATATTTACCCACTAATCCCTCTAACCTACGCATCTTAGGACACTAAGGGCAATTTTAGCATGGCCAATCAACCTAACCCGCACATCTTTGGACTGTGGGAGGAAACCGAAGCACCCGGAGGAAACCCACGCAGACACGAGGAGAATGTGCAAACTCCACACAGACAGTGACCCGAGCCGGGAGTCGAACCCAGGTCCCTGGCGCTGTGAAGCAGCAGTGTTAACCACTGTGCTACCGTGCCGCCCTAGGTCACTGGCAAGTTTCCAGTGGAGGTTAGAAGAGCGAGGGGTGACTTGATTGAAGTGATAAGATCCTGAATGGTCTTGCAAAGATGGACATGGAAAGGATCTTTCCTCTTGTAGATGAGTCCAGAATTAGGGGGGCATTGTTTCAAAATTAGGGGTAGTTCTTTCAGGACAGAGATGAGAATTGCTTTCTTTCAGAGGATTGTGTGACTTTGGAACTCCCTCCATCTGACGGCAGTGGAGGTAGGGTCACTGAACATTTTTAAGGCAGGGGTAAATCAGTTCTTTTTAGACAAGGAATCAAAGGTTTTCGGAGGTAGATGGGAATGTGAAATTCGAAACACCAACAGATGAGTCATGATCTTATTGAATGGCAGAGAAGGCATGAGGGTCCGAATGGTCCACTTCTGCTCCGATTTCTAATGTTCGTATTGCGCAAGCTCTCCCAGCTTGGATATCAGTTCATAGATGTTGATGAACATACTTGCAGGGTTGACCTGGTTGGCTTCAGTTTTATTCTTAACAATCATAAGTCTGCTGATATGTCTCGTTCAGTTTTGAGTAAATTTTGCAAATAATTTGCTTGCTAGACCACCAGAAATTTACTTTATCCAAGGTCCCTTTAAGATGGTGATAGCTGTCGAAGCACGATTCTGTGCCTCCCGTGTTAGATATGCAATGTGCTGTGATTGATATATCTCTCATGAAGGACCTGCTGACAGACACCGGTTCTCTTGCTATTCAGCAGTGGAATCTGGTTCATATGTAACATTGTTTTGGTTATTGTTACTAAAGCCCACAAGGAATCAATGCACAGGCTGAGATTGTCAGCCAGTACTTGTGTTGTATTTAGACAACATCCTGGGTTGAGGATCACAGTGTATTGGGGGCTCCCACAGGCTTCCTGATGCCAAATGGGAGCTGACAGCTCCCACTGATGAAAACACTCTAACATTGCTACGACATCAGAGAAAGCGACCCAGGCAGTTACAAGTACAGAACCACCTCCAGGATGAAATGAGCACCGGTTTTGCAGGAAAACAGAGTGGGCGGCATGTAGCACAGCGGTGAGCACGACTGCCTCACAGCGCCAGCAACCTGGGTTCAATTCCGGCCTTGGGTAAATGTGTGAAGTTTGCACATTCTCCCCGCGTCTGTGTGGGGTTCCTCCAGGTGCTCCGGTCTCCTTCCATAGTCCAAAGATGTACAGAGTAGGTGGATTGGTCATGCTAAATTGTCTCTTTGTGTCCCAAGATGTGTAGGTTAAGGGGATTAGTGGGATAAATGTGTGGGGTTACGGGGATAGGGCTCAGTTAAGATGCTTTGTTGGAGAGTCAGTACAGACCCAATGGGCCGAATTGCCTCTTTCTGCACTGTAATGATTCTATGAAATCTATGATAAGTCGGAACTGGAATGGAGGGAAAAACGCAGCTCAATGTCCTCTTCCCCCCCACCCCCACCCCACCATTGAGAAAACTGAGGTTACTACCACTACGCCAATTTGTACCCTAGATCCATGCCAATGCAGTGGTTACAGTGCTAAAGCTATTGATGAGGACTGATCACAAACTCTGGATTTCAGCTTGTAACTGTATATGTGTGAAGCCAGAAACAGTTGTCTAATTCCCTCCTTAACAGCGAGTGCTGTTTGCCTCACTGTTCCTCCCGTTACAAAAATCCAAGCCACTGAGAAAAATGGTAAAAAGCCTGAAGACTCCTCGATTAATAAAATAATTGATTTGTCAAGACTCTAGAAATCTCTGCTTCTTCTTGTGTCAACCCGGGTACTTTCCTTTCAAAACTTTGCAGGCTGGGAGACATAATTCAGCAATCTCATGAACCTCATCAACGTCCTCCTCCAAGATTTCCATTTCTCCAGGGTTCAATCCAACATCCCGAATGAGGATAACTCATCTGTGGAGACAGGAAGCACACTGCGCCATTAACTACTTTGAATTAAATATGTACTAGAGATGCAGAAATATTTTATTGATGCCAGAGAGACACCGGATCATTTATTCTGTTGACGTGCAGCAGGGTATTATGAATGCGGGATGTATTCCTGCAATTTCAAAATACATTGAAGACAGTATGAAGCAGTGCTTTCAAATCACTGATTAAAGTTTCTCCCTGTTGCTATAGTAAGACACCAAGGGCGTACATTCATTTTATACTTATTAACATAAAAACATATGTCTCCTGTTTGGGACAAATACGCATCATGCATATGAGACGTGTGTTTCTAATTATTTTGGACATTATGGTAGCAGGTGAACAATTGGTAAGCTTGTGAACAACTTCACTCACACCCATATTCATCTCCCAAGCACGGTAACCTGCAGTGACCTGATGAACATTGGATAGCAGGTATGTGTGTCAAACCAAACTGCAAACGACACCAAACCTTTCCTTCTCGACTTTCTCCATGATCCATAGAAGACTTGGGGCCAGACAGAAAAGGTAAAATATTGAGGAAGATATATTGTCACCCACTCTTGCCAGCACCAGCTCAGAACTCGGCACCCTGTGTGATGTAATGATTTTGAGACAGTGAACACAAGTTGGCAGGGACAGGTGAAGGTGGCAAAGGAGGTGACCCACAGGACCAGCTCTCCTTGTATTTCTCTTCAGCAGCGCAGAGCTCTAAATTTCAATGAACCGGGGTTCAGAAAACCCACCAGTGGTGGGAGCAGAGTGTTAATCATGTGCTAGTTTGTATGGAAGAATCAAGTTTCTTCCTTTCTCGGTTTTAATGTCAATTAAATCCTACAGTTCACTGTGGAGAAGGTGCTCAGCTGAACAAGTGGTTCATCTATGGAATGATCAATTGGAGGTGATGGATACAGTTCATATTGATTTATCCAAATGCAAATTAGATTTCCTTCAGAAAATAAATCCTATGATGCATCAAATAACTAATTTGGGACATGACATGTGTGGGAGAGATGCTTAGAAAGAAAAAAATATGATTTTGGACTTACGTGCTGAAATGTTACCATTTCACCAGCCCGAGGCTTGTAAGTTCCTGCCCGAGGCCAACGAAGAATGCTGTTCTGCAAGCCTCGGCCACCCCAATTCTGGGGTGGATGCGCCGGTAAATTTCTGGCCATGGCTTTCAAAGCTGTCCATTATTGGCAGGGTTGGGGGTTTGGTGGAGGGAGGGGTCCTCACATCCTTTCTGGGTATTTTGTAGACTAACTGATTGAGATTAGTTGCTGTGATTGGACATCAACTCCATTCCCACGGTATCATTGTCTATTGGGTTGATAGAAGGTGAGCGAGATGGACCGTTGTCTCTTTTTGTATATAAATTCCTAATCTCCTATGTTCTGAAAGCTCAATGTTTTTCTTGAATCTGCTTTCCTGTGGATTAAAAACCAGTAAAGAAAAATAATTTGAATTTATATAGTGTTTTTTATGACCTCAGGATATACCATACCAACCAACGAAATACCTTCTTTGAGGAGAGCTCCCTTCTCTGAGACACTGTTATGAAACACTGCAGCCAATGTATACACAGCAAGGGGCCCACAAATAGCAACATGATCAGGAGAGGTTCATCTGTTTTATCCATGATATTGGTTAATGGATAAATATTGGCAGGGACTTGGGGAAAATTTCTCTGCATTTCTTCGAAATAGTGCCATGGAATCTTAGCGTTATGGAATCTTTTCTGTCCAGCTGAAAGAATAGACAGGGACTTGGCCTAATGTTTCATCCACAGAAGTCGAAGCTGTCACATACCAGGAATAGAGATGTTGCTGTCTCGCAGGATAACAACATTTCTGAAAACTTGTACCCTCACTCCAACCAATGTCTGAACTAGTTCCTGGAATCCGTAGACCAGTAGTTGCCAAGTTAGTGCAGGTACAGTTGACCCTGGCAGGCCTGTGCTCACAGGCAGCAGTTCTGAAACCCCATATCCTGTGAGCCTCACGAATGGTCTCACCAAATACCTGCACAACCGTCGTAAAAATTCTCTACTTTTACATTCCATTCCCCTTGTAATAAATGACAACATTCCATTTGCCTTTCTAATCACTTGCTGTACCTGCATCCTAATGTCTTTTAAGTCATACACCAGGGCACCCAGATCTCTCTGTACCTCAGAGTTCTGCAGTCTCTCTCCATTTAAATAATTTACTGCTTTTCCATTCTTCCTGGCAAAGTGGACAGGTTCACATTTTTGCACATTATACTCCATCTGCTAATTTTTTGCCACCCAATTCGGCTATCTACATATCCATTGCAGACTCCTTGGCCCAAAGTTTTGGAAAAAAGGGAGAGACTTTCTGTTATAGCAAAAATTTGGAAATGGCCATATTTTCTAATCCTGCCCCTGAAACTGGCATTTCCCAGATTTGAGGCGGCCGGACTGGAGTTGGGGCAGAGTTTATGTCTGGCTATTTAAATCACCAGCTTTAGGTGTTTGAATACTAGTTGCAAGAATCCCAGCATGCAAAAGAGGTCTGAACTTGTTGCATTCTTTGGGCAGCCAGGCTAAACTTTTGGAGAGGTAGGTACCCCTTTTGAAAGGGTCCTGGGATACCTTTGGGAGAGATAAGGCACCCTCTCTCTGGGAGAGGTAAGGTACCCTCTGGGATTATTAGAATTAAACATAATTATGTACTTCTTTTGCACAAGCTCATTGAAACTGTCCAGCTATCAAGGAACTGGCATGCTGTCCAGGAAGTATCCAGCAAATGTCAATGTTGTCCAGAAAGTGTCCGACAATACTGGGTGAGTCAGTATAAAGGGGGTAACAGCAAGGGTGACACGTGTTGGTATTAAGTTGGGATGGGGATATGAGAGGTAATCGGAACATGAGTTGACATAGGTTATGATTGTAGCACAGGGAGTGTGTGAGGGCTAGAGGGGTGTTTTTTTTGTTTTATTTCCTTTTATTTAATTAAACACAGTGTCAGAGCACAGAGTTAGGCTTGTCGCCCAGCTCACCTTCACACTCAGCAACCTCTGTCTTCATTCCGGGGTCAACTTTTCTTTCAGGTGCCCTTTTCCCAACCAAAAGTGAGAGCTGTGGGCGGACATTTTTAACAGCCACTTTGGCAGTCCCAGAAGATCTCCCAACTCTGTGCACCCAAGCCTGGAACCAAAATCTGGCCCCTTTTGCCTC
Organism: Mustelus asterias; assembly: GCF_964213995.1. NCBI lineage: Eukaryota > Metazoa > Chordata > Chondrichthyes > Carcharhiniformes > Triakidae > Mustelus > Mustelus asterias. The sequence continues at coordinate 109,312,902 of NC_135802.1, forward strand.
TTTGCCACTTCCTCTCCTACCTATTTTGGCGATATCAGCAAATTTAGCAACCATCCATTTGGTCCTTTTATCCTAGTCATTGATATAACTTGGAAATAGTTGAGGTTCCAGCACTGATCCCTGTGGCACCCCACTGGTTACATCTTACCAACCAGAAAATCCCTACTCTCTGCTTCCTCTTAGCCAAAAGTGAGCTTCCTGAGGATTAAGCCCCACCACTAGAAGATTTGGGCAATGGCAAAGATGTGTTAAAGTCAACTCTAGCTCCATTAATTGTATTCACTTTGAGGATTAAGGCACAGCATGCTTTGGGAAATCATGTAGAACAAAGAACAGTACAGCACAGGAACTGGCTCTTTGGCCCACCAAGTCTGCACCGACACAGATGCCTCTCTAATCTAATATTTTCTTGCCTCTACATGGCCCATTTGCTCTATTTCCTGCCTATTCATGTGTCTATCCAGATGCTTCTTGAATGTTGTTATAGAATCTGCTTCCATCACCTCCTTCAGCAGCACATTCCAGACATGTGTGAAAAACTTGCCCCTTACATCCCTTTTAAACTTTCCCCCTCTCACTTTCAACCAATGCCCCTGAGTAATTGATTCTTCGACCCGGGGAAAAAGATTCTGACTATCCACTCTATCCAAGCCTGTCATACTTTTGTAAACCTCTATCAGGTCCCCCTCATCCTCCGACACTCCTATGAAAACTATCCAAATTTGTTCAACCTGTCTTTATAGTCCATATCCATGAAACCAGACAACATCCTGGTAAATCTCTTCTGCACCCTTTCCAATGCATCAACATCCTCCCGATAGTGTGGTGACCAGAATTGTGCACAATACTCTAAATGCAGCCTAATCAAAGTCTTATACAGCTGCATGATTTTCCAATTCCTTTACTCAATGCCCCAACCGATGAAGGCCAGCATGCCATACTGGCACTGCCAGTGTGCCAGGCGCAGTACCAAGGGAGTGGGGCCTGAGTGGGGGCCACGAGGCAGACTTGATGAAGGAGCATGTCGGGGTTTGGGCAGGAGGACCCATTGGGAGGTCCCCTTTGCCAATGAGCTGTGTTGGGGAGGGGATGTGGGAATGTGCTGCTGATGAGGGGGTGTGTTTCCAATGTCCATGGGGTAAGGGAAGGGGTCTCCCAGTGCACTCTGAGAATGGGCCTTCAAAACTGGTGCCTGAGCGCTCTGAAGCCAGGCTCACCGACATGTTTAGGCCCTACCACTGCCCCCTTCTCTCCCTCCCATACCAAATTAAAAGCCCCAACTCTTCAAAAACCGCTATGGCACTTAGAAACCTTTTTGGGAAAATTCCATCCTACATCTACTTTGTTTCATTACTTTTAAGTGTTCAATAGATTTTTGTCCATTTGGAATAAGTATGGATGGTACAGGTAAAAAATAAAATCTGCCCTAGGGCTGGGACATATGAGAATTCTTAGACAACTGAGATGGAAGCAAGACCTGTTTTAGTAAAGGGACATTATTCGGCAAAAATTCTTCCTCCCTACCATATTCCCAAGGTGCTGAAGCAAACTGCAGCTCCCCTGCTGTCAGCCCTACTGACATTAGCTGACTTAGCACAGGCTGGGGATTGCACTGGTGTGTAAGGTTCAGCTACTTACTGGGCAAACTTACTGCACCATCATGGAGGCTGCAGAACCCTTAATTGTTCACATTTTGATATGTTCCCATTTTGCAAAGGCAGCTGAGACTGGGAAAGGATGAAAGGCCACACCAGTACTTGCACTGAAACATGTAAAACAACTGATATCATATGACCAAAAGGATCAGTTATAGCAAAACAATTGTTCTTTGGTATACCAGAAACTAGCACTTCCACCACATATTATACTAGTGACAACTCCATTAAAGACTGTGCGACATAAAAGCCAGTCTTGCTACTGTGAACTCACCATTGATTTATCTGCTGTACTTGCATTAAGCTTTTATCCCCTTGTGCATTACATCATGCTGAGAATTGGTTAAGTAAATATTGTAGTAACGTAATTAATATTTTGTAATAGGAAATCACAATTGAAATACATTTGAAAATATAATAGGAATTTAATGTACCAGAATTGCAGTTTAGCATGAGGAATTTAAACAATCAAAATTAAACAGCAGTTATTTCAAATCATTTGATTTCAAATACAGGGAAAAGTTGCACATTATTTCCTGGTACCATTCAAACTAAATCTGTTTTGTGATATGAAATAAAGTGCTGATATGAGCTGGCAGGAGGATTGAGGACGCTTATGGTTAGCTGGTTAAGTCTTAACTATTAGGTAGCCAAAAGTGAGCTTTGTGGAGCATAGAACGAGAGCACAGTGAACATTTACTGATGACCCATCTGTTCTGTTGAACAGTGGGCCACGAAGGAACATACGAACGATAAAGGCAATGCATCTGCAGCAATTATACTCAGGCCATAGGTCACAACTATGAGCACCAGGGTCAGCTGATATCTGGTGTTATCTGCCCTCTTTGTGACATCTGGTTTTACTTATAAAAGGAATCCTATTATTAGAAATCCCTTACTCTTTTCGATTGCATTTCTATCACTTATTCAGCTGAAGAGTTGCTGACTTTTGCAAGGTTTTTTTTCTCTTCAAAAAAAAATTCTAGAGAGATAATAGCCATTCCGCACAGGGACAGATTTGCTTGAAAGAGCACTGTTGCTGCCTGGGGCTATAATGAGCCAATTTTGTTCAGTGAAAATGGGAAAAGCGCAGCAGCTGCAATGTTGTCTAGCTTCTGACAAATGATGCTGTCACTCTTCCTAATGATTGGTAATAGGATGGCATTTCACTTTTCACACAGATGAGACCCTGACATTGACAGAAAGTGAATGAAGCCGCCCACCAGTCCTACTGCAATTCTCTCTAATAATTTGGAAAAGGTTCACATTCACTTTGATTTCCTCGTGCTATTATTGTTCCTATTCGCATTCTCGCTGATTGTTTAACCTTTGAAAAGATGTATGGGAGCATGCGAATGTAGGCACCAGCTATTGCTAGGAAACAACACAGCTAGCCAGACAGCAGAGAGCACAAAAGAGACCTACACGGAGTCGTTTTCTCCAGGTATTTTAATATGAACCAGGATAATGGAGCGATATTATACTGAACTCTTGTCTGCAATGTTCCCCTGGGTGCTCCCGGTTTCCTCCCATAGTCCAAAAAATGTGCAGGTTAGGTGGATTGGCCATGCTAAATTGCCCCTTAGTGTCAGGGGGACTAGCAGTGTAAATGTGTGGGGTTACGGGCTTAGGGTTTGGGTGTGGTTGTTGTCGGTGCAGGCTCGATGGGCCGATTGGCCTTCTTCTGCGCTGTAAGGATTCTAATCTATTCTATGCTATTCAATTTAGCCTAAATTGTCACAATGTCTTCTCAGTAAGGAAACTCACAAAACAAGAAAGCCACCTCTGTTGGGTTAAGATGAAAGCAGTTCTCCAGAGGAAGGAAACAAAGGAGTGAAATTCAGAATGAGGCAACTAAACAACTCCTGAGCGCCTTCTTTAGAATTTAAATACTAAAGAGCATTTGCTTTCAGTGAACAAAAGTGGTATGACACAAAGCTAAAACAAGGATTGGAAGAAAAATGATTCCAAAATGGATGGGTGTTAAAGTATCCCCCGATAAAACCAGACAACATTGGGACGATTCTCCCATCCCACTGAGCTGCTTTTTTAGCACAGTGGGCCAGGAGACTCTAGCAGTGACTGATTTGTGTGATTAGCGTTGGGTGTCCGTGCCTCTGCGTGTCACCCAACACCAGATTTCCAGCACCATCAGCTCCGTGCCGGAAATTGGCGTGGAGCTGCGTAAATTATGCAGGCCCTTATTTAAATACTATTTAACTCCCATTAGCGGGTTTGGGACTGAAATCTCCGGGTCCGGTAGCCTCTCCCCCTACCCTCTGCCAGGATTGTTTCACTCAGTGGAGATAACTATAGCTCCCCACTCATGGGGAGCTGGCGGCCCGACTCCGCTGGAGTGAAAGGGGCAACCGAGGCCCCCAAAGGGAGTCGGGCACCAGGGGATGTGGTGCCCCTTGAGTATTGCCACCTTGGCAGTGCCAGCCTGAGCCCCTGGCATTCCCAAGAGGCAAAGTGCCAATGCCCAGGGGCATCTTGGCACTGCCCACCGGGCATTGAGCAGTGCCAAGGGAGCAGGGCCTAATGGAGGGTGGTGCTTGATGGGGGCAGCTAGGGGAGGGGGGGGGGTTCCCACTGCCAGTCTGCAGTTGGGCTGAGTGACAAAGGGATGGAGGCCAGCGAACAGGGCTGGCCATTGGGAGGGGTGGGAAGATGGGGGTGGGGAGATGGGGGTGTTCGATCGGGAGATCAGGGCTGCGGGGGGAATGACCGAAATGGGCTGGGGGCTGCGAGGGGGCAAGGCTGGCCCGGGCATGCTTGGGGGAGCCAGCGATTGAGCTGGCCAACAATCGGGAGGCCAGCAGATGGGGCCACTGCACATGCACCGATCTCAGTGTTGACATATCAGCGCTTTCGCAGTGGCCCACAGTGGTCCGCTCAGCGCTATGCTGCCGGCCTCTCCAGCGGGAATAGGCCCTGCCCACTGAATTTCAATGGGATTTACGCTGAGGCACCCTGCAGTGCATAGAGTGTGGGAGATTCTGTTTTAAATTCCCACTGAAAAAACAGTGTGATTTACTCCAGTTTTTACGCAAATTCGACACTTAGAATTATTTTGAGAGAATCACCCCCCTATATGTTTGAAAAATAGATTTTTTAAATATAGAATTGCATATGGCTTATGTACTTTATGTCCATTTCCAAACATTTTACAGCTCCACATTATTTCATATTGCTCTATAGGCACTTTTTATTTCATTGTGTAGGGTATTCACAAGATTTGAATTGTGAATGGATGCAATGGGACAACATCCTTTTCCATTGACTGTCTTTGAGCTGTGAAAATGATACTGTACAATTAGTTGTTTGTTCACTAAACACAATTTCCAGACCATTATTTTCCAAATTAGTACATTCCTAAAAACATAAGTCAAGCAGGAAATAAGAAAGTACATTCAAATTTGGAAAGTTGCCTTTCTATTGTTTACATCTATATTTTAAACAACAAAGCAGTTTTTAATATTATTTGTGAATGTGTTTGATGTTGGTTCTAGCCATTAGCTTCCATTTTACTTATCCTTTGACCAAATATTCAGGACCCTACAGCTAAGATATGGATTTTTTTTAATGTGTACATTGATATTTGAACAGAATTCCGGATTCTTTCCAACTGTTCCAAATGCATAATTGCAACGTAATGGTGAGTTTGTCTGGCTTGTTCTACATGTTTACATTGGCTAATCACTCTGTAGCTCAGAGCATTCCGACCAGAACATTACCAGATCTCATTGTATTATTGATTTGAAAAAAAGTCATTACAAAGTTTTTCAAAAGTTTAAAATAAAATGAAGTTAGCTTGGCTCAGTTAGCAGTTCTCTCATCCCTGGAGCAGATGGTTGTGGGATTGAGTTCCTTGCAAGGTTGAAGGTTCTAATGAAGACCGATACTGCGCTGCAGCAGTGAACCAGAATGAGTTCACCAGTAGCTGTTGTCCACCTCAACAGTAGAACAGTCTCAAATGGCTGAATGGCCAGCCCCTAACGGAGGTGTTGTTCTTCAGATCAGATGTTAACCAAAATTCCGATTAAGTTCTCCTCACGATTTCTTCTGATTTCCGTCAGTTTGTGGCACTGTTCCAAGCTGGAAGGTCTCCTATTGCCCTGATAAACATTCTTCCCTCAATCTACCATTAAACAGATTCGCTGATCATTCATCTCACTTCTGGTTGTGTAACACTGAAGTTACACAATGACTGCCAAGTTTTGCCCTAACAATAGAAAAATGAGATCAATCTTGCTTCAAAGGTAACAGTTTCTGAATATCAATTGCCATTATTAAGATGCAAGTTGACCAGTAACATTTAATGAGGCGGAGATAACCTGTGAATTGCAATTTGTCATAAATTGTTTGATGATTGTTTGGGTTTAGAAATGCAATCATTGCTAGTTGTCCTACCTGGCTCTCAATAGTCAAATGCCATGAGGGAATATCTGAGGTATTATCACACATTCAGGTCAATAAAGACATCAGATAAGAAAAACCATAGGGGGCGATCTTACTGGCTCCGACCGGTCGGCGTGGCGAGCCAGTAAGATCGTAAGAGAGGAGAAAAATTTGGTTTGCACCTTGTTTCTTGCCTCTTGCGATGATGCCAGCCCTGTTTGCTGGTGCGAGGCTGATTTTAATATTTAAATCTTAATTTAAATATTGGGATGCAATTGCCCGGACTCACTTACCTTAACAGCCTTGCCAGTGTAAATCCTCACTGGTGAGGATCACGTATGGTCCCCAGCAATGGGACCAGGCGTGATGGCCTCGCCGGTGAAACCAGAGACCATTGAGGCACCCCAGGTGGTCAGGGCAGAGGGAGAATTGCCCTTTGGGCAGTGCCAGCCTGACACTGCCAGCCTGGCACTGTGGCACTGCCAGCCTGACATCCTGGCACTGCCCACCAGACACCGAGCAGTGCCAAGCGGTGGGGCCTAAGGAGAGGGAGCGGAGCCTGCAGGAGACGGAGCGCATGGGGAGCTGCGCATTCTGAAATTGGGGGTTGCTGGGGCAGTGATTGACCAGTGGGGAGGTGGGTAGAGACAGTAATCTCCCAATGCACTAACGTTCTGCATTCACAATAGTGCCCTCTAGCATTCCTCAGCTGGCTTCCCAATGTCAGTAGACTCCATCCACTTACCCGACTGGTGGGAATCACATTTTGCTTCATTTTTTTCTCTACGTGTCATAAGATCGCATCTGAGAGTTCGCCCAAAAAATGGGTGCAATTCTCTGCTGTTTTCATGCTCATTCGGAACTTAGAATATTTTTGGTAATACCGTCTCCTATAGTCTTTGAGCTTGTGACATGGTGCCTGGAGTGGAGCTGTGATTGAGTTTAGAAAAGATGCAAGATAAACCATAGCTGTTGAAAGAGGAATGCCAAAACACCTGCGAAAAGCTGCTGAAGGAAAACAAAATATAGACAAGGAATCGTTAACACAAGCTGAAGTCTGCAAGGTGAGACAAGAATAGCTGTAAATTTTCCACTCCCAGCTCCTGTCGAAATGAAAGGTGATGTGTGGCAGAACTGGCAATTTTTACACTTTCAATCTCATAGTTTTGCCGTTGCCAAAGAATATAATTGAAAAGCCAGAATTGATACAAGTAGCAATATGTTTAACATTGCTGAGGAGAGATGGGTACAAATTTTATTCCACCCCAAATCAATCCAATGAGCAAAAAAAGCAGACTGCGGAAATTTTGAAAACCTTGAAGGTACATTTTGTACCCCAAGTGAATGTAACTTAAGAATGGTATGTGTTCAACATTGGGGCTCAAGGTGACAAAGAATTCGGTGATCAGCATGTGACTGCAGTAACACAGCTTACAGAATCATGCAAATTTGTGCAACTAAAAGATGATTTCATTAAGGATAAATTGTCAAGGCATAAGAGATCCTGCAGTGAAGGCAAGTCTACTGAGAGAGGAGAAAGTACATAGAATTGTTAGCGCGAGTGAACAGATACCACACCACTCGCACCCAGAGCCAAGATTGATAGCAGCACAGTTTATTATAGTGTTTTACGTCGACGGAGGTACAATCAGGACACAGACAAGACAGTCCCGAAAAGTACTCTGCTTGCCTGCCAAAACGGAGTACAGTTATAGTAACGATCTGTTTTGATATGTAAATGGTTTGTGAGTGGTTTCCTGATATAATCATCCTGTTTCAATAGGTTTGTGGGTGTGGAGTTTGATGTGTAAATGGTTTTCTTTTATAGTTATCCCGTTAATGGGTTTTCTGGTCTAGAGTTTTAATATGTAAAGTTTGGTTTAAGAGTGTGATAATTGCTTTATGTCTCTGAATTCCTTTGGACAATGGGTGTTTGATGGGATGTCAGGAAGTTTTCCAGGTCTCATGGTATTTTCTGAATAGCATATTGATGCGAGTTCCTGAGTCTTTGTCAACCTGGTTTCTGTGTTTAAAAGATGCCTGCTTGCCTTACTCACACCTTTCTGGCTGAATGCTGTCCTGTTTTGCTTCATTTATCGAGTTATAGTTTAAGAAATATTCTAATCCTAATACCCACAAAATTTATGCCCGCCTACAGTCCCCCCTGTCGGTCAAAAGTGAATTTTTGTTGTTTATTTCCTTTTCACTTTTCTAACCGATCTTTCTCCCCTTTATTATATTTTGTGTCCGGTGCTTCCTGCCTCCGTACGCTGCAGTCGTACAGTTTAGGGAAGTCCCGGAGTTTGTCAAATCATGTGTAGGCGGGAGTAATCATCCCGCTTGGTTACCTGCCCCATCATACCAATTGTTCTAACTAAGTTCTTATGTGCTTTCATTCTCTTCCGCTGGCGGTAGGTGTAACATGTAGCCAATCCCCAGGAAAGGGCTAAGATGAGTTGGATGACCACCAGTGTGTGCGATGTAATTCGAACCCAGGGGTGGATGTTTACATTTAGACCCCAGTCCCACACCTTCTGTACCCATGTTTGACTTCGTAACGCCGTCTCGGTATCTTGTTCCAAGGTTTTGATGTGTGACTGTAACCGGTGGTATAATCGGACGGAGTGTCCTACTTTAAGTCGGAGCTCCCTTAGGACTTCGGTCAGGTGTGGGATGGGGGCTTGCTCGGGTTCTTGGTAGTCTCTTAGGTTGTCTTTTAGGGGGTCTGTGGCATTAAAGGCTATGGTCTGCCTATTTCGGATATTGGTGATGTGAGCTTGACCTATAGTGACTGGCTTGCGAGGGGTAAAACAGAAGTTAGGGTCGGGGATTGGGCATGTTAATCCGTTATATGTGAATGATGTACGTGTGGTAGCTACACAGTATCTACCCCGCCCCCCGTATCCTGCCCGGGCGAAATGTGGGTCTACGGGTATAATCTCTAAGGTGCAGTCCTGTGTTCGGTTAAACCCACATTCTGCTGCCTCTCCTTGTCTCAGTGGGTGAGGACAGATGGTGACCTCTCCCCTCTGCTTGCACCCTGCGAGAGAAACACTGGACATTATGCCATGTTTGGAGATGGCCATGTTTTCGGTTATGTGGTAGCGGAGGGAAGCATTGCCCCTAACAACACCAATATTTTCAATTCGGAAGATGGGGAATGGTCCAGCGTCCTGTGTGACCGTTGGAATTAGCAGAACCATTCCTATCCCGGTGCCCTCACTAACCTCGCAGTCGGGGATTACTGGATATACTCGTGTCATCCCCTTCAGGGTCCGGTCATCCAGCACCCCCTTCTGATCTGCGAGTTGCGCTAGTTGGGCGCTGTCGATCCAATCGGGCACTTCCCCCCTGTGTACCTGGTCCAAATTGTGTCGTATTTGTGCCACCATCCACTGACCATATGCATGGCATAACTGTCCCTGTTGTACCCGGGCAGTGTCTTCCCTTTCCCTGTCTATGAGGCGATTGATAGTTCGGGCATGTGCTTCTAACACTGCAATCCCATCTAGTTGGATATGGGCGCCCGCTTCCCCTAAGAATGCTTGTTCCGCCTGCTGGTCTAATGACCGCTGTAATATGTTTTTCATTACCCCTTTCAGCTGTTCAATTTTACTGTTGAGGCCCTGGATGTCAATGGAGTTAATCATTGTGTCTCCTGTATTCAGCCCTGTGAGCATATCATTGATAATACCCCGTTTGCTTCGGTATGTGTTGGTGTTTATGTTTCCCCTGTAGTGTGTGGCCCCCATTGCGTCAATGGCCCGTTTTATGGTCTCTCTCTCTAACATCTGATACAAGTTCTGTACCCGTTCTGAGCAATGCCTGGGTACCTGGATTCCTGAAATGTCGATCAGGACAGGTACCACCTCATGTTTTACGTTGTCGTACACAATTTCCCCCTCGTTCCACAACACCAGTCCTCCCTCCGGTCCCCTGCTTTGCAAGGGACAGGGTAAGATTTCGGGCCTTGTGGTCGTGGGGGCCCGCGTTGGAAGCGGTGCAAAACATACATACAATGAGACTGCGGGAGCCTCAACAGGTCCGTAATAGCCGCAAATGTCCATGTTTGAATTCAAAGTGTCCTGTGGTCGGGCCTCTTGTGGGTTGTCGGGGAGGGCGCAGAGAGTCCCAAAAACGCACTGGTCTCTGTTCTGGAGGTCCCGCTGTTGAATGCATGTTCGGAGTCCTTCTAAAGTGCAAGTGAAGCAGATCTCGTTGATACCCGGGTAAACTTGTAGCCATGCGTTAAGATAAGTTCTACTGTTCATAGGGTCCGGTCCAGCTGGCACACAGAGTGCCTCGGATGTGTTGAAGGCTACCCCGTGGAATCGCGGGTAGATGGGGTGTTCTTCGGGTGCCACACTCGTCAGGAAGGTCGCCGCGAGGATCATCCTCCAAGTGGTCCACATGGTTCTGGAGAGGGGTTGGGGGAGGATATATAAAACCTGGTGGCCGCCAGTCGTTAGGTTCATATTAGGTGATGAACTTGTCTTACTTATCTTATTCTTATTTCTATCTACATATATACATTCATGCCTCGGTTGGCATATAGTTCCTTTAGTGTTGGAAAATAAAGGTTGTTATTTCGATTTCCGCTGTAAGGACAAAGATGGTTAAGGGCCAATACGTGGAGTGGACGGAGCATCCTCTGTCCTTTCAGTCAGTCTGCTCTGTCCTCTTTCCCCGTGGTGATAGGATTTTACTTGCGACCAATGTTTCCATCGGCCTTTTCCTTTCACATCGACACACGCACATGTATCGCTGGTAAGGATAACCTCGTGGGGTCCCATCCATTTCGGTGCAAACCCGGGTCGGTCTGGGCAATCCGAATCAAAACCCTATCCCCTACTCGAGGGAGGGTGGGGGTATGACTGACATTTTCCTTTTTAGCCTGGTCTCTAATGGCTTGCTGGTCCCTGGCTGTGTGGTGCAGGTCTCGGAGTTGTGAATCTAAGTGTTGCACATATCGTTTGAGCTTGTCCCGGAGGGGTGTCATTTCTTCCCCTCCCACGGCGATGTTTTCGGGGAGTCGCATTGCTCTCCCGGTCATTAGTTCGAACGGGGTGAGCCCTATGGTTCGACCTGGGGTGGCCCGTAGGCGCATCAGGATACAGGGAAGGACATCTACCCACCCCTGACCTGTTTCTGCGATAGTTTTTGCTATCGTGTTCTTGAGGGTGCGATTCATTCTCTCTACCATTCCAGCACTCTGGGGGTGGTATGGTATATGGAACCGCTGTCGGATCCCTAAGGTTTTACATGCGTGTTTCATTACCTTGCCTGTGAAGTGTGTCCCCCCGCTGCGGTAATGAATCCGCGCCTATTCCATGCTATCATATAGTCGTGAACCACCCCGAACGCATATTGACTGTCCGTGTATATGTTTACCCTTTTGTCCCTTCCTGCGCTAAGGGCCTTTGTTAATGCTATAAGCTCGGCCACTTGAGCAGAGGTCTCCCCCCTTTTACCAATCGCTGGATAGGTTCTGCTATGGATGCAAACTGATCGATGAAATTCCGACAGTAATTAAAGAGTCCCATTACCCTACGCACCCCCCTAACTGTGTTCGGACGGGTCATGTTGGCAATTGCTGTTTTTCGGTCCGTGGGAAGGGTTTTCTTTCCCTGACTTATGTAATGCCCCAGATATCGGACCTCTGGTTTTGCGAGTTGTGCTTTGGTTGGGTTAACCTTAAATCCTGCTGTTTGTAAGCCCCGCAGGATTACTGACAGGGCTCCCAAATGCCCCGTCGGGTTAGTGGAGGCGATCAAGATGTCATCCACATATTGGAGAAAAGCGCTCTCATAGGGGGATAAGTTACAATTTTCGAGGGCTTTGCTCATAACCCGGTGGAATATGTTGGGGCTATTGTGGAATCCCTGGGGGAGACGGGTCCAGGTGTACTGTCTACCTCCACAGGTGAAGGCAAACTTCTCCTGGGAGTCTGGGTGGAGTGGAATTGACCAGAATCCGTTTGCTATGTCCAGCACGGAGAAGATACAATATTCAGGTCGCAGTCCGTTAAATATAGTGGCCGGGCTCGCAACGATAGGGTGTTCCTTTGGGGTGACCTTATTCAGGGCGGTATAGTCGATGGTTAGTCGGTAGTTCCCGTCTGGCTTACGGACGGGCCACATCGGGGAATTTGTGTGGGACACGGTGGGTCTCAGGATGCCCCGTTTAACCAAAGCCTGGACGATTGTTTCGGTTGCCTGTAACGCCTCGGGTTTTATGGGATATTGTTTATGAGGGGCATGGGCTGGTCCTTGTATTTGTAAAGGAAGGATTGTGACGAGACCGCAGTCTTGCTTGCCTGTAGCCCAGACCCGGGGTAGTGCTTGACATAAGAGTCCCACTAGTCCCTCCTTCTTCCAGTCTCGGGCCGTCGGAGCCGGAGCCCCCATGCCTATGGCTGCTACGTTCTTATTAGGGACCCAGTATCCTTGGATCCCGCTCTTGTGTTCTTTCCTTGCCGTCCACAGCAGGCGCTTATTGAAAGCGTCCACCACTGCTCCTAACTCTCCCAGGAGGTCTATTCCCAAAATTGTCCCTTCTTCATTTGGGCCCACCCAGAAGTGTACGGGGAGTATGATCCCCTCTACCTCAAGTAACACTGCTTCGCTCTGATATGCTATAGTCCTATCCCCCCCTATTCCTACTACTACTATGGAACGGTGGGTGGTGGGTAGTGCCATGTTGGTGAGGGATATTGAAGCCCCCGTATCTATTAATATTTTGCATCGCCGGCCCCCTAACGATGCATTCACCCAGATACGGGGGTCCGTTCCCGGGGCGGGGGCCGATGCCACTCATGCAGATTTTTGTGCCGCCAAGGTTTGTATAATGTCCAGCAGCTGCTGGTGGCTGAGGTGCGCTGGGTCCGAAACCACCTCGTTCTCCCTTATATCTGGGGCGCTTGCCGGGGTTTTCTCCAGTCTCTTCGGGGGCGCTCCCTTTCTCCTTGGGATCCTTCTGTCTTTGCAGGTAGATTCGGTGTGTCCGATTCTGCCGCACTTATTACATGTATTAGGAGGGTGCGGGATTATAGCTCGGCATTCCCTTTTGAAATGGCCTAATTCCCCGCACCTGTAGCAATGTCCTCCTTCAGTTCCTACCGCTGATATCCCTACTCTGGCGCCCTGTGTTTTCCTTTGCTGGTTGTCTACAGTGACAGCCCAGTTTTCTAATTCATTGAAGGTGTTAAAGTTTACCAATCCTGTCTTTAGGATAGCTTGGTGTGCTGGGCTCAGCCCATCCCTATATAACCGGAGGAATGCCGGATTCTGTCTATCTGCATCTGGCATTCCTCCGTGGGCTACAAAGGCATCGAATTTTCGTCGCCCGTATTCCTGAGCCCCTTCCTCCTTTTTCTGCGTTACTCCTACTATTACACTCCAACTCACGGGGACCTCCCCCATGGTCAGGATGATATCGTTTTTAAAGCCTGTCAGAGCCTGTTCCTGCTCCCGGCGGCTCCCGTCTAGGTCTGCACACCAAGTCCCATTCTGGTGTTCTGCCCGGAGCCGAGCCCAGTGATTCTCGGGCATCTTGGCTCTTACTAACCCTGCTATATCTCGGTTGTGTAAGTTGTGGCACAGTTGCATCCCTTTCATCTTTTGCCAAAAAATTACGTTACTGTGCCTGGGCTGCAGGGTTGGGAGCTTTTCTAGTAATTTCATAGTGCCCCCTGGCGAGAGTGACACATAAGTCATTTTAATTTGGGCCTGCCTTCCTCGCCCGTCTCTCCCTTGTCCCCCTGGGATACATTCGATCTTAAGAGGTGCTGCTTTGGCGTTTGGGGGATCGGTGGTTACCGGGGGACTCCCCCCTGTTTTAATCATGCTTTTAATTAGGTTCTTGTTTTTATCTGCTAGATAGCGGGTGAGGGACCCTTCCGGCCCCCATTCAAAAATGGTCTCAATGCTATCCATGTCGAATCTCTTAGCTAAGATCAGTGGTGTACTAATCCTGGTTTGGTGCTTCCCACAGATACTTGTGTAGGTATCCCTGGGGTTCCTGGTTTGGTGTTTCCACTGTCAGTACCTTTAAACCTTCAGCAGTAACACGCAGAGCCCGTCCTGCATGTAACGGGGAGATCACCGCTCACAGAGACAGGGGGGGCTCTGACCACGACTACAGGGGCCGGGGGCCACTCTTTCCTGACCAAATCCTACCGCTAAATCAATCCACAGAGGCTCGCCGTTTCCCTATCTCCCCGGGAATCACCCTGACCTGGGTGCGGACAAGCGTGGGATTGACCGCAGGTAGGAGTTCCCCCGGCGTGTAGCCGTTCTTTCGCGCTACCAGAGGTCTCCTGCTTGTAGTGCCCGAAGCACTCACAGAGGCTCCAGACTTAGTAGCGCCCGGACATGTAGCAGACTCCTCGCGGATCTGTTTCCAGTGGCCCAGACTTTCGCGCCTGCAGAGGTCCTACCCGACTTGCAGCGCCTGGACTTAAACCGAACTTCGTGAGTCCGCGTTCATTGGCCCTAACCCTGGACGTCCTCCCGGCCTCCCGGCCACTTAACCCTTGTCTTCCTTAGGTACCTTTTGGGTCAGCTAATGTCTGGTCGGGTCCGCTGTCAGGGATACGCGGAATGCAACAGTACACAATCAATTACAATTCGCGACCCCGCTCACCCGCCCAAAGAAGAACCTACCCCGCTGTGCAGCTCTCGATCGGGCTCTGTTCACAAGTTCAGATCGCGGCAGCCGTGGAACACCGCTGGCACTGGGAATTCCCGCGGACTTTAAATGAGTAAAGATACTCACCCAGTGTTTGAGAGGCGATGTTCCAGCGGCGGTCACCATCCCGGACGAGCCCCCAATTGTTAGCGCGAGTGAACAGATACCACACCACTCGCACCCAGAGCCAAGATTGATAGCAGCACAGTTTATTATAGTGTTTTACGTCGACGGAGGTACAATCAGGACACAGACAAGACAGTCCCGAAAAGTACTCTGCTTGCCTGCCAAAACGGAGTACAGTTATAGTAACGATCTGTTTTGATATGTAAATGGTTTGTGAGTGGTTTCCTGATATAATCATCCTGTTTCAATAGGTTTGTGGGTGTGGAGTTTGATGTGTAAATGGTTTTCTTTTATAGTTATCCCGTTAATGGGTTTTCTGGTCTAGAGTTTTAATATGTAAAGTTTGGTTTAAGAGTGTGATAATTGCTTTATGTCTCTGAATTCCTTTGGACAATGGGTGTTTGATGGGATGTCAGGAAGTTTTCCAGGTCTCATGGTATTTTCTGAATAGCATATTGATGCGAGTTCCTGAGTCTTTGTCAACCTGGTTTCTGTGTTTAAAAGATGCCTGCTTGCCTTACTCACACCTTTCTGGCTGAATGCTGTCCTGTTTTGCTTCATTTATCGAGTTATAGTTTAAGAAATATTCTAATCCTAATACCCACAAAATTTATGCCCGCCTACAGAATCATAGAATCCTACAGTTCAGTAGGAGGCCTTTTGGCTCATTGAGTCTGCACCGATCACAATTCCACCCAGTCCTATCGCCACAATCTCATGCATTTACCCTAGCTAGTCCCCCTGACACTAAGGGGCAATTTAGCATGGCCAATCCACCAAACCCGCACATCTTTGGATTGTGCAAGGAAACTGGAGCATCTGGGGGAAACCCATGCAGACACAGGAGAATGTGCAAACTCCACACAGACAGTGACCCAAGCCAGGAATCGAACCCAGTCCCTGGTGCTGTGAGGCAGCAGTGCTAACCACTGTGCCACCATGCCGCTCAGTTACTCTCAAGTCAACGATAGACGTGTACAGAACCCCAGAGGATATAAAGCTAGAGCACATGTTTGGCAGAACAGACTGAGGGACAAATCATGCTGAGATACATTCCAGGCTGAAAGAGCAGAACAATCATGGGCAGGATGCAAATACTGTGGAAGAGATCATACAAAGGAAAAGAAGGATTGTCGAGTGTGGGGGAAACAGTGTTTTAATTGCAGGAAGCTGAATCATTTCACATAGTTTGGCTAGAAAGAAGCAACCCAAGCCTATACCGATGGCAACTGGAGAGGTATCAGCTGAAAAGCCGAATGAAGCAACATGCAATAGGTTGGCACCATCAAGTGATAAATCCTTTGTGACTGTTAGAATGATGATTGCAGAAGGAGAGCATCAGGTGAACAGCGAATATCAGATAGACACTGGTATATCATGCAACATCATGACCTTCACAGACCTGTGCAAAGTGACTCGACATGGCGATCCAAAAATGTAGCCCTCAAAAGTAAGGTTGAGGTGATGCGATGGCATGACACTCATACCAAGAGGACAAATCAGTCTGTGAGCCCAATGCACTGGCAAGAAGGAAGATCTGGAGTTCCAGATTATAGACGCTACACAACAGCCACTCATCTCAGCTGAAGCAAATCTGAAACTTGGGCTGGCAGTGTGTCACAGCAAAACCATTCATTGCTAAACAGAACTAGAGGAGCATAAAGATGATTTACAGAGTTTGGATGTCTATCAGGATAATATCATTTCAAAGTAGATGGGAGTGCAAGACCAATAGAGTTAGCAAGGAAGTGATAACTCCTACAAACTGGATTAGCTGCACGGTAGCAGTGAAACACGCTGGAAAGCTGTGAGTATGCTGGGATCCAAAGAATCTAAATAAAGCTTTAAAGAGATCTCATGACCCCATTGAAAGAATGTTGCCACAACTTGCCAAGGCAAAGGTATTTACTACCCTCGATGTGAAGGATGGTTATTGGCAAGTGAAGCTGAATGAAAGCAACAGCAGTCTAACGCCATTCTGGATGCCATTGGAAGATACAGATGATAACCTGCCATTTGGAAGAATATCAACACAGACAACATTAGATAGTCAGTGATCTTCTCAGAGTGGATGATCTACTAGTCTATAGATGTGGGGATACAATGGAAGAAACCGTAGCTGAACATGATCAGAATTTAATACGATTGCTGGAGGGAGCTTGGCAGCTTGAAGCCGAAGAGTGAAAAAAGTGCAACTGAAGATGCTTGAATTAAAGCAGATAGGTGACATATTGATGACAAAAGGTCTTTGGATGGATCCGAATAAGGTGAGAGCTGTAACAATGCTGCAGCAATCAACAGACATGAAATCAGTGCATCAATTTGTTGGCTTGTGAACTATCCAGCAAAATATTTGCCCAGTTTGTTGTCAGAGTGTGAGCCACTGCCAAGAAGGTGCAGTGGGGCACAGAACAAGGAGCAGCATTCACTGGAACCAAACAACTAGTGACAACAACATCAGTGCTGCAGTAATATATCAATGATTACTGATATCAAGGATATCATAGAATCTCTACAGTGCGGAAAGAGGCCATTCAGCCCATCGAGTCTGCACTGACTCTCTGACAGAGTACCTCCCCTAGGCCCTTTTCCCCACCCTATACCTGTAACCCCACACATTTACCATCACTATTCCATCTAACCTACACATCTCGGAACATTAAGGGGCAATTTAGCATGGCCAATCTATCTAACCTGCATATCTTTGGGCTGTGGGAGGAAACTGGAACACCCAGAGAAACCCTGCGCACTCAGGGGGAGAATATGCAAACTCCATGCAGACAGTCATCGGAGGCCGGAATTGAATCTGAGTCCCTGGAGTTGTGAGGCAACAATGCTAACCACTGTGTACAGTCACCTTACAGTGAGACACCAGCGAGACAGACCTTGGAGCAAGTTTACTGCAGCAAGGACAGCCAGTTGCATTTGCATCCAAGGCACTAATGTAAGCTGAATGGTGTTATGTACTGACTGAGAAAAGCTCCTGGCTATTGTGTTTGCTCGTGAGCATTTTAATACCTGCTTGGGAGAGACAAAATAACAGTCGAGTCTGACCACAAGCCACTTCAAAGGAATTTTATTAACCTGCTCCTATCTGATCCAAAGTATCAGCAAAGAATATTACTTCACTTACATTGATGTCATCTGGGCGTGACATCCAAACAGGTGAAATGTATATTGCTGACATGCTGTCAAGAACAGCATTCCCCATGAAGAAAGTTAAGGATGCTGAAACAGAATGTGAAATCTTCCAGATTCAACGCGAGGCAATAGCTTGACATATTCTGGAACTTATTAACCCTGCCAAGAAATTGAATCTGACAGATAAGCATCTTAGTCAAATCAAGCAAACTACCCAACAAGATGCAACTCCCAAAGTGCAACAAGAGGTACTGATGAGGATTGCTTCAAGGATACGTTTATGGTGAAAAGAGCATATTGGACATAGAGGTGAATTGACAGCCCAAGTTGTACAAAGAAAATAGAGTCATTATCCCAAAGGAGATGTGAGGAAAGACGCTGAAGCACATCTATACAAACCACCAAGGAATTGAATCAAGTCAGGGAAAGGCAAGAGAAGTGCTCTACTGGCTAAACATGAGTAATGAAATTAACAATCACATCTGCCAGTGGGGTGCTTGTAATGAGAACAAGCTAAACAAGCTAGAGAGTCGTTCATGATGCATGGCATCTCAGACAGACAATGGATGAAGCTAGGAGTAGACCTCTTCACTATAGCAGAAACTGATTACCTTATCACTGTAGACTATTATTCTGACTACTGGGAGTTAGACCAGCTGACATCAATGATGATGGGGGAGGTAGTAAGTTGCTTGAAAGCACACCAGTCATTATGACATTCCGGCATTGTGATAAATGGCCTTAGGACCGTGAGTGAACAATTCAGCCAATTCATAAATGATTGGGAAATTCAACACTAATCATAATCTCCTCACTATTCCCAAACAAATGGATAGGCTGAGGTTGCAGTGAAAATCATCAAAGGAATCATCAATTGAGCAAATCTAATACAGATGTATATAAGGCAATCCTCGAGTGGAGAAATACACTGACTGAAGGCATGGAAAGTGGTCCAGGCCAAAGACTAATGTCACATCACACACAAACTACTCTTCCAATAGCAAAAAAGCTACTGAAACCACAAGTTTTTTTTTAATTCGTTCGTGGGACATGGGCGTCACTGGCTGGCCAGCATTTATTTGCCCATCCCTAGTTGCCCTTGAGAAGATGATGGTGAGCTGCCTTCTTGAATCACTGCAGTTCATGTTCTGTGGGTTGACCCGCAATGCCATTAGGGGGGGAATTCCAGGATTTTGACCCAGCGACTGCGAAGGAACAGCTATATGTTTCCAAGTCAGCATGGTGAGTGGTTTGGAGGGGAACTTGCAGGTGGTGGTGTTCTCATGTATCTGCTGCCATTGTCCTTCTAGATGGAAGTGGTCGTGGGTTTGGAAGGTGCTGTTTAAGGTTTGGTGAATCGTTGCAGTGCATCTTGTAGATAGTACACACTGCTGCTACTGAGCGTCAGTGGTGGAGAGATTGAATGTTTGTAGATGTGATGCCAATAAAGCGGGCTGCTTTGTCCTGGATGGTGCCAAGCTTCTTGAGTGCTGTTGGAGCTGCACCCATCCAGGCAAGTGGGGAGTATTCCATCACACTCCTGACTTGTGCCTTGTAGATGGTGGACAGGCTTTGGGGAGTCAGGAGGTGAGTTACTCGCCGCAGTATTCCTAGCCTCTCACCTGCTCTTGTAGCCATTGTGTTCATGTGGTGAGTCCAGTTGCGCTTCTGGTCAATCGTAACCCCAAGGATGTTGACAGCGGGGGATTCAGTGATGGTTACACTGTTGAATGTCAAGGGGCAGTGGTTAGAATGTCTCTTGTTGGTGATGGTCATTGCCTGGCATTTGTGTGGCACGAATGTTATTTGCCACTTGTCAGCCGAAGCCTGGATATTGTCCAGATCCTGTTGCATTTGAACATGAACCGCTTCAGTATTTGAGGAGTCGTGAATGGTGCTAAACATTGTGCAATCATCAGCGAACATCCGCACTTCTGACCTTATGATGGAGGGAAAGTCATTGATGAAGCAGCTGAAGATTGTTGGGCCTTGGACACAATCCTGAGGGACTCCTGCAGAGATGTCCTGGAGCTGAGATGACTGACCCTCCACAACCACAACCATCTTCCTATGTACCAGGTATGACTCCAACCAGCGGAGAGTTTGCCCCCTGATACCCATTGATTCCAGTTTCGCTCAGACTCCTTGATGCCACACTCGGTCGAATGCAGCCTTGATGTCAAGGACTGTCATTCTCGCCTCACCTCTGGAATTCAGCTCTTTTGCCCATGTTTGAACCAAGGCTATAATGAGGTCAGGAGCTGAGTGACCCTGGCGAAACCCAAACTGGGCATCACTGAGCAGGTTATTGCTGAGCAGCTGCTGCTTGATAGCACTGTTGATGACCCCTTCCAACACTTTACTGATGATCGAGAGTAGACTGATTGGGCGGTAATTGGCTGGGTTGGATTTGTCCTGCTTTTTGTGTACAGGACATACCTGGGCAATTTTCCACATTGTTGGGTAGATGCCAGTGTTGTAACTGTACTGGAAGAGCTTGGCTCAGGGAGCGGCAAGTTCTGGAGCACAAGTCTCCAGTACTATTGCTGGAATGTTATCAGGGCCCAGTGCCTTTGCAGTATCCAGTGCCTTCAATCGTTTCTTGATATCACGTGGAGTGAATTGAATCGGCTGGAGGCTGGCATCTGAGATGCTGGGGACCACTGGAGGAGGCCGAGATGGATCATCCACTCAGCACTTCTGGCTGAAGATTGCTGCGAATACTTCAGCCTTATCTTTTACACTGATCTGCTGGGCTCCTCCATCATTGAGGATGGGAATATTTGTGGAGCCTCCTCTTCCAGTGAGTTGTTTAATTGTCCATCACCATTCTTGACTGGTTGTGGAAGGACTGCAGAGCTTAGATCTGATCCATTGGTTGTGGGATCGCTTAGCTCTGTCTATCACTTGTTGTTTTTGCCATTTGGCATGCAAGTAATCCTGTTTGGTAGCCTCACGAGCTTGACATCTCATTTTTAGGTATGCCTGGTGCTGCTCCTGGGATGCCCTCCTGCACTCTCCATTGAACCAGGATTGATCCCCTGGCTTGATGGTAATGGTTGAGTGCGGGATATGCTGGGCCATGAGGTTGCAGATTGTGCTGGAGTACAATTCCGCTGCTGTTGATGGTCCACAGCGACTCATGGATGCCCAGTCTTGAGCTACTAGATCGGTTCGAAGTCTGTCCCATTTAGCACGGTGATAGTGCCACACAACACGATGAAGGTTATTCTCAATGTGAAGGTGGAACTTCGTCTCCACAAGGACTGTGCAGTGGTCACTCTTACCGATACTGTCATGGGCAGATGCATCTGCAGCTGGCAGATTGGTATGGATGAGTTCAAGTATGTTATTTCCTCTTGTTGGTTCCTTCACCACTTGCTGCAGACCCAGTCTAGCAGTTGTATCCTTTAGGACCCGACCAGCTCGATCAGTAGTGCTGCTGCTGAGCCACTCTTGGTGGTGGACATTGAAATCCCCCATCCAGAGTACATTTTACGCCCTTGCCACCCTCAGCGCTTCCTCCAAGTGTTGTTCAAGTTGGAGGAATACTGATTCATCAGCCGAAGGAGGACTGTACGTGGTAACCAGTAGGAGGTTTCCTTGTCCATGTTTAACCTGAAGCCATGAGACTTCATGGGGACTGGAGTCAATGTTTAAGGGCTCCCAGGGCAACTCCCTCCCGACTGTATACCACTGTGCCGCCACCTCTGCTGGGTCTGCCCTGTCGGTGGGACAGGACATATCCAGGGATGGTAATGGTGGTGACTGGGGTGTTATCCATAAGGTATGATTCCATGAGAACGACTGTGTCCAGCTGTTGCTTGACTAGTCTGTGAGACAGCTCTCCCAATTTTGGCACTAGCCCCCAGATGTTAATAAGGAGGACTTTGCAGGGTCAATGGGGCTGTTTGTTTTGCCGTTGTCTTTTCTGATGCCTAGGTCGATGTCAGATGGTCTGTCTGGTTTCATTTCTTTGTTGAGACTTTGTAGTGATTGCTACAACTGAGTGGCTTGCTGGGCCATTTCAGAGGGCAGTTGAGAGTCAACCACATTGCTGTGGATCTGGAATGACGTATAGGCCAGACCAGGTAAGATGGCGGATTTTCTTCCCTAAAGGGCAAGGTGGGTTTTTCTGACAATCGACAGTGGTTTCATGGTCATCAGTAGATTCTTAATTCCAGATATTTTTTATTGAATTCAAATTCCATCATCTGCCGTGGGAGGGATTCAAACCCAGGTCTCCATAACATTATTGGGGTTTCTGGATTAATAGTCAAGTGATAATCCCATTAGGCCATCGCCTGATTGCTATTCGGCTTTTAATTTAAACACCTTCCAAGCATTCCAGTTTAATGAGACAAACAAGAACAGTAATCAACTCTTTAATTCATTCAACAATCTCTCCCTTTATTTAACACCTCAGGTACCAACCCAAATGTAAACAGTTGCAACTCATTAGCTCTTTTACTGAACTTTAACTTTTAACTGCAGATTAATGTTAACTGAACATTAACTTTATTATCTAACTGAAAATAAATACCACTGAGTTTAGGAAAAACCTTGGCCAAGAAATATCTTCAATGTAGAATCTATCTTCTTCTCTAAAACATCCTTCAGGGCACATGTCTAACAACGGTTAGTCTCTATAGAGTTGTCGCTGGCAAACAAAGGACTGCAGTGCCTTTTATCCATAAATCCTCCACTTGCTTCCAGAAGATTCTCTGTCATCCAGACAACTGTATAACCAGAGATCGATCACACGGTTCGAATATCCAATGAAATTACTTGCAAATGATGCCATTACGCTTTACTTCACATGACATGTACCACATAATGACAATAAAATTTGAGGCCATGATGTCTGTTCAAATGTAAACAACTTCCCTTATTTAGTCAACACAGGAAGCTTCAGATCACAGTTCCCAGACCAGATACCTGACTCAGAGCAACTTTACGACCTGCATCTGGTTTTAATTATAAGTTGAGCAAAAATCCCAGCATGCTTAATTCCCCATTAGAATAGCCATTTTAAAGCAAATATTGACATTATTGTTGTTAAATCATTGTTGTAGCTGTTCTTTGTCCATCTACATGATGAAAGGCGTGAGTGAAGAAAATCAAGGTGAAGCAGTAGACAGCCAAATTTCACTTTGACAAAACTGCCAAACCATTGCCAGAGCTGCACCTTGGAGAGCACATCAGGCTCCGAATCTTCAGTGCTCTCAACAGGAGTCACATAGTAACCTAGGACATGTGTGGATCATGTGACCTCAATCTTACGCAGTGGTAGTGGGTGACCAAATGAACTGGTGCAAGCACAGGCATATACAAACAGTGAGGCAAGCTGCTCCTTCACTGCGGGCGGGTGGTCAACCAGGAAGAGGAGATCTCACCAACTGCACAGGCATAAAAAACCCATCACTCTGAGGTCCACCAGTGCCCAACAACAGAAATGGAACAACAGCAGCAGTTTCCACGGCAACAAGTGCCACAGGAATGACACTCCCCAGGAAGGCACATCATTCAGATGAACAGCCAATGATATTGTGTATGTGTACCATGAAGTGACCAGCCTGATTTAATGACTTATACATATGCAGAGAGTAATGAGAATAACAAACAGCATGAGAACAATTGTGGTACAGTGGGTGATTCCCAGTCACACATGATAGTACATGATTAGTTGTCTGTTGGTTATTTATGGAAAGGGGGATGTTTGGGTTTCGAAATGCAATCATTGGGCCCGATTTTACCAAAACGGGCGCAAAATCACGGTAAAGTTGGGCATCGGGCCTTTAACGCGGTGCACACCCGTCCTAACAGAGCGCGGCTTTACCAACACCCGGATCGGGCGGCCTGCCGATTTAAATGCATTTGTTTGCATTTAAATCGACTTAATGAAGCGCGCGCCCAACTCTACCACCAAATCCCACTTTACCACCGTGCGGCTCAATCCACGTCTGCATTTTTAATGACCTGGTAAATAAAAGTCGGAAGCCGGAGCTTCCTCAGTGAGGGTTGGCGAGGAGGTAGGCGCGTTGCGTTCGGAGGCTCCCCGGTACTTACGCGTGTCTTGAGTGGCGGCCATTCCGCTGTCCCGGGTCCGTGGCGTCTCTGCGAGTGTGTGGGGGGGAGGGAGGGCTGTTGCTGCGCACGAACTCCGATGTCCTCAGGTCCTGCAGTGCAGCTCACTTCAGGCTGAAGGCTGAAAATGTGCACACAGTGCAGATAGCACTGCTGCAGCCTTCCAATGTTACCAGGGGCTGCGACTGTGTGCAGCATGTAGCTGGGGGGCATGGGGGGCTGTGACTGTCGATGGATATCTGGTTGGGGGGGGGGAGGATGGGGGGACGGATGGACTTGGGAGAATCTTGCAAACTGCAAATAATGTAGCATCCTCTTTGTGCTGCCTAATTATCTATGAGAAAGGTAATTAAACTACAGTGTCCTAGTGAGCAATTAGTGACCTGTATAATACATTTGTGATCTGTAACTGGATTGTTGATGCTCAAATGTTCGGAGTCCTGTGGTGAACTTGGCAGAATTGTCCCCATGGTGGAACTTGGTTGGAAATAAGATTCAAGGAGATTATTACATCTGGGAAACCAACCACAGTGAAAAGAAGCTTGTATTGGCAACTCTTCTCTCACATTCCATGGCAGATGTGCCCCTGCTTATGAATGTGACTTGCATGGGCAACGTTGGGTGCAGCTAATCTGCCTCTGGAGCAGCCTTGGATCCTTTGTCATCTTGTTTTCATCTGAACATTGCACAGAATTAGAGGAATTCCCTTTGGAAGATAATGTCAAAATTATAATCGCAGGAACTAAAAACCTGACAGTCAAAAATCTGGGATAATATTTCAAAATGTATATCCCCCCATCCATGTTCTGGAATATTATCCCAGATTTTTGACTGTCAGGTTTTTAGTCCCTGCGATTATAACTTTGACATTATCTTCCAAAGGGAATTCCTCTAATTCTGTGCAATGTTCAGATGAAAACAAGATGAAAGAAAGGATCCAGGGCTGCTCCAGAGGCAGATTAGCTGCACCCAACGTTGCCCATGCAGGTCACATTCATAAGTAGGGGCACATCTGCCATGGAATGTGAGAGAAGAGTTGCCAATACAAGCTTCTTTTCACTATGGTTGGTTTCCCAGATGTAATAATCTCCTTGAATCTTATTTCCAACCAAGTTCCACCACGGGGACAATTCTGCCAAGTTCACCACAGGACTCTGAACATTTGAGCATCAACAATCCAGTTACAGATCACAAATGTATTATACAGGTCACTAATTGCTCACTAGGACACTGTAGTTTAATTACCTTTCTCATAGATAATTAGGCAGCACAAAGAGGATGCTACATTATTTGCAGTTTGCAAGATTCTCCCAAGTCCATCCGCGCCCCCCCCCCCCCCTCTCTGCTCTCTCTGCTGTTTTGCATTTCGCACCCGGGCGCGCTGCTTTGGATTTTTTCGAACTGCGCATGCGCAGTTCACAACTCAGATCGGTCCGCCAGCGCTAAGCAACGCCGACAGCGCGCATCGGGCCAGAGCCGGCAAAACACGTATGGGCGCGCTGCAAAGAGGATTCCGGGCTTGGATCCATATTACACCCGGATCCTGCCCTTAGGCTCCGATTGGTAAAATCGGGCCCATTATTGTTGCCAGGATTCTCCGGCCTCCTGCAGCATTTTTTCCAATGGCAGGAGGCAGCGCACAAATTGTCCGGCAGCGGGATCTTCCGGTTTCCACCACTGTCAGTGGGATTTCCCATTGATTCCACCCCATGCTGTCGGGAAGCATACAGGATTGACTCTGTGTGCTAATTGTTAGCAACCACCAATTCTTTCAGAATGTGAACTATTTCACACGTGGAGTCTCATTCCTTCAAGCACTGATTGTTTTAGAAGATTTAAATTTTCAATTTATTTCTCTCTTCTCATTTTCTCTCTGTCCTCATTCAATGTTTGTTTCCCTCTCTTTAGGCCAAATTTTCCCAAGAGCATAACAGACACCACATTGTGATCATTTCCAGCTACTGACCACCGACCGCCCCCCCCCACCTCCCCCCCCCCCCACCGCCCCCCCCCCCCCCCCCCACCCCCCCCCCCCCCCCCCCCTCCCCCCCAGCCCCCCGGCCCCCCAGCCTCCTCTAAGTTGTTGAGCAACATCTGACTGAATTTTTGGGGAGATGACTTCATTGTGATCAGCGAGCACTTGATTAGAAACAAAGCTAGACACGGCCAGTCGCAGTTACAAACACCTCCAGCTGTAAAGTTTCCTTGCCATTTTACAGTGACTTAGACTGACCCTCCCCCCGCCTTCTCCAAGGCACACCATCCCACTGCCCCCGCCCTCCCACTGCCAGCCCCAAAAAGCCCTGCTTTCATTATGGCAAGGCAGTGGCAATGCATGCATTCCTCTTTGCTGTTTTCCTTTTTTCTACAATGGATTGGCTGGTTACTGCTTTAGTCAATGGCTCCCCATTGTGCAGTCATCTCGTATGCTTGAAAGAGGGCTATGGACACAAGGTGTGGTCTGTGTGTCTCTGACAGCATTGTACCTCTTTGGCAAAATACCTCTCAATTGCTTACTTAATTACTTTAATTTGCTGTTCACCACTTGCGGGCGAGAAGCTGTTCTCCGTGAGTAGCCACCTCCTGTAAAATTGAGCCAAGGTTACAATGTGTTGGGCAACTTGCATTTCATCCTCTTCTGCAAAATTACTGGCGCATCTGCCTCTGCTCTGGGGCAAAATTCAGCCCTTTATTTCTCCTTCTGCACCTGATTTGATTCTAATACATCTTCTCTCAGTCTTCCCTCTGTTTCTTAAAACTCATTTGTTAAAGAATTACACTGTTTGCATCATCATTCTCCAAGCTCCCAGATACCATTTGCCCTTTACCATGTCATGGTCAGCTCCCACTTCCAGGAACTTTGTGGACAAAACCTTTTATATGTAAATGTGCAAGAATAACTTTAAATAAAATGACAGAGATGCTCCACTCCAGCAACATCTAACCCATTGTAATTTGTTGTTTGTTCAATGTAATTATATACATGCTTTTTTTATAACTTGCAATAAAAGTTCAAAACCCAGCGCAATTTTGCTCAATGATATCTTGTTTTAATGACTCTTAAGGAACACTGATAATAACTTGGTTGAAATTTTCAGGAATGGGTTTGAGAAAAATTAAGCTTCACATTCAACAGTGATCAATTATGAGAATAATTAATAAATGAAAATGATGATGATGCCAATGATGCCATCTCTGTGAAAGAGTTTATAAAATATTAGCATGTGTCCTTCAGAAAACCTGATGCAAACTTAAAAGCCGAATTCTCCGACCTCGCCCACGGCTGGGATTCTCCCCCTACTGCAGTGAATGGAGTTTTGGCAGAGCGCCAAATTCTCCGTTCTCACTGGCAATGGTGACAGGGTGAAGGAGATCGGAGAATCCCGGCCAAAGTATTTCAGTAAAACCTGGAAATTCTAGTTTGATTTTTTTTTCTGCTCATTTGTGAAGTCTGACACCAACTGCATTCACTATGGACAAACCAATAATTCAAGAAAACTGGTCTTTATTTACAGTGAATTGTGATCAATAAATATTTGATAACAGGTACATCAGTATGCACAATTTCTGTCGTTTGCAAAAATAATCAGTCATGCCAGATTTAAGCAGAACATGTTTGAAGGAGATAAGGTTAAGTGAGGTCAGCAGTTTTGAAATATTTACTGGACAATGGAAGATTGCAGCCTTGTCATATCTGGCTGACAAAATACTAGTGAGACTTCGAGAAATCAATTCTCTGGAAGTTTCTTATTGTGGCCTGCAATTAATACAGAGCTCTCCAGGACTCTGGCGTATTTTACAACATGCCATTGCCTATCTACTGCCAAGAATCTGAACAGCAGCATGATTCAGGGTTACTCACCAGAGTTAACAAGCTGGATGTGAGTTTTATTGGTCCATTAAATTAGAGATTACACAAACCCTGTTTAAAATAATCATAACAGGTGCATTGTTGTGCTTGTATTTATATATATCCATGCTTTTTGACCTCACGGGTCTTTCCTCTGGGTAATAAAGTAAAGCTTAACACAAAAGATTTTTGCTAAGTTACAAAGCAACGGAGCAGTTGCCATAGAAACGATGGTGACTAAACCCAGCTTTTCACTGTCACAGAGTACTGAGAGGCTCAAGGCAAATCTCAGAGCAAGCATAATGCACCAGAGACTCCACCACCAGATTTCTCAGTTCTTTCACACCCCTGAAAGTTTACATAGAAACATAAAGCAGGAGTAGGCCATTCGGCCCTTCAAGCCTGCTCTGCCATTCATTATGATTATGGCTGATGAAATTCAATATGCTGATCCTCCTTCCCTCCCATACCCCTTGATCCCTTAACCCTAAGAGCTAAATCCAATTTCTTTTCAAAATCACACAGTGGTAGTGAATTCCACACATTCACCACCCTCTGGGTGAAGAAATTTCTCCTCAGCTCAGTCCTGAAAGGTTTACCCCTTATCCTCAAACAATAACCCCTAGTTCTGGACTCCCCCACCATCAGGAACATTCTTTCCCTGTTTAACCCTGTTAGAATTTTATAAGTTTCTATGGGATCCCCTTTCACTCTTCTAAACTCCAGTGAATATAATCCTAACTGATTCGGTCTGTCCTCATGTAACAGACAATATCTGCAACATGCTGCTCGTTATATAATGGCCGGAATTCTCTGACCTCACCCATGGCTGGGATTCTCCAGTCCTGCTGTGACGAATGGAGGTTTGGCTGAGCACCAAATTCTCCGTTCTTGCTGGCAGCAGCAGTGGGGCGTGCGAGGTCGGAGAATTCTGGCCAATATCTAAGCGGGTTATGTCCATACATTTCTAAATATTAAAAAGAGACTCTAATGACTATAAGGAAAATGATTTTTGTGTTCTAGCTGTTGTATAATCATAAAAGCATTTGTGAAGGAATCATTTATGATTTAATCACACCTTGAGGGGCCGGTTAGCTCAGACGGCTAGCGCGTGGTTCAGCAAAACACCGCCAGCATGGCTTTGATTGCCACCCTGGCTGAGCTAGACCTGAGGTCTGCCTCCTCCCCATGGTACCTGGGAGAGAAAGACAATGGCAAACAACAACTGACAAAAACCACCAAAGGTAACAGCTCAGGGTGAAGGATTAGCAGGCGATGAGGCAAGAACCTGCCTTCAGGCAGTGCATACATTCCGTATCATAACTTTATTATCATGCATAGCTCCTGGATTCTTTTTAAATAAATCTGAAAAGTTGCACTACATTTTAAAAGTTTTGGTCACAAAAGTTGACTCTGAAGCACTGATCATTTTGGGGTGATGGCTACCATTTTAGTACCAAATCCACACCACCTCTGCTGACCTCTGACACAGTGCCAAACATCATCTTGGCAGCATGGACTTTGAGAGTTTACACTAGAAATACACAGAGTTGTGCTATACATGGAGAAGACATTATCTGGAACTGCAAGGGCTCGAGGCACACCACTTGCTCCCAGTGGTGGGTGATAGTAGCAATCTCCCCGGGCCAAAACATGAGAGCGAAATGGTGCAGAGGCAGCAAATGAGAAGAAAAGCTACTTGCAGAGGGAGGAGAGGGAGAAGGACTATTATCCGTTTAGGGTCTGCAGGCAGCACTTTTCTGGCTTCCAGCTAAGCCAGGCGCAGTGTGTGCCTCATCTGCAATTTATAAAGGAGGTGCTCACAGAACAATCCCAGCTCTCCTAAGCAGACCTGCAGCCTCAGAGCCGTGCGAGAAAGGCACTGCCTCCTTATACAAAGCTCTGAATGTGACCGAGGCCTTGAATTCCTTTGTGCCGTGATTCTGCCAGGCTGGAGCAGGCAACATCTGTAACATCTTCATGTCTGTCATCCACACTGTGTCCTCTGTAACCAGAAGGAAGCAAGCAGAGAACATGGCTTTACCTGGATAAGAACATAAGAAATAGGAGCAGGAGTAGGCCATCTAGCCCCTCGAGCCTGCCCCGCCTTTCAATAAGATCATGGCTGATCTGACGTGGATCAGTACCACTTACCCGCCTGATCCCCATAACCCTTAATTCCCTTACCGCTCAGGAATCCATCCATCCGCGCTTTAAACATATTCAGCGAGGTAGCCTCCACCACCTCAGTGGGCAGAGAATTCCAGAGATTCACCACCCTCTGGGAGAAGAAGTTCCTCCTCAACTCGGTCTTAAACCGACCCCCCTTTATTTTGAGGCTGTGTCCTCTAGTTTTAACTTCCTTACTAAGTGGAAAGAATCTCTCCGCCTCCACCCTATCCAGCCCCCGCATTATCTTATAAGTCTCCATAAGATCCCCCCTCATCCTTCTAAACTCCAACGAGTACAACCCCAATCTCCTCAGCCTCTCCTCATAATCCAAACCCCTCATCTCCGGTATCAACCTGGTGAACCTTCTCTGCACTCCCTCCAATGCCAATATATCCTTCCTCATATAAGGGGACCAATACTGCACACAGTATTCCAGCTGCGGCCTCACCAATGCCCTGTACAGGTGCATCAAGACATCCCTGCTTTTATATTCTATCCCCCTCGCAATATAGGCCAACATCCCATTTGCCTTCTTGATCACCTGTTGTACCTGCAGACTGGGCTTTTGCGTCTCATGCACAAGGACCCCCAGGTCCCTTTGCACGGTAGCATGTTTTAATTTGTTTATAACAAATATGGGGGATAGTGGGATCCCCCATATTGCTGGGTACCATCGAGTGTGCACAGGTGGCTTTATGGGCACTTCACCTTGCTGAGATATGCCAGAAACAGAAAGGGTATCAGTCACTCAATGTGCAGTTGGTGTGTTACTACACCTAAAACATCATGCTGATGAATGACCGCTATCCTGGCAGCAGCCATGATGCTTTCATTCTGTGCCAATCCGCTGTTCCCTCAATCGTTCAGGGTGGGCATCAAAATTGGCAGCAATACATAATCAAGGGTCAATGAGGCTTGTTATCAAGCAAATTAACCCCAATAATACATTGCCCACACTACAAAAACATTTGGAGTGTGCAGTTGATTTCTTAAGTAATCTCCTCAAAGGGCAGCAAGCAAGGAGTGGCTCCATCTTAGGGGGCTGCCCTTTGCTGATTAAGCTCGCCTTAGAGTGAATCTTCCCTTTCTTCCTAACTGCTCAAAACCTTAAACCCCACCGCTATCCCCTGTCTCTTCTCTGACCTGCCTAAATCCTCCCTGCCCAAGACCCCGGACTGACCTGTTTCTGGGAATCCATCGGCCATTTTCCTCCTCCTCTGTCTGTCCCAGCAACACCCACTAACACACTCTCAAGTGCTGTGGGACCAGTGGAGTTCAACCACCTGAGGGTTGAACTTCCTCCCCAATGGTTATGGTGGGGATCAGCATGGGACAGGCTGGCTCCACGCCCACTTTGCTTCCAGGACTGTAAACCATCCCCACTTCACCCATCCCCATCCTACCCCCACCGATCCTCAGTAATATTCTGCCCGTTGTTCAAGGTCACTCTCCTGAGGGATAATTGAAATGTTGAAGGTGAACTCAAAACCCTGCAAGGAATCCACTGGTCAACATCCTGAGATGGACACAAATTTGTATCGTACTGATATCGCCTTTTAGGCCCTCATTTTCTTACCTTGACTGAGTATGCCCACCGCCCCTTGCCCATACCACAACCAGGCTACCAGGCCCTTCCCACTTCATTCCTCCATGCCCCCAATCCCACCCTCTGTCTTTCCCTGGATTTCTCTTCCATATAATTGATTGAGTCTGGGTTGTTTTGTTGAAAATTGGGTATCAGGCCTTGGTGCAGGAACAAATTCCTGATTTAGAACATTGGTTCTGACTTACAACATTTCAACTTAAGACGCAGTTTTCAGGAAGCAATTGTGTCTTAAGTCCGAGGACTGCCTGTATGAGCTTTTTTATTCCAGATGTATTTAATTAACTGAATTTAAATTTCTCAGCTGCTGTTGTGGGATTTGAACTCAGATTGCTAATCCTTTAAAATAATAACAATACTCCTGTGTGGGGATGAGGTGAGATTATGAATGTGAGATATGGGTTGTGATTGATAGAGATTGATTAGTGAAGGGGATATGGTGAATGGAGCCACACATGAGGCAAGTGGCAGTTGGTAGAAGATAACATTTAAAGATACATTCACTCGCTTGGACCATTCGTGTGAGGTCATTAAAGTTCTTTCTGCACTTTATTCAGGTTCTTGGGGTTAGATTGTTGGCGTTGATCACAATGGCTACCCGTTCCAGGAGAGTATTGTTGTGCCTGAGGGACAAGGGCTTATTTACTCCTGTATATCTCCTGCATTAAGGCTTCCAGCTCTGCATCGGGGAACCTCTGGGAAAACTATCTGCTTTTCTGTGCCACTAACGTAGATTCTTCCTGTTCTTTAACTCCTCTTTCACCAGTTTCAGCTCCTGCTGCAGTCAGAACATACCCTGCCCTTTTAGATATTGTTATGACCAAGTCTGGAGAGGTGAATAAATTCCTCTTTCCCCCTCCTGAGCTTGGCTATAACAAAGTTTGAATTTTTAAGATGATGTGATTTTTTTTCAATCCAAGATGTACTTGATCATCTTTAGAACTATATGAAGCAATAGGTCAGCCTGCTCTCATGAGTGAGCAAGTAAGCAACTAGTTTTATTACTGCCCCCTCCTCTGCCCATCTTGTTGATCTGCTCACTGCCCCCGCCCCCCCCGACTTTCATAATCCCCGCCCCACTTTCTGCCCCTTCCCTGCCCTACTAATGGGCCAGCTCACTACCCCACTCGCTACTCTCTGCATCGCTTGCTTTCTTACTCCAACTCTACTTCCAGCCTGCTCACTGCCCTACTCCGGGGAGAGACCCACTGGGGATCCAGGGAGAGACCACTCAGGAACCTACTTCCAATTTAATAATTGAAGTCTGATTCACTTAAAATTGTTTGTTTGACATTGCATTTTTAAAGACTGCAACTTGGACTTTAAGTGAGGAACTCCTGTCGATGGCGTGAGAGGCCATTGCTTCATTTTATTTTCCTCCACTTTAAGGACACTGCGAGGAAGTGAGTATTTGCCCTACCCCTAGCTCTGTTCCTCCATCGAAATGAGGCACTGCACAGCAGAATGGCCAGAATCATTGCAGTTGCCTGGGAACTCTGAGACAGTGAACCTGGTAGAGGCGACAATGTGTGACCCACAGTGGAAATAAGTAGCAAACTCTAAAAATAAATTTGTATTTTCTAAATCACACTGCTGCTCTCACTGGATTTTCAGAGCCTATTGAGGTATTTTTCCTGACGTTGTCTCCTTTAGATCTGTTAGTAGTGCAATGATTTTCATTGATCTCTCTTTGACACTTATGAATGGTTAATTACATCAAAATATATAGTCTACAACTGAAAATGAATTGAAGAGCTGTCCATTGTGAAAGACCAGAGTCCCTGCCTTACTCTGAGCTCAGGAAAATGAAGGAGAAGATAGATGAGGGGTTGACCTATGACCAAGTACCTGTGATGTTGATAATGATCTGCGGATAAACATACCTGCACTCAATGTCAGTGATACAGGGCTGAGAACCAGCTTCCTACACTGACTGAGCTCCTAACTAATGGCTACTATTCAAGAGCATGAAATAACAAGGCTGGGAAGATGCACACTTCAAACAATATGAGGTAGTATAACCACACAGTGAATGATCAGACCAGGAGCAGCTAATGGGAAGAGCAAACAATATGGAGTTATGCATGTAATCCAAATATAGAGATTGGGATAAAATGTCTTTCCCCCACTAAAATTCTCTGAGTGAAAGGGATAAGGGAGGGTCAAAACTTTAATTTGATCCAGGCAGCACTGGAGTGTAACCTAAATCCCCACCAGTTAACTTTCATTTCAACTGTTTCATGATACACTACCAGTCCTAAGTTAGGTTTTAGCATATGTGCTGTGAACCCCATGAGCTGATAAGACCAGAAAACATAGGAATAGAAGTGAGCCATTTGGCCCATCGAGTCTGCTCTGCCATTTAATGAGATCATGATGAATTTGATATAATCCTCAGCTCCACTTTCCTGCCTTATCCCCATAACCCTTGATTCCCTTACTGATTAAAGTCTGCCTATATCAGCTTTCAACACACTGTCAAGAGAGGCAAAGAGCTGGGGAAGGGCAAATACTCACTTCTTCTGAGTGTTGGAAGAGATGAGCGTGGCCTCCTCCCATGCCATCGGCAGCAATTCCTTACTTATGTCCAAGTTGTGTCCTTACAAAATTCAACTTCAGTTGAAACCATGTTACGTGAACCAGATTTCCCTTTATAAATTGGAGGTAGATTCCCAAGTGGGTGTCTGTCTCATTCCTTATTGCAGCAAGTTCAAAGCATGATATTGTTTATACTACCGTTATACTTAACTGATGTAAGCCACTTCTAAAATTGCAAAATTCCCTCCTATAGATGAGGCATTGAACCAGGATTCCATGTGCTTTTTCAGGACAACACTCAATATCCCATGGCACTATTCAAAAAAGAACAGATGGTTCTTCCAGAGTCCTGGCAAATATTGTTCCCTCAAAAAACCCCACTGAAAACTGACTGCCCAGTCATTCATCTCATTGCCATCTACGGGACCATACCAGTGCAGAATGGTTGCTACATAACAAGAATCATTGCTCCAGAATTATGATTCATTTTGCTAAGTGCCTGGATATATTTTTACAATGCGATAAAACATTACATTAATGCAGGTATCTGTCTTTTGTTACATCCAATCAAATTGAATGTGTTTTAACTGATAAGGCAAACTGAGAGTATGTGATACTTGACAGTGGCTACTGTTTGCTTTTCCGTTATCAGTAAAGGATAAGTATGTTACATTGTTTGATCCAAAGCAGGCCATTCTGCTTCCGTTTCCTATCAAGAGTAAAGACATTGGGCGGGCGACATTTTCGAGCAACAGAGGCTGCCCACTGTTGTCCTGCAATGGGATCTTCTTGTCCCGAATGGCCTCCTTCTGCACTGTAGGGATTCTATGACAACCTTTGGAAGCCATTCAGCCCATCGAGCCTGCACTGACAACAATTCCACGCTGGCCCTATCCCCGTATCCCCACATAGTTACTCTACTAATCCCCCTGATATCCCCTTAACACTAAGGATCAATTTAGCATGGCCAATCCACCTAACCCGCACATCTTTGGAGGATGGGAGGAAACCGGACACCCGGAGGAAACCCACACAGACCCAGGGTGAATGTGCAAACTCCACACAGATAGTGACCCAAGGCTGGAATTGAACTTGGGACCCTGGCACTGTGAGGCAGTGGTGCTAACCACTGTGCCACCATGTTGCCCCGTGACAATGGAGTTTCCCATTTAATGCACCTATTGGCGCTGGGAAGCCCGCAGCATGAGTGCCTCATTGGCAGGACCGGAAGATCCTGCCAGTGTGAACAGCTGGAAGACTCTAGTCTTTATTTTAATTTCTAGTTTGAATCTAATGCTGCTAGCCAGCTTGCTCTGTGACTTTCTGTATTGACAAAACACATTAATCTGAAATTACTACTTTGTCCATCTTAAAATTACAGGAAAACCAGAGAAATTTATAAACTTGCTCTTGTAGCCTGCTATGCGCTAGCAGTGTCTATTCACATAAACCATTTTTCAAAAAATACCAACTTATATAAAAGTTTTGACAGTCTCCAATATACTCTAAATTTCACGTTTTGGCTAAAACACTCCATTCTTTAAAAATAGAATTGCGTTATGAACATAAAAAGAGGCGAGTTGTTTGCTGCTTTTTTTTTCTCTGATCACAATGATGAGCCAACTTCCACATTCCAAATAATCAGGGGAATTATTTTCACTGAATTCTCCCAAATCCTGACTAAACTTCAGCGGAAAACTCTGGAGAAACAGTGGCAATGGTAATTTTTCATTATTTACTGTTCCTCTGGTGGGGTTTTGTTGATTTCTTATTGGAGAAACAGAAATTCCAGTCCTAACTGATCCTTACTGACCTCAGGATACTGTTTTGATCAACTCACTACTTGAAAATTTCTCCACACAAAAAGACCATTTTCACTGGTTCCTGTGAAAATCGCCAATGATAGTTCTAAAGCTGCAGCTAAAATATAGCAGTTAATTTGTTGTTGATTCCCTAAAGGAATTCAGACTCATTGGCCGCAATTTTACTGCCACGCCTGCCCCAGAGTCGGGGTGGGCGCAGCTCGCAGAATGGAATTCTCCATTAGTTTCGGACGGGATTTTACAAGCCTCGCCCGAGCGAGACTGTAAAACGTCAGCCATTGTGTTGCTCTCACAGTGAGCCTGCACAGACATAATGCCCTCCTTCTGTCCTGTAATCAATCATTCCTTTCCTCATCCTTCAGGTACTATGCCCAATCCATTGGATTGATCCATGATTACACATGACTACAGTTGTTTCCAATTGCTGACCAGGAATCTTTCCTGCTTCCTGTCACATTGGAAGAATTTGCAGGCTGATAATCAACCTATTTGACCACATTATTGAATGCACCTTCCACAGCCAGAGTGGGATTTGAACCTAGAGTTCCTGAGCCAGGGGATAGCGATGCTACCATTGTGCCACAAGACATCCAGGCTAGGAATCTAGGAGTGAATTTCCACATGGTCTGTTTTGCCACTATGACATCCATGAAAAGATAATTGCAGTATCAGTGATCAGGAGAAGAATTTGCACACTGTTTTTACAGGTCAATTATGTGGCACAGGAAGGAAGGCTTTAATGATAAGATGGGCTCTGCGACCCCGTGCCATGGTCGCCTCTGAGTGCAGGTCAATGTGGAGTCCACCATACCATTCTGACTGCAATGAAGCTAGGGTCTCCTTGCAAACAATGCCAAGGTCCAATCCTATTTTGAATGGCAGAGTTGCGAAGGACAGCAGGCTGGAAAGACAAAAGCTGAAGCATTCTTCAGAACTCACCATGACCTAGCAAAGCAGTCGAAATGTGCCTTTAAGATTCTGATGGTCCTCTCAAAGCAAATCTAAAGAGATAAGTGTCCCATTGTTATAAGTCCTCCATTGCTGGTGTTTAGCCACTCAGTGAGTCTCCAGTTGATGCAGGGGGCATGCTTTCTCCTCCGTAGCCATTTATAGATGTGATTTTCTTCAGAGTCTGGGAGGGGAAAGTGTTGCGACAACTTCCAGTAGGGGGACATCTGCATGTTGTCACATACATTGAGGAACGGAAAGCCTTTTGTGTTGATGTAATTCAGGGGCTGTCCTCTGCAAATGAAGCAACATGGATGCCATTAATTGTAGGCTAGACCGTAAGAAAGCCAAAAATCCCACCATGCACCACTTCTCAGTGAGGTCCTCATATTCTGCATTGCCTGTTTAATTTCTGCAAGGAGGTGATATGTAGGAGGTTGCTTCTTCCTTAAGTGTTGCCTAATATTCCTTTGCTTGTTCTCGTGTGGTTCCTCATTCTTCACAATAATGATATATAAAGGTATATCTACAGGATACATCATGCCTGCCCTAAGAAAGGACAACTGCAAGTAAAGGTTTTTGGGAAGCTTGTTGGTGGTCTGACTCTGTCTAAAATACTGTAAAGAAAGCAGAGGTGTCTGTAATCAGAAGGACAAAGAATGTGTTGCATAAAATGTGCAGACAAAGCGCAGAAATCAGTGAAGAAACTCTCTGGGTTCTTTATGTTGGACTTTCAATTGTTATTTGTGCAGGGAAAGGATGCGGCCATAATTTAAAAATTGTGTTTCCTGAAGGAGTCTTTGGATCCTGACTTCTCCAAGATGCACTTGTATTTTCCAAGGGATAACAGGTGGAGGCAGGGACGGGAAACCCACTTGCCTCCAATTAATGGCTCATTCA
This sequence comes from Mustelus asterias, assembly GCF_964213995.1. Classification (NCBI taxonomy): domain Eukaryota; kingdom Metazoa; phylum Chordata; class Chondrichthyes; order Carcharhiniformes; family Triakidae; genus Mustelus; species Mustelus asterias. The sequence goes on from NC_135802.1 coordinate 109,350,834, forward strand.
ACTCCTTGAGCAGCACATTAAAGGGACAGGGAGAGCAAGAGGGAAATTTTTGATGGGCAATTCAGCAAACTTAAACAGTCCGGTGCACAATTCTTGGGTCCACTGAGGGGAGAAATTAGATTTTTTTTATGAGGTGGAAAATGTCCGGCTCTGGGGATCTTGCTATGGATTATACGCATTCTCTATCAGATAGCCGTCTAGTAATTTTTCTGCATGGTTAGGCAGCTGGCTTTCCGAGGAGCTGCCTGCTCTCTCCTGACAAATACCATTGCGGGATGGAGCTGTGACCCAGAAATGATCCTGATCCTGATTTGAAAATCCAGCCCTTCAGGTTCAGAAACTCCTCACTTTAGCCAGAATCAGCTGATCCTGGTGAGAGGTATGCCTTTATGCATCTCAGGTAAGTTACCCTGGGGCTAATGGTGGCACAGTGATTAACACTGCTGCCTCACAGTGCCAGGGACCCGGTTGGGTCACTGTCTGTGCGGAGTCTGCACATTCTCCCTGGTTTCCTCCTACAGTCTGAAAGACCTGCTGGTTAGGTACATTGGCCATGCTAAATTCTCCCTCAGTGTACCCGAACAGGTGCCAGAGTGTGGCGACTAGGGAGTTTTCACAGTAACTTCATTGCAGTGTAAATGTAAGCCTACTTATGATACAAATAAATAAACTTTAAAACTTAAACCTTGACTTTGTGTGATGGTGTACAATGGGCGTTGGAAAATTGTCAGCATGTTTTCTGCCCAGGGCATTTCCAGTGTTAGCTGTGGTTCAGCTGGTAGCAATCTTGCATATAAGTGAGAAGGTTGTGGGTTTGAGTCCCAATCCAGGACTCGAGACCAAAATTCCAGGTGGACAATTCAGTGCAGGACTGAGGGAGTGCTACAAGCCTGAAGTTGCTGTCTTTCAGATGGGAGGTTTGATCTGTAAGAGATCCCATATCACTGTTTCAAAGAAGAACAAGAGGGTTGTCCCCTATGACCTGGAAAGTATTTATTCCTTAATCAACAAAACTGAAAGAATTGCTCACATTGCTGTCTGTAAGGTCTTGCATTAATTGACTGCCACATTTACTACATTAGTGACCACACAGCAAAAAGTACAACATTGGCTGAAAAATGCTTTGGGATGTCCTGTGGTCAAAGGCACTAAAAAAATGCAATTCTTTCCTTTTTGTCCCCATATAAAAGCAGGAAATTTGGAGATGCAGCACCACCTCACCCTCATTACCATTAATACTAATAAAACCAGTTGGGACTCCGCAGGCAGATTGTGAGAAGTGCCAATGAGGGACCATGAGTGATTTAAAGATAAACAATGGCAGAAAAAGCCGCTGCTCAATTGTCCTGCCAAAAAGAGATTCATATACCAGTTTTACACCATTAACATGGCTATAAAGGAGATGGAAATTCAACATCTATATCAGACAATATCCATAGCCATCTTAGACTTGTGCATATCAGCCTAAACATCCAGCACTTTATTCCTTAGTTGCAACTTTCAGATAAGGTCATCCTGGTTATAATGTGCATGTATGCCCCAGGGCATAGTTAAGATAATGATGTTCTTGTTCAGTGATGACATCATTATGCCAGAGTGTCCATTGTGCCTACCGGCAGCTGGTACCAATGCCACTTTGCTGAACACAAGTGGAATATTTGAATTTGATGTTCCTGTCTCTTATTAAATGCTGGTAAATTTGGTACATGGTAAATACAATAGTTTGCTGAAAAATGTTAATGGTGCACAAACAAACAGACAATAGATTTACTAGGTTATTAAGCAGGCTTAAGGAATTGCCCTATCAGTGCTGATCTCCAAACACTGGATCCAAGGTCCCAACTCCAGCAATTGGAACCCCCTGGTACTCCAGAATGATACAACACATCTGCCTTGGCCTTGGGCTTAGAGTGATGTCTTTGACATTTGAAGAAGCCTTTCATCATTAAATGTCCAGGGAGACACAATTATTTGTCTAATTGTGCTTCTAGACAAATATACTTTCTTCTTTGGTTTTCCATGAGCTAGGAGCTGGAGCCAAGGTAATCATGAGTGCAGAATGATGTTGAGTAAAAACGTACCAAATTGCCGCTACTTTTCAGCAAAATGTTCCACATTAGGGATGGAGTTTTGTTGATGGTGCAGGACCCAGTGACAAATACATGTGTTTATGTTACCATAACTACTCTTAAACTAGTTTTGGAATTTAGTTGCGGTAAGAAATTATACTGCAGCAGAAAGAACACTTTTTTGCATTGCTTTTCCCTCAAATTCTATGATTGTAACATGCTTTTTAAAATCACTGTGGTTTGGGATGGTATAACCACCCCAAGCCACAATGATGCAAGCAGGTTCTGATTAACATGAACCAATCAGCATTTACTTGGAGGTCTTAACATCACATCTCCAGCCCTCAGGGAAAGAGAGGGAAGCTGTTGGGGTATTCGGCTGTACTCACGGAGTGGGACAGAGTGGGGTGGGGCAGGGTCAGTGTTCCTAGAGCCTGCTTTCAGTGCTGCACACGTCTGCTTTCTGTGTTGTAAAAGTATGCAGTCTGTGGCATGGGAATAGTTCAACCTATGGGGTAGCTGTCCTGACGGCTTAAGTGTTGAGGCATCATAGCAATGAGATCTCTGAATGATGCAGCTTGACTAGGAAGGGTGCCTATTAGCTCCAGCTCTCTCTAGAGCAGAGAGCAATTGTGCCTTATAATGTTTCTGAGACTCATGTTCATGACACTAATTGGCCATCAAGAGTGTGATGATACTCTGCCTTTAAGAAATATATTTATGTCATGTTTCTTGCGCAGGATTTTGTTTAACAGTCAGTTCTATTCACCCAGTGCCACTTGATCAATAACTGGCAGCCCTGTTGATACTGCAGAAGCATAATTATTCCTCATTGCTAGAATGTTTGTTTTAATCTGGGCTAATGCAGTTCTGCTATTTTAGTGTTTTCCCCTGGGGTTTTTCAGAATAGGGCTTGATAGGCTGGAAAGATCATGTGACTCAGCAGGATTAGGTTTACATGGAGAAATCAAGTCAGTTGCTGCTTGGGATCTTTAGACAGAGGTAGCTCTCTGTATGTCTCCTTCTTTCTCTAGATTTGGAAACTGGGATCTGCCAGGAAATAAGTCTCTTTCCCTGGAGTCTGCTGTATGAGAGTCAGAAGACAGGAGTCTAGAAACACTATTCATAACATAGCAGTTTGTTTGAAAGGCGTCCATATCTGCCTCTACCCCACAGATGAACTGAGGTTGCAGTATGTCTATCTATAGGATGCACTACAGAAACCCACTAAGATCACTTTACCAGCACCTCCCAGCCCTGTGACCTCTAACATCAAGAAAGACAAGAGAAGAAATGTTGTGGAAACGCCATCACCTTCAGGTTTCTGAAGTCACACACCATCTTGACCGGTTTCTTCACCAGTTCGTATTTCTGCCAGATTTCTTGCCCAACATAGCTGCACTGCTTTTACAGGTTGGGCCAGAGGTTTCTTGACAGTAGACAGGCCAGTGTTGCTGGGAACGTTTTCTCATGCATGGAAATGACTGTCAAACTGGACTCACTCAAATCCCACAATGAGTGGGACTATGAGGAAATGACAATGAAATAAAAGAGCTGTTGCCAATCCCAGCTTTGGCTGATACTGACTGGCAGGACCTTGGGATCTGAAGCCAAAAGAACCTTTCAATTGTGATTGCTGGCCTTAGGAGAGACTTTTTACAAAAGAGTATTTAGCAAAATTGACTTTGCCTCTGGCAGCATGAGGAGCTGTGACCCCACAGGAAAATGTTTCCTTCCCCCACTGAGTTACAGTTATGGGATTCCCAATGTACATTTCTGTGTTTCATAATTTAAGGGAGAAGGAATGGGAACATAAAAGAGGGACGCAAAGAAGGGGAGGCAGACGTACCCGACAAGTTTAAAGTCTCCCCTCAATGAATTTACAAGCCACATAAATCTTATGAAGATCCTAAGGTAGAGCTGTGTGTGTGAGGAGTGTCGATAACCAAAGAGACAACAGAACATCATCTGCTCAGACATCTGTGATCGTGGCAGTAAAAGTTATCCTGGCACTAAACTTTTATAACACAGACTCATTTCCAACAACCTGCCATAGGGGTTGTATGTGATATCACCCAGGTGCCATCTAAGCATACACATCTGTCAGCTCACTAAAACCAGTTTTAGGAGCACGGGGAGTTCATTCAGTTTGGCAGGTGAAGCAGGCATCTGTGTGATCGAGTCATACCTCTAACAAGTTGTTGGATTCTGTACTCCCTGATCTCTGAAGGAAGATTCGGAAGTAACAAGCTGCCTTTGTGGGGACAAAGTGTACCTACTGCCTGGATCATTGCCCCTCTGTGAGTCACAGAAACAACACCCAAGAAGGCTGTAATGAAACAACACTTCTACAAGTTTTAATTGGGAAAGCTCCAAAGGCTCTTAAAGAGACAACTTTACATTGTGAATATGTTCTCCCTGTGTCTGTGTAGGTTTCCTCCGGGGCTCCCATTTCCTCCTACAGTCCTAAGATGTGTAGGTTCTACAGATTAGCCATCGTAAACACACAGGGTTATGGGAATAAGGTGGGGCAATGGGCCTGGGTAAATTGCTCTTTTGGACAGTTGGTGCAAACTCAATGGGCCAAATGGCCTCCTTCTGCTCTGCTGGGATTCTATGTAATATGTTCCTGAATGGATGTTGCACGTAATTGCTTGTTGAAATCTGTCTAACTCTGCTGTCCATCATTTTTTGGACAGAGAGTTCTCGAAAAGATGGTTTCAACTTCTTCAGAAGGAAAAGACCATGGAATGGTTTGGCATTTAGAGAATTTCTCAGTAACAAGAATGAAAGACTCAGCATGTAAATAATTAAAATATTTTCCCCTCCTTAAGGAGAAAATTTAACCAGGCCCCAGGTGATAGGAACAAAGATGAGAGAGGGTCCAGTAAAAAAATGAGGAGTTGCATTGGGATGGCTTCCCACTACAGACCGCCACCAAGGAGGTTTCCCAGGTGTGGACTGCAAGGAGAGCAGCGATAGACTACAAAGGAGGTGGGCAACTGATTGCTTACTTACTAAATGCCTATTATATGCACATTCCTGGGAGCCACTGGCATTTTGCCCATGAATGTAACCTTCTGCCAGGTAGTGGGGTTTCCAGATTAATGGAGGCTGCCTCCCTCCAGTCATGATGTGGAGATGCCGGCGTTGGACTGGGGTAAACACAGTAAGAAGTTTGACAACACCAGGTTAAAGTCCAACAGGTTTATTTGGTAGCAAAAGCCACACAAGCTTTCGAGGCTCTAAGCCCCTTCTTCAGGTGAGTGGGAATTCTGTTCACAAACAGAACTTATAAAGACACAGACTCAATTTACATGAATAATGGTTGGAATGCGAATACTTACAACTAATCCAGTCTTTAAGAAACAAAACAATGGGAGTGGAGAGAGCATCAAGACAGGCTAAAAAGATGTGTATTGTCTCCAGACAAGACAGCCAGTGAAACTCTGCAGGTCCACGCAACTGTGGGAGTTACAAATAGTGTGACATGAACCCAATATCCCGGTTGAGGCCGTCCTTGTGTGTGCGGAACTTGGCTATCAGTTTCTGCTCAGCGACTCTGCGCTGTCGTGTGTCGCGAAGGCCGCCTTGGAGAACGCTTACCCGAATATCAGAGGCCGAATGCCCGTGACCTTACTCTTGCAACTCGGCCAACGTTGTCTACCTGATACGCTGCAAGAAAGGATGTCCCGAGGCATGGTACATTGGGGAAACTATGCAGACGCTGCGACAACGGATGAATGAACACCGCTCGACAATCACCAGGCAAGACTGTTCTCTTCCTGTTGGGGAGCACTTCAGCGGTCACGGGCATTCGGCCTCTGATATTCGGGTAAGCGTTCTCCAAGGCGGCCTTCGCGACACACGACAGCGCAGAGTCGCTGAGCAGAAACTGATAGCCAAGTTCCGCACACACAAGGACGGCCTCAACCAGGATATTGGGTTCATGTCACACTATTTGTAACTCCCACAGTTGCGTGGACCTGCAGAGTTTCACTGGCTGTCTTGTCTGGAGACAATACACATCTTTTTAGCCTGTCTTGATGCTCTCTCCACTCCCATTGTTTTGTTTCTTAAAGACTGGATTAGTTGTAAGTATTCGCATTCCAACCATTATTCATGTAAATTGAGTCTGTGTCTTTATAAGTTCTGTTTGTGAACAGAATTCCCACTCACCTGAAGAAGGGGCTTAGAGCCTCGAAAGCTTGTGTGGCTTTTGCTACCAAATAAGCCTGTTGGACTTTAACCTGGTGTTGTTAAACTTCTTACTGTGTTCCCTCCAGTCATCCAAGGGGTCTTTGGACCTGAGGCTTTAGGGCTTAAAGAGATGGCTGCAGGCAGGCATAGTAACCCCTTTGGCCCAGTGGTACACCCCAAAGGGGTTTCCCCTCAAAATTTAAGTTCCCTGAACATTTTATTTTTAATTGACTTACTTGCAGATGTCACAAGGCCCCTACTTGCCTCAGCAAGTCCCATTTCTCCTAAAGGGGTGACTGAGGCTTCAGAGCTGCCAGTCCTCTGATTGGGCCAGCAGTTTTGTGCATTTGGCTACTGTACCTAATTGGATGGAATACCCCCAGGAAGCCAATTGGGAGGCTTCATCGCTGGGCTGGATCCTGGACTATCGGGAATCCTGTGGATCTGTTAAATCCTTAAATTCTTTGCCTCTGGGAATGATACGTAGTCATTTCTCAGAGCATATGGAATCATAGTGTTCCCCCTCATGCAGAAGTGCATAGAGGATTTTGATACATGACCTATGGTGGACTGAAAGGTTCCTGTTGAATGAAAATGAAATGGAATTGAATGTCACCTTGACAGTCACAGGCAATCCTGCAAGGTTGCAAAGTTTCAGTCTTTGTTCCATGACATCACAGGTCTCTGTGACAAATTCTTTGCTTTAGCACAACCTCTATATGCAGTTGCCTTAGATCAGGTGAATATAGGAGTGAAGACCCTGGATGGATAGGGTCTCCTGTTGAGAGCCCTCCTGTCTCTCTCTCTCCTCCAATGGTGCTGCTCTGTTGGCCATTATCTTCCCCTCCCGTTCCTCGTGCAAACAGACTGCTTAGCAAAGTGCCCGGAACCAAGCACTTCTTTCCTGCTGATGACTCTACGATCTGCAATAATTCATTATTTACAGGTGAAGTCCTCAGAGTTGCTGGGAAAATGTTGACAAATGGTGAAATCTTGACAAAGTTAGGCTGGATTTCCAGTTGCCGCTGGGGCTGAGTTTGGACGTGGATGAGCACTGCAAATCACATTTCTGGAGGGCAACACTGGACCACAAGATGTAGTTTTCAAAGGGAGGGTGAGGGAGGGGGAAATGTGTGAGGAAACCTGCAATCCTCCAATAAACCATGTTTTGAGTTCAGTGATGTACCATTAGGCCTTAGAGGAGCAGTTTTAAACATTCAATCAAGACACATGGGGCAGCTCAGTCCGTGTGAAACATCACGGTGTAGCTGTCATGAACACAGTGGGAGCCATGGGGGTGAATGGATATAATGGTCAACACATTTAAAAAAGGGAGAATAATGCCCAGCTGCTCAAGCAGGGGCACTGAATTGCTGTTACAGGTGTTGAGATGTTTATCTGTCCGATGCTTCCGCCATTTCCTTGTTTTCCATTAATCATTTCCCAGACTCCCTCTCTAGAACATCAACATTCATTTTTGCTAATGTAGAATCTCTTACTATCAGTTTTTATGTTTTTAGCTAGCTTTCTCTCATACTCTTAAAAAAAATAGGAGAAATTAAGTCATTCTTTGCTGGTTCTTAAAATCTGACCAATATTCCGACTTGTCACCAATCTTTGCAGATTTGCATTATATTTCAATGTGACGTTATCTTTAACTTCACTATTCAGATTTCCAGCGTCTGAAGCATTTTGCTTTTGGTGTTCAAATTCTGGTCGTTTTTGATAAATAAACTAATAACTTTTTCCGCTGGCAGCAAACTTGGTAAACAGATGACATAAATTTACATGATTAACAAAAAAACCAAGGTGGTGAGTGTTTTTCTTAGAGTGAGTTATGTTCTGAAATGCACTGTCTGAAAGGCAGTGGGAGCAGATTCAAAAGGTAATTAAATATTCACATAAAGGAAACAATTACAGGACTGTGGAGAAAGAGGAATGATACAGAAATGGATAGCTCTAAAATGAGGCACCACATTTCGTTGGTCTGAATTGTCCCCTTTTGTATTATTTAATTAAATTATACTCTATATAGAACATAGAACATAACAGCGCAGTACAGGCCCTTCGGCCCTCAATGTTGCGCCGACCTGTGAAACCAATCTAAAGCCCATCTGACCTACACTATTCCAATATCATCCATATGTTTATCCAATGACCCTTTAAATGCCCTTAATGTTGAAGAGTCCACTACTGCTGCAGGCAGGGCATTCCATGCCCTTACTACTCTCTGAGTAAAGAACCTACCTCTGGCATTTGTCCTATATCTATCACCCCTCAATTTAAAGCTATGTCCCCTCGTGCTAGCCATCACCATCCGAGGAAAAAGGCTCTCACTGTCCACCCTATCTAATCCTCTGATCATCTTGTATGCCTCTATTAAGTCACCTCTTAACCTTCTTCTCTCTAACGAAAACAGCCTCAAGTCACTCAGCCTTTCCTCATAAGACCTTCCCACCATACCAGGCAACATCCTGGTAAATCTCCTCTGCACCCTTTCCAATGCTTCCACATCCTTCCTATAATGCGGCGACCAGAACTGTACGCACCAGAGTTTTGTACAGCTGCAACATGACATCATGGCTCCGAAACTCAATCCTTCTACCAATAAAAACTAACACACCGTATGTCTTCTTAACAGCCCTATCAACCTGGGTGCCAACTTTCAGGGATCTATGCACATGGACACCGAGATCTCTCTGCTCATCCACACTACCAAGTATCTTACCATTAGCCCAGTACTCGGTATTCTTGTTACTCCTTCCAAAGTGAATCACCTTACACTTTTCCGCATTAAACTCCATTTGCCACCTCTCAGCCCAGCTCTGCAGCGTATCTATGTCCCTCTGTAACCTGCAACATCCTTCCGCACTGTCCACAACTCCACCGACTTTAGTGTCATCCGCAAATTTACTAACCCATCTTTCTACGCCCTCATCCAGGTCATTTATAAAAATGACAAACAGCAGTGGCCCCAAAACAGATCCTTGTGGTACACCACTAGTAACTGAACTCCAGGATGAACATTTCGCATCAACCCTCTGTCTTCTTACAGCTAACCAATTTCTGATCCAAACCGCAAAATCACCCTCAATCCCATGCCTCCGTATTTTCTGCAATAGCTTACCATGGGGAACCTTATCAAACGCTTTGCTGAAATCCATATACACCACATCAACTGCTTTATCCTCATCCAACTCTTTGGTATGATAAGGGAGGCACAGTGGCACAGTGTTAGCATTGCCGCCTCACATCGCCAGCCTTGGGTCACCATCTGTGTGTAGTCTGCACCTTCTCCCAGTGTCTGGGTGCGTTTCCTCTGGGTGCTCGGGTTTTCTCCCACAGACCAAAGGTAGGTTAGATGGATTAAATGTGTGAGGTTACGGGGATAGGGCGGGGGTGGGACTGAGTGAGATGCTCTGATGGAGAGTTGGTGCAGACTCGATGGGCTGAGTGGCCTCCTTCTGCACTGTAGGGATTCTATGAAATCAGCTGGTGGGTTGGTGATATGCCACCAATAATGCAATATTCAGATTGACTTTCATTCCCCCTTCCATGTCTGAAGTACTCTGCATCTTTATTGCCCTGACTTTATTTTCCTGCACTGTTTGCACAATCCTCATTTGTACCATCTAACTAAAATGCCCTTGTACTGAGAATTGAACAAATCAATTGAGTAGATAGTTGCAAGCCTGAGAGGACTATAACCATGATTCTGCCCACCATCCTACTCAAAGCAGCAGCAACCAGAAAGAAGCACATCCTGTGGGGTGAAGCTGAAATCTTACCTATCCTATTTGAATCATTCCCGAGTCTTCCTCAGAGCTTCCAATCTCAGGAGGATCTCTGCACATGTGGCATCAGCAGCTGTCTTTGGGAATGTCTTTGTACTTGTCCATCCCATTGGTGAACGGGGAAGCAAATTAATATTATAGCCAAATAGTTGTGAGTTGGTGAAATCCCACCAAGGTATTCAGGAAAGGTAATTAGTTTAATTTATGAATCTGTGGTTTGGCACCAAATAAAAGTAAGCATGCAAACACAATTGGTTGGTGTCCTTCAGAGAAAGGAAACGGACACCTCTTGCTGATCTGGCTTACAGTATTAACTTCGAATGTCCTCAAGGGCATCCAGGGAACGACTAAACATAATTGGGTGTGCCCGTAATGCTCTTTCCCACATCATTTCTATAACAAAGCCCAGAAATCCCAAGACTGCATGATGGGGTGATGACCTAATGTAGCAGGTTTGTATCTAAATCTTCAGTGTCTTCAGATGAAGGAAAAAGCACAGAGGAGAAAAATTGGCAAGCAATAAAATCCTGCTCTTTAATAACTGTACGATTCCAGTTCCCTCCTTTTAACATTCCAAAATATCACTTTAGCTTGGAGATGAGCCCCTGGTAAAAAAGAAACATGAAACCTGGTCGATCTTCCTAGAAACCCTAGACGGAAGGACATCCCAGGAATTTATACAGTCAGAGAGTCATAATGGCACAGGAGGATCCAAGCCAGCTCTACGTAGAATAATCCACTCAGTCCCATTCCCCACTCTATTCCTGGAGGCCTGCAAATCTATTTCCACAGTTGCCTATCCAATTTCCTGTGGGGAAATCATTGATCATCTCTAATTCCACCACCTGCGTAGGCAACAAATTCCAGGTCATTACTACTCACTACATTACAAGGCTCTTCCTCACTCTGCATCTCTTGTCAAAATCCTTAAATCATATCCTCTAGTCCATCAACTAATGGGAAGAGCTTTTCTACGTCTACCTTTCCAAAACTGTGATAATCGAGTGCACCTCCATCAAATCTCAATCTCAATCTCTATCATTCCAAGGAAAACAACCTAGCTTCTCCAATCTAACCTCATCGCAAAAATCTCTCACTGTGGAACTATTCTTGTAAATCTCCTCTGCATCCTTTCAAAGACCCTCAATACTTCTTGGAGTGTGTTTTTGGGTTTTGAAATGTAACCAGTCTGATTGACACCTTTGGTTTTCCGTAGCCATGTGAGTGATTATACCATGAGGCTGCCTCTGGAGGCAGACATCTTATGGTGGTCAAAGAAAGCCTCTCCCTGAGATAAGGCATGGAGGAAGATTGCTGTCCTTACACCAGAAACAGTGCAGTAACCAGAAATGGATATTCTATTTTCATTGTGGCCTAACCAGAGTTTTATAAAAGGTTCAGCATAATTCAACTGCTTTTGCATTCAATATCTCTATTTAAAAATCCATGATTCCATTTACTTTTCTAACCACTCTCCCAATATGTCCTGCCATCTCTGAAGATTTATGCACATGAACTCCCATTTGTTTACGAAGTTGTCATTATTTTTTGCTAAAGAGACTGATATTAAATCAAAAGAGTCAACATTCAAAATTAGAATAATTCTATCATGGTAGTTTCAGTTAAGCCATTTATATCTTAATTCCTTTGTATTCTATCATGTTATTCAGAATCCTGCCTCGTCCATCATTTTAAGTTTGAGTGAAACACAAAACAGTAGCTTTTGTGTTATAATGGTATTTATGGGTCACATTCTTGTTATGCCTGATCATATGCAAAGTGATCAGTAATTGAGTCTCATGGGTTCAGTCTCGGACTGAGAAGAGACCAGCATGAAGACAGGAGCATCAATTAGCAGAAAAAGAGGCTGACTACTTAGGTAGGTTGCATAGCTTATATGCAATGTTCTGGCTGAAAATTGGGCTTTTATAATCTAAGTGCAGAATAGATAAGGGGAAACAAAGGGATGCAGGTCCTGAAAATTGGTGGAGCCACTGCAGAAGTGCCCACTGCAGACCGTTACTCAGACCTGTTGAAGGGGTCTGGAGAAGGTGACCACATTTACATATTGGAGATGAGTACCCGCGCCATGTGGTCATCGGTCAGAAGGGTAAGCAGCGACTCAGCTTCCTGGAATATCCAGGTCCTAGGCCCATTTCTAGGATCAGACTTTTGCCAGAATTGGGAGGGGGCAGTGGATTTACAACCTCATCATTTATATCTCATGGTCGAAAAAGTGTTATTTCTCATGAAGGAACAAAGTCACGTATGAATGATGGCGTGCCCGGGAGTATAATCACATTCACGCTGCCTCCTCATCCATTCTATTTATATCAGTGATTTAAGTAAATGGTTGCAATGCTTAAATGAAAATGCTACTTCGATTGAAATAGGTTAATTTAAACTACAAACTGTCTTGATGCATGGATTGTGAATTGACTCTGATGCCAT